>NC_067481.1:79781890-80089390 GCF_947179515.1 Apodemus sylvaticus
CCCTCCCCTCTCCCCCTCCCCTCCCCTCTCCTCTCCTCTCCTTTCCTCCCTTTTTTGTTGTCTTTATCTATCTCTACTCTCTTCTTAACTCCCCTTCCCATGCCACAAATAACCCTTATTCTGTATTATATCTATCATATGGCTGGTATTTCAGGGAGAAGGGATGCCTTATCAAGGGCCTGCAGAGGCGTTACCTTCACCTCACCATACCTGGCTTAATAAAACATATCCTGATCTTTTTTGTTTTGTTTCTTTGTTTTTTTTTAATAAAACAGAACAATCACCAGAGTCTGTCTGTCCTGGACCTGCAAGATTTCTCAAGGCTCTTGTTTCTATTTGTCTTTGTGATATTATCTCTCATTTTAAGAATGCTGCCTGGTGCACAGTAGGTTCTCACTAAATGTTAGGTTTCTTTTCTATTACCTTAAAATGCTCCATCTTGTATGGCGCATTGATGTCTCTATGGACTGGGCAGCATCCTTTGCAAGAATTAACATAGGTCTGGAGCCTACAGTCACCCTCACATGGTAAACTAACATATGACCTTTTCTTCTTACTACTGACCAATTACTGGAAAACTTTAGCACTGAAGATAATCATCAATTTCAAATTCAGGTGGAATTGGGTTTATCTCCACACTCTGTTTTTACCTAGTGTGCAATATTTATTTTCCTGTAAAGATAATCACTTCGTATTTTAACTTGAAAATGGTTTTATTACCGCATTATTAACTACATACAAAATAGTGGTCCTCATTGTGACATTTCACACATATGGATACAGTTTCCTCACCTATAAAGTGAGAATAATGGTAGGACTCACTCTGGGATCTATTCCCCAGTAATGAATAGAGAAGGTATAAAGTGCCTCTCATGATTTGTCTGGGGGCAACACATTAAGGTCTCTTATTAGCCAATAAGAAGGATTTGGGTTGTATATGCTGGCAGAGGGGGCATTATCAGAAAAGAAGGACAAAGAATGAGGCTGGGGCCAGGCAGAGGCAGACATTTTGCATTCTGTAATGGAGCACAATTTGGATCTGCTTGCCTCGTGCAGCCTTCAGCTGCCTGTGATATTCATCTGAATCTTGTTCCGTTGGCCTATGGGGTATTTTCAAATACAAATTAGGTTGGCCAGAATTCCTTTTCTGCACCAACTCTCCTGGGTGCAACTTAGAGGTTATTAAGATGCCTAATAAAAGGAGAGAGCACATTTAATAACATTACCATCAGCTCCACGGAGCTGAGCTATGCGGGGGCCCATGGTGCTCCAGAGCCCGCAGCCTCCCTCCCGCACCCCCCCCCCCCCACCCCTATTGGTGCACTTGCTTAGAAGAGGCCCTGTAATTATCCACATTTAAAAGGCACCATTAAATCCACGGAGGCAGTCACGTCCGTTTGCAGGGTCTTTCTCCTCACATTATTTGAGAGACCTGAGACCTTTCTCCTTTTGGTGGGGAAGAGGAGACGAGATGGAGATTCTCGGGTTAATGTGATGGCTGGTTGAATATACAAAACGGCAGGTCTGCCCAATGCCACTGTCATTCCTGTGGGAGCTTTGTTGGCTTGCATTTTATGTATTTATGTAACAAACCTTCCCCCCGGGCACTTGACAGCTTTTGCTCACATTGTCTGCTTGCCTCACAATGACTGAGGCAGCAGATCAGTGGTTCTTAGCTGGATTCGGGGCCATCTGGAGATGCTTTGAGTTGTCACAAATGGAATGGGGAGGTGTTCCTCACATCTAGGCGGTTGGCCATTATAACAGTTATAACGGTGAAATTGTCTAGTCAGAGTGTCAGGAGTCCTGAGTGCCATTTTTTTTTTCTTCACTCATTTTGAAAGGAAGAAATGGGGATCTGTGGAGAAACCACTCAGCACAGTGGTCTTGCTGCCCTTCCGGAGGACAAGGGTTTGGTTTCCAGCACTCACTTCCTGTGACTCTAACCCCCTGTCTCTCTACCTCCAGGAGACCCGATGCTCTCTGCAAGCACTCTGCCAAGTGCCTCCACCCGCACCAACACGTAGACAAATGCACACAAATAGAAAAGATGGTAAAAATAAATCTTGGAAATGAAAGAAACGAGGGGCAAGGAGCTCAGAGAGGTTGTGAAGTTTCTCTAGAGTCAGAAATCACAGAGCTACTCAGAGCCTCCTGCCCCTGCTTTGCCGCTGGGCCTCTTCTTCTCCCTGGCCAGATGCTGGTTCTTAGGAGCCAATCACAATGAGGTTTCCTGGGACCCAGACGATGTTTACTTCAGCGGGAGTTATTTCCTATAAAATAACTATGTAAGGATGCCCGGTTGCCAATATGCAGCTGTGGCACATGTTGAAGAAATCAGGAAGCTGCACAAGAACGGAGTCTACCTTTTGCTTTTGGCTACATGAAACTCGAACAGTGCCCTCTGTCACAGGCAGCTAACGTCAGGAGTAGCTTCCAAAGTATTTGGCTTTAATAAAGAGTCCATGGGGATGGGGAGATGGCTCAATTGATAAGCTATTTCTTGACCTTCCATGAACACTAGAGTTTGGGCCTCCAGAATCCATGTAAAAATCCAGAAGTGTGCTTGTAATCCAAGGGCTGGCATGGGAAAGAAAGGATCCTTTGAGAAGCTTGGCCGTCTAGTCTTGCTGGATTGATAAGCTCCAGGTTTGGTGAGAGCCCTGTTTTTAAAAAGAGCAATAGAAGACACCTGATATAAACACCTGGCCTCCAACAGGTATGTACACATATGAATTCACCCACTCAGAAATCTGTACACATACATGCCTCTAGTACTAGAGGCAGTGGTATAGGAGAGAAATTAGGACACTGCAGATAGAGAATCATTCGGGGCTCCGGTGCTCTGCCCTGTGTAGTCTCAGGACCTGGAGAACGTGTGTGGTATGTCTCTGAGAGTCATTGTTCCTTATTTTGTTGGTTGGCTATGGCCTTCCTTTGAAAAGCATCTTCATCTTCTTCATCTGTCTTTTAGGTTACTCATGTCTGCAGGGAATAAGATAAGCGGTGTATACAATTAATTTTTGTAGCCATATTATAGGAAGTTAAATAAGAGACAGGCAAAATTTATTTGAATCACCTATTTTATTGAACTCAATAAATCCAATATTAATATACTATTTTAATATGTAATTATAATAATTATATGAGTGAAGAGTTTAACATATTTTTGAGCAAAGGGCTTGAGAGCCTGCGTGTGTTTGACAATCACAGCACATCTCAGTTTTGATGCTAAATTTTTGTCATAGTGAAATAGAGCCACATGTCAACAAAACTGTTGGGAACAGGAACATATGTTGACTTGAAAATGAGTTTAAACTAAATTCAGAAGTTTGGTTCCTTGGCTTTAGAAGCTACATTTTAAATGTGCCCAAGAACTGCATGATCTAAATCGTTTAAGATTTATATTAATGTTTAATCTAGATATTAATGTTTAATCTAGATCAGCTCAAATTTATATTAAGCTGGAATCGCTTGTTAGTTTGTCTTTTATTCCCCACTGGATCACAACCTTATTGAAGTCAGGAATGATAGTTTGCTAGATTGTTTGCTGTTGTCTTCTGCAGATCTTGGCATGTAATAAATCTGTTTATTGAGATATCATGTTGAATTCTGTCTCAGTCTATAACTCAGATAATCTAGGTTCTTCCTTAATAAAAGGTCTGGAAATTTGGAAAGTTTGCTCTGCTGATGCACTATGTGGTCAAGGGGACACTTGGCCACACACCAATTAAGGAATGCACTGTGTCTCACCGGTGGCAGGTGTCTTCACAGAGAGCTGTTCAGAGCCTGAAGGTTTTGGTGTAATGTGACTTCCTAGGTGGAGAATCCTGCATGTCTTACCCTCTCTGCAGCCTTTTCCTCAGAACTTGGGAGGGAATGGCTGAATGGCCCTAGGTCCCTCCATCTGGGTCAGTCTTCTAGATTCCGGTTTCCCCTTTCATTCTGTCAACTGTGTCTCCATCATAGGAGTGAGCCCAGAAATGACACATTCTGTCCTCAGCTGATAGAACACTTTACCTCCTTCACATCACTTGTTCACAAATTGCAAAGCTGTGTTTTTTCCAATACCAGCTCATCTCAGAGTGTTAGGAAACACTATGCTTTCTTGACTTAAAAAGATACAGTGATAGAAGCTGGAGAGATGGAACAGAGGTTAGGAGCACTTGGCCTTCTTGCAGAAGACCCAGACTCTCACATCACCATGTGGCTCACAACCATTCATAAATGCAGGTTTAGGAGACACAATGAGCTCTCCTTTGAGCTCTGCAAGCTCCAGGTGTGTACCTGGTGTGCATACAAGCACGCAGGCAAAACACTCACCTAAGAAATCTAAAAAGAATTTTTTTTGAAAAGGATGCCGTGTCAACGTGTGATGAACTCTTTTCTGAATGGCTGGTAAAGTTCAATGGAAAAATAATACCCCACTAACATTATGGATAGGGGATTAAGCCTTATAAGTTGACTAATATTCAACCACTTTAAATATAAAGATGACAATTTCATGTTGCCCATCTGCTGTTTATAAAGCATCTCAGTCATCTCCTACCAGAGAGAATAAATCTTAAAGCAGATTTACCTTCCCAAAAAGAACAATTTAAAAACACACAGAAAAGCAGGAAGTGTATCTATCTTGGTCCCTATAACTTTATAATCATGAATTTATCCTAGAACCTTAAAGAATAAATTCCACAAGCTATAAGGATAGCATTGGCTCTTGTGGTGTTGTTAATAGTAAAAACTAGAGGCTAGTTAAGCTCCAGCTAATGTAACTTTACACTAGAATAGCACCAAGTGATTAAAACAGTGGCAAAACTTTGTTATAGGATAATGTTAATGGCATATTTTTAAAGGAAGAATGATTTCAGTTTTAATATGTATGATATTAAAATCTAGAGAATGTAATTTTCCCTTTCAGTGCCCATAAGTTTCATTATGACATATAACAAATCTTTATATGTGACTATACCTATATAAAATATATTTAGTATCATCTGCATAAATCTATCAGTGGAAACTTAATCTGGATATAGGAAGGTTGGTTTACATGGGGAATCATGCTTAAATTGTCCTTAGAATGCGATTTCAGCTGTGTAATAGAAGTTTCCTCTTGTTCAGAAGTTGAAGGCTAGAAGACTTGGGTAGATAGGAGTGGAAACACGTTTACTTGTTTTAATTCAGGGGTTTTGACTCATGTTATTTCTGAACTTTACCTATGAAGGAGATTTGCCAGTTGGCTTTATAACCTTGGAAGGAATTTTAGGTTGTTTTGATTTCTAACATGTATTTGATCACCACACCTGATTTTCAGCTGAGTTCTCAGCATCCGTCCACAGGTACCTTGTCTCTTCCTCTTACTGAGTCCCTGTGGCCATGGTTCTATGTGTTCATTAGCTTTCTTAAGACTTTCCCCTTGGTGATAAAGAAAAGACTGAGCTCCCGGAGGACAAGTAGGTTCTACCGGTAATGAACACAAAGTGAAACTGATGTTATTTCCCTTGAACCAGACATCTTCTTTGTGTGACATCATCCTTCATGTTGGACTCTCCCATTCCTGATTCTTCCATCTGATCCCCTTCCAAATGGCAACCAGATGTGCATGGACATGCAGAGCAGTGTGGCCTCTGAAAACAGGCTGTTGTATCACAGTTCCTAAGACTGATGTCTATTTCATCACTTTTCCTGTAATTTGGGAAATCTACCTATCTTTTCCACATTTCAGTTATGCCATCTGTAAACTGAGGCCAGCGATAGTCCCCTCCCCCCACAGGCTTATTCATGAAGATTCGTTGAGACTAATCAGTCTCAATGTCTCAGTTGTCTGGCTCAGTGAGAGACAGATAAAGCTGATGTCCTTTGCCCTGCACATAGATGATACAGGATAGAGTATCTGCTTGTAACCCTCATGGTCAGTGAAGGACACATCTGGATTAAGAACGGTGAGCAAGGCAGGAGTATCATGGCCGTCCTAGTGCTACGTGAAGCAGTGAAAGGGACGAAACTGCCCCTAATCCAACCCAGCCCCAAACCACAAATGTCAACAGATATTTTATAGCATGAAAGGTGCCAATGAACATGTCACATGCTCCTTTGAAAATAAATGAAGCCACATAGGGACTTTAAAGTGAAATATAGGACCTGGGCTGTTTGTGGGTCTCCTCTGGCTCCAGTTTATGGTGTTAAAAAGCACTGCATCAGGAAGAGGCATAGTAGGAGGAGCTTCTGAGGGGTGTGAGAGGTCATCTAATGGCACCTCACCCTCACCGAGCAAGCCCCCGCCCCAGCTGCTGGGTGTTACAGGAAGGGGTAATAAAAAGTCTTGGTTTTATTCCTCTTGAAAGCTGCAGCTCGAAGATGTGCACCAAGTTCATTTCATTCATTTCTTTGCTTCTCTTCTGGACAAGAATGGACTCTGCTTCTCCTGGTTTGACTCACACTTGTCGGCTTCTCAGATTGGATAAAGGCAGTGTTCAGATCCCCAGAGGGGTCCAGGCTCGTTTCTCTGAAGTCATGTAGGAGGTGCCCTGGGGAATCAGAACAGTGTGCTCACTTGTAGGCTATCTAGTTATTCTAGTGCATTGGTTCTGTTTAATGTTTCTCCTCTCTTTTAAGAGAACTCGTTTTGCAGGGAAAATTCATTGACGATCTCAATACATAAAGCATTCAAGGAAAGGACATGAGTTGAAGTGAGATTGCCACCTGGTTTAATTGTTCCTCCGCTCGGGGCTCATTCTCATGGCCCTCCAGAGAGCTAAGTGCCCTGTGGCGTATCACTTGACCATGTGTCCTTTGGTTCCCTCCACTGACATGAGTGTGTATATGGATGGGTGGATGCTTAGGTATGTGCTCGTGTGGAGGCCCATGGTTGCATCAGCAATCACCGTCGATAGCTCTTCTATCTTATCCAATGAGGCAGGATCTCTCCGTCAAACCCAGAGCTTTCAAACATGGCTAGCCCTGCTCTCCAGCTTGCTCCGAGTTTCCGCCAGTCTCAGCCTTCTGAGGATGGAATCACAGGCTGGCTGACAAGTCTCCCTGGCATTTACAAAAGGTCTAGGGAACTGATCTGAAGACTTTGTGCTTGAATGACAAGCGCTTTATTCATTGAGCTACATTTGTAAATTGTTCCCCTTGAGGATTAATGCCTACATGTTCTAGGTAAATCTGTAATGCTCTAGAGTCTGAGAACCAGGGCCATCTCCTAGTGTTTCCATTTTATGCATGAAACCAATACCATCAGTGAGAAGTCATTTGTAAATACCGTAAGAGGAGCAGGTACCCTGTCTGTGGTCACATAGCTAGTTAGCAATGGGGCCAAGGCTGGCTAACATACATGGCTTCTGGCTCTACTGTTTTTTATCAGACAGGCTCCACCATTGTAAGCAGCTGTCTCTCTGGGTAATCTTTGTAGAAGGAAGCAAGAAAAGTAAGAAACCTTCTGCATAGTTCAGAATACAGAGGAGAAAAAGCACAGGAAGCTAGACTCAGGATAGCCTCACTGGATGGGAGGCAGGAACTAGGGCTTTTCTTCAGAGTACTACCACAATAGATTAATTAACTTTCACCCTTTTTTAGTTTGTACCTTCCATTAATGGAATCGTCTGAGAGAGTGTCTGTTTGGCTCAACCTCTATAAGGTGTCCTCCTTGGCTGGAGACCACAGAAAAGACCAATGAAGACCTTATGCAGTTAATGTGGGGGACTTGAGGTGATGCTGTTAGCATAAAATGGCATATGGCTGCACACAGCAGCCCTTTTACCATCCCTGAAGCTTTTCCGTTAGGGTCAATGCTTCACTGAAACTAATTCAATTGACATGAAGGGGTTAAGGTAAATTCTGTGGCTTAACTATCAGCCAAATGACATTTTAACAGCCTTTTTAGCATAGCCTGGCTGTGCTGAGACCTTCCTTTCAAAATGCCTTAATCCTTGGCCTCTAAATAGAGAGTTATTTTCAATTTCTTCAGTTCCTAATGTTTTAAATGGAACTACTGTTCCCCTCTGAGCATCCAGTGGCTGGCTGGCGATCTTTATTGATATATATATAAATTACCCCAATCCTCTCTGCTGCCTACAGATCCAATCATATTGAACTAATGTGCATATAAATAAAAACCTGGAAGTGTGGTTTATGGCAATAAGTAGTGCAGTCGAAGTTTATACCATTCTTCAAAGACACCTTGATACATTGCTGATAATTTTCATAATGTCTTTAAAGAGGCAGTGTGTCAACTTAGGGCCCAGCAATCCAGAGGGTGAGTGGCAAAGCTGATTCCTAAGCTTCTGATTGACCAAGAATCTGTCCTACCAGAAGGATGCCCATTCCAAGGGATGCAGGGATGACAGGGTGAGCATCTTTTCCCAAAGCCACCATGTTGGAAAGAGAGAAGTTGGAAAAAATGTTCAAGAGCTGGGCTAGGATTTCTATGTTCTCTCTCTCTCTCTCTCTCTCTCTCTCTCTCTCTCTCTCTCTCTCTCTCTCTCTCTCTCTCTCTCTCTCTCGTGATCTGTGTCCTGTGATCATCGCTGATGGAAACCCAGCTCCAAGAGAGTCACGGGAGGTTTGAAATAGAACAGTTAGAGTCTTCATTTTTTGTTCAAATAACAGACTCTGACCATGCAATTATGGTTTAGATCTAAAGTGGTCCCCCAAAGGCTTGGTCCTCAGCTGGTAGATTTAATCATTGAGAGGCAATTGGATCTTGAGTGCTGGTCTTAATCAATGGATTAATCTATTGATGCACTCATTACTGGAAGATGGAGGCTTGGTCAGAGGAAATAGGTCACTGGGGGCATGCCTCTCTGGGGTGTTTCTCGTCCCTGGCCCTTTGTGTCTCATTGTGTTTCCCATCACCGTGAGGTAAAGGGGCTCCTTTCTCCCATGTGTTCTTACACGCCCCACCCCCCCAAGTGGTGTTCTGCTTTACCATAGGCCTGGAGAAAAGAAGCAAGCCCCACTATTTCAGGAACTTCTGAAGTGATGAGGCACAATCCATCTTTCCGTCCTTTCATTTATTTTCTCATGTATTTGTCACAGTGACAGAAAAATACATATCTGCTAGGTGTCTCACCCTGGGTGGATGCAGCTCTTCCTAGGAACAATTATCCATGCATTGAACTTCTCACATCTGCCTTTCTCTAATTTACCCTATGCACAGCTGGAGCCCACCTTTCTCTTAGAAAGGTAACCTGGATGTGGCTGTTTTGTGTAATCTCCCTTTGAAGGACACCTCATCCAGCAAGTCTTGTAAGCCATGTCCATTGCTTTAGTCTCACTACATTGCAGACTCTTTATGTTGTCTGTTCACACCACCCTGACCTTTAATTGTATGTATGTATATATGTATATAATTATTTATTTATTTATTTATGTGCATGCCTGTGTATACTCATATACACGGGCATGCCAAGGTGTGTATGCTATAGTATGTAAGGAAACCACAAGATAACCCACAGAGGGAGAGGTCACTTCTTATTCCATGTGGCTCTGGGATCAAGATCATGCCATCAGGTTTGGTGACAAGTCCTCTTATCCACTGAGCCACGTGGATAAAATCATCTTGATTCTTCATTCTGTCACTCCTATTATGAATATTGCTTTCAGTGCCTGGCAAATAATTTATATAACATAATATTGATTCTCTGCTTGTTAGGTTATTATCTTTTAGAATATTTTTATTTATATGTATGCATATGTATTTGTGAAGTATATTTTCTCTGCCCCCCTCTCTCTGTGTGTGTGTGTACCTGCACCTGTGTAGGACAGAAAAAGATGTATCACTAGGAGCTGGGTTTATAAGTGACTATGAGTTGCCTGATATGGATTCTGGGAATCAATTGTGTATCCTCTGGAAAAGCAGCCAGTGCTCTTAAGCCCTGAGCCATCTTGCCATTCCCCTAGGAAAGAGCATCTTCCCATGTTCTTTTTTTCTATCTAGAAAATTCCCCAGTACATTTTTCCAAGTTCCCCACTTTTCCTCACTCCAAGATGAAATTCTTATCATTTCTGAGTCAGATCCGATCCTGAGGTAAAGTTTGGCCTCTTTGGTCATACTCATTTATCTTCTGGTTGGAAACCATCTTCCATCATCATGCCTTTACTGGATGTGCTATTTGACTTAGTGTCATATCAAGTTTCATAACTCTCTTCTTCCCAATTTAAGTGTGCCTTGTACTATTTCTTCTTTGGATTCTCCAAAGTCTTGCTGTGCATGTTTACAATAGGTATTCCATGTTCATCTGTTACATACATGAATGAATGCATAACGTGACATGTGTGTGTATGTGTAAATTAATGATGGTTTAAACTTTGGCATGCTGAGCCAGGGCCTGTTATTGATTTCTTCTGATGTTCAGGAGAACATAGGTCTTTGGAAGACTTTTAATGTCATCTTAGGATCTAATCTGATGTTTAGTGCATTGTGACAACAAAGTATACAGGCATCCAGGAATGGTAGCTGGCTTGTGATCACCATTCTTTCACCATAGCAGACATTGCTAATCAATCTCAGGTCTTTGTTCCTTCCTGGACTTATACCAGATACCAGAATTGGGTCAAGCACAATTTTTTTTCCCAGGGAAAGTTGTGATCCGTAGGAAACCTTGTTTCGAGGCTGCTAATGTACAGAAGTGATGCCTTGGACCTCCCCAGCAGCAGGAGAGAGCCAGATGAGACTTGAAGAGCTTCTCCCATTTAGGATCCCAGTGGGATATTATCAAGAAGGCCTTTGCAAAGTTGTCTCCTGGGAGTCTGGGGGCTATGGCAACCACAGAGAAGATACTGCATCACATTCTGAGCAGTGCTTTGCACTTGGCAAAGCACTTTTATGCTCATGTTCCAACTTCATCTTCATAGCAGCCCTGCCTGGCAAAGCAGAGCAGGCATTAGAATCAGAAAGAAAAATAGCAATTTATTTTGGAAAAATCATAAGAACCCTAGAGACTCTGTCCAGCCTTCTCGTTTTCTACACAAAGGCACCAAGCGCCTGTGAGGGGAATTTGTTCCAGGCAGGAGGAAACTTGAAGCGCAGGAACTCATATTCAATCTCTTGGTGTCAATGTAGCACATTTCTTGATAAAGACTAGTTGAAAATGAAGTTAAACACACATGCATGTATCCATGAATGAATATTTCATTTCTTGGTATCATTCAATGTGCCTAGCACATGCTTGATAAAGACTAGTTGAAAACAGAGTTAAATGTAGAATGCATATATGCATGCACGCATGAATGAATGAATGTAATTGCTTCTTAGCCCAACCAAGACAACTGCAGTTTTTTTTTTTTTTTTTTTTTTTTTTTGGTCTGTGAGGGTATAAAATATTCCTCCTTAAATTTCTTCTAGCTCTTTGCTATATTTTCTTAATATTTGTATTTTTTGAAAAATTTATACATATGTACAATATATCTTGCTCATATTCATCACTACTCTCTATCTCCATCTTTAAAAAAATACCCATTGAGTCCAGTTACTGCTGTCCAAATACTCACAGATATGAGGGGTTCATCAACTGGATCATAGCAACCTACCAATTGTCACCAACTCCTGCCAAAGAAAAATAACTTTCTCTCTTAGAAGCCACTAACTGTTGGTAGCTACTCAGTGAGGGGCGGGGCCTCAGGAGTCTGCTCTTCCTTCATCCGTGCTGGAATTTTTTTTTTTTTTTAACATGCTTGACCTTGGGTGCTCTGAATTCATGTGTGCAACAGCTATTTCCTGTCCAGAAGGCAACCTTTCAGCGCCCTCTCCCTGTCCGGTAGTTCTTATATTTCTTCTGCCCCTTCTTCTGAGATGTTCCCTGGACCTTGGGTACTACAGGTATCTCACTGATGGCAGAACACCTACAGCCATATATGTGTAGCATTGTGAACAGTTGTGAGTTTTTCTGAATGAGTCATGACCCTCTGCAATATGAAGCTTCTCCGACCAAGGCTGAGGATAGTAGGGCTGCAGAGATGGCTCAGCGGTTAAGAGCACTGACTGTTCTTCTGAAGGTCCTGAGTTCAAGTTCCAGCAACCCCATGGTGGCTCACAACCATCCATATTTTGGAGTGTCTGAAGACAGCTACAGTATACTTAGACATAACAATAAATAAATCTTTTTTTTTTAAAAGGGAGAGAGAGAGAGGAGAGAGAGAGAGAGAGAGAGAGAGAGAACGAACACATCTCTCAGCAGCAAAAGTAACAGAGACTGGGAAAGCCTTCTCTCTGTTAATTCCCATGGCATCTGGATGGCATCTGGGTTCACCTTGGAGTCTGGGCAGGCTCCAAATATGAGTAATTGGATGGGGTTGGGCTCTGATTGTAAGCTAAGACCTAAACTCCCATTTTAATGACAGTTGCTGGTGGGGAGCCTTCAAGCTCAGTGATTTCTGAGTCTGCAGTGGAGAAGGAGTTGGTTGGTGGTGATCTTGAAAGGCTAGGCTCTTAAAGGTTTAGCAGTCTTGGGAGGTTAGTTTTGCCTCATCCAAATTATCCCTGTACCTGGGCTCTTGTCTTTTAGGTTCAAATTAGCCTGCCTTCCAATCTTCAAATGTTATATTAATACTAAAACAGGGTCTTTCTTTTTTAAAATAATTATTCATTTTACCTATCTGAGTACACCATAGCTGTCTTCAGACACCCCAGAAGAGGGTATCGGGTCCTATTACAGATGGTTGTGAGCCACCATGTAGTTGCCAAGAATTGAACTCAGGACCTCTGGAAGAGCAGTCAGTGCTTTTAACTGCTGAGCGGTCTCTTCACTCAGAGAAGATGCACCTAACACTCAAGAGACTGGAGGCTCCAGGGAGTGGGGAGGTCTTGTGGAGTGGGAGGTGGGGTGGGGACATCCTCGTGGAGATGGTGTGTGTGTAGGGGGTATGGGATGTGGAACAGTCAGAGGGTGGACCAGGAGGGGCATAAAATCTGAAGTGTAAAAAAAAAAAGATTAAATAAAATTAAATAGAATTAACAAACAAACAAACAAACAAACAAAACGGTCTTTCTTTGTAGCCCATCTTGGACTCAACTTCTCAATCTGATGCATAATCCAGGCATGCAAAGGCCAGAGAAGACATCAGTATAAGCTGCACAATATATACCTTGACCAGTCTGCAAAGGAATGCTACCTGTATTATTTAATAGGTTCTACAATAACAGTGAATGTTAAAGTGCTCCTGATAACTTATAAATACTGGCCACTTATTTCTCACAAGAAGCATATGAAGAAGGAACTGTGACCATCATTTCAGCAGCTCATGTGGAGTACCAGGCTGATAAATGTGTCCTACGTTGAATCATAAGTACTAGTTGCTCCTGAAGGATTTGAGCAGATGAATGGCATAGCAGTGCTACTTTAGAGAGATGAATTTGAGCAAGATGCATTTGGGTGTGGCTTGATAATGGGGAGGCGTGTAATGTTTCCAGCATGTGACGGCTTGGTTGGGATAGGACCAGAGCAAACATGAGGTCCATGAAAGCTGGGTTTTGCTTGTCCCTCTCCCCCTACTTTTTAACCACTAACACTTTGGAGTTATCCATGGTGCCTGGCACATGACAAGTGATCAGTGACACTGATTGTGTGAATGACAGTAGATGAGTTATTATTAATAACATAAAAAGGCATGTGGCACCCCAGAAAACTTAGTTTCTACTTTTGTTCAGAAAAGAAGGCCCTCCAGAGATGGTAGTTATCACGAAGATCCCAGTTACCTAAGAATCTATTTTCTGTTTCTGTGATATTGATGGGGACCGGCTTGTTTTCAAAGCCGGGTCTTACTCAAAAGCTGACTTTAAAATTCCTTTTCTTTTTCAGATCATTCCTGTCACAAGTATTTATTGAGCATCTATAATGTGCTCAGCACCATGATGGGCCCTGGGGGGAGAAGGCTGTGCGAGGGAAAGAGTCCTGTGGCGCTCGGGCATCTCCTTCTCAGCTTTTATCTCTGGGTATCTCACAAGTTTACTTTTGAAATAAAGGGTTCATTTTCATAGTGGAATTCTTAAGTGGGGAGTGAGGAGATGAATCCAGGCTTTTAGGAGCTGATTTTAGAACTTGGAGATGACTTCAACATTCCTGCTCACCCTTGCTGATAGGCCCTATTAATATTCAAAAGCTGTCACTCCAGTTTTGTCTTTGTTCTTCCCTAGACTAGACTGCTGGCTGAGGGAACCTTGCTTGTCTGGGGTTAGTCTCCTCACATTGTGTGTGTGGGGGTGGGTAGGACAAAAGGCGCTAAGGCGCCAGGTTGTTAGGATTCTTTTCCTTTAAGTGTTGGGAGGATTTTTTTCTTTAATATTTTTCTTTGTATCCAACTTTAACCTTTGTCATTGTTATTGTAAATAAAATTTGCCATTGATGGAAGAAACCTCAGACCTGCCATTAGTGGGCAGTTGCAGAGGACCCAGTGTGGATTTGTGGAAGGCTGAGGAAAAGCCTCAAGGATAGCAGTTGCTTAATGAAGATCAGCTCCTTTTAGATTGACAGGTGTGTTGTCTCAGAAAGGATACTGGTACGTGCATACTAAGGCTGTTTGATTATTGATGAGTGTCTGCGAGCCAGAGTCTGGGGACCCACACGATGACAGAGCGTGTACTATAGTAACTGTTGAAAGGCTGGACCTCAGATTAAGCATTCTGGGTCAGGAACTAGATATAGGTCAGTAAAGGTTTCTCAGCTTTTCATCTCTGTTTGTTCTCTCTCTCTTCTCTCTCTCTCTCTCTCCTCCCTCTCTCTCCCCCTCTCTCTTCTCTCTTTCTCTGTCTCTCTCTCCCTCCTTCTTCCCTCCTTCAATGGTTTCTTCTCATGCTTCTTTATTTCTTTTTCCCTTCTCACTCCTCCACTGCCCCACCCTCTTGCCCCGGGAAGGGTATTGGGTATCTGCTCTCCACGCCCACCCCGACAACTCTCTCTCTCCTCTTCTAACCTCAAGACTGTCACAAAGTAGATGGCAGTTGGTGGCTTAGCACCCTCCCTGTTTCAGCTGTTGCCTCTCAGTCCTCTGGTCTTGGACTGATGAAAGGTGGCTATAAGGTTTTCAAGGCCACAGCCAAGTAAGTGTCCTATCAGAGGACTCCAGGCAGAGAGGACATACAAACCCAGGACTCTCCATGCTCATCCCTGACTCCCCAGAGTACTCACTCTGGTTTTTGACATCAGAATAAGAAGAACAAAGATTTTAATGAAAGAAAATCCAAAAAATGTTCACACAGTAGACTCTAAAGGTTGAGCTGTGTTCCATTTGAATTTTTCTTCTATGTGAACCAAGGAGGCGCATGCCAAGCTGCCTGCTCTGGCAGAGGCAGACACAACCCAATTATCATAATGCCAGCTCTGCTTTACCCCTCCCCCCTTTTGGTACCCACATCTACTCTTCAGTGTTTAGTTTTCTTTTATTCAACCTCCAAAGTTACTATCTTGGTACTGGGTAGGGAATGAGACAGTCTTTTTTTCCATTCCTGTTGATATTCAACTGTCTGCCTAAAGTGATTTTTCTTCTTTTCTTCTTTTTGTTCTTTTCTTTTTTTCTTTTGTAATTTACCACCATTTGGACTGGTGGGTGTAGGGTGTGCTTGTGTGTGTGCCTGTGTGTGTGCCTGTTCTAACCTGGAAGCACATTGACTGTCTCAGCTTGTGCATTAGACAGGAGACTGATAGGATAATGATGATGGAATGTTAAATGCTATCTATGTAAATCAGTTCCATCAATGGGTACAAGATTCAGCTACTTTAGGTCTATTTTTTTTTGACATACATTTTCATTTTTTAAGGGGAATGATCTTGGATTGTTACTAACCTACTTTAGGAGAATCTACATTAGCAGACACATTACTATTTTGCATAAAGTCATATTAAATTTTGGTATGATGTACAACATCATTTTCTTCCTAATGCTGCTTTTAACCTTCCCATAGTCTCTTTTCTATCTTTCTTTTGTGAGGGACCAGCTTCTGATAGGAAGAATTGAAGATGTTTCCAGTGGCCTCATTTGACAAAGGAACTGATATTTTCACCGATTATTTGAGCTATGGTGTCATGTGAGTAGAGTCTAAGAGGGCAAATGCTTTCAGGCAAATCATCTTTAGGTTCCACAAGATGCAGCAGCTGAGAGTCACATTCATAATAGGATGTGTTCTCACCAAGGACTGGTCCGTGTGCAAGGGTCAAAAGATAAGAAGAATGGAAGAGATGGAGCGATAAGAGAATAAACATGAGAAGACCAAGAAATAACGAGAGAGCTTATAGAGAAAGGATGAGAAAAATCCACCTTAGATTGTGTTATGGGTGTTACTGACAGACGCTAACTCACCTCTGATCATCAGCTGTAGCATACACAGAATAGAGGTGGTGTAAAGTGTCACCCAGATCCTTGCCCTAAAAGGGCATCAACTTCTGTTACCTCTCTTCATTTTCCCATATCTCCCTCCCTCTTTTCTTTTTCTTTTTTTTTATTTTTTTTATTCGATATAATTTATTTACATTTCAAATGATTTCCCCTTTTCTAGCCCCCCACTCCCCGAAAGTCCCATAAGCCCCCTTCTCTTCCCCTGTCCTCCCTCTTTTCATCTTTGTATCTTTCCTCTTTTCTTTCTTTACTACATCTCCCTTACTTTATCCTCTTTCACTTCATTTCTGTCTCCCCTACCTTCTTCTCCTTTTATATATCTCCCTTAATCTTCCTTCCTCTTTCCTCATTTGCCTAATTATTATAAACTCTTCTGTCCAGCTTCCTTCCTTCCTCCCTTCCTTCCTTCCTTCCTTCCTTCTCTTTCTCATACTCTTTCATCTCTGTTTCTCTCTCCCTCCTGCATCTCATTTCTTCATAACCTCTCTCCTGATTTCTTTCGAGCCCGTCTCCAGATTGGCTTTCCTCTGTGCGTCTCGAACTCCCTCCCCTGTATCTTTTACCACCTTTGACCTTTATACATAGATCTGTGTCTTAGCTTCCTCTAGATCGTGTGAGATATGACACAGGAAATTCCAGCATTACATGTCACTATACTGGTAAGGTAACTCCTGATGGCTTCTGGTTTAGTCCATATTTTAGAGAAGCATTTTCATCAACCTAGTTGGGTTGCTTTTCTATTCCTTGAGTTTGATTCACTGTGCCAGCAAGGTTAGAGCTTGTCTCAGACACTTGGGCCCAGTGTCCAGGCTCATTACTATTATCCAGTTATAACAGGACTCAGGAAAAAGTGCGGTGGGTAAGCAGCCCTCCTCACCACAGTCATGGAGGACAGGAGCTGTTTTGCTAGGTGCTATCAACAGAAGAAGCAGGTAATAATTTCTGGGTTTTTCTGGGGTTTGGAGCAGTAGGTGTCCAGTACCATTTCCAAGACAGAGGAATGAGATCTGTTTCCATGTCACTACCTTGCTCTGGTCATGGGATTGATGTATACTGTCATGTGACTGTGAATGGACCATATTTAGCTGGCCAATTTTCACCCTCTTGGTCTTAAAGATTTTCTAGTTGGTTACAAAAGACCCACTTAATTTTTTTAATTCAATTTCTTTATACAATTTATTTTGATCATATTCTTTCTCCTGGATCACTACCCAAACAACTTCATGTTCTTTTTCTCTCTCTTTAAAAAGAAAAAAATCCCACAAATAATGAATATCAAACTGAAGCCAACCAACCAACCAACCAAACAAACAAACAAACAAAACCAAACTTCAAACAAAACCAAAAACCTAACAAGATAAAAACAAAACAAAATAAAACAAACAAACCCTAAACCAAATCAAACCAAAAGCATACAGAAACCATGGAGTCCATTTGTATTGGCCAACTACTTGTAGGGTTGGGGGCTTCCCTTTGTGGGTGATATACCAAGTATCATTACATCACTTCATTAGAGAAAACTTATAGTTTTCCTTTCTCATCAGGTATCAGTTACAAATTGATTTTTGGCCAGAGGCAGAGTTTGTGCCTACTTCCATTATGGGATTTTTAGAAAGGACCACCTTTTAACATCTTATATATTCCTTCCTGGTTACCTTGTTATGAAGTTCATGTTCATGGTGAATGCACACATCCCACACAAGCTGTGTAACTGTAGAACTCTGTCTTTCTTCATAGGCTTCTTCTCATTCTAACTGCACTAACTCTATCCTGGATTCTTGAGTTCTATAGATGGTGTGGGCCAAATCCTGCTTATCCATTGTTCAACATGACATGGATAGATATATTTAAAAATATGAAGAAAATCAATAAATTGAAAATTGATCACAGGAAGGAGTGAGAAGGGCTGAGGATGTAGCTCAGTTGGTAGGACGATTGTCTAAAGTACATGAAGACCTGCGAGATTCCATCTCCAGCATTGTATAAATCAGCATACATGTTTGAGATCCCAGTGCCTGAGAAACAGGAGGATTGGAAGTTCAAGGTTGTCCTCAGATACATAATGAATTTGAAGACAGCCTGGGCTACAGGATATTCTGTTTCAAAAGAAAGAAAGTAAGAAAGAAAAAAGGAAAGAAGGAAAAAAAAGAGGAGAGGAAAGGAGAGAGGAAGGAAGAAAGGAAGTAGAGACTTAGGGACATAGAGAATTACAGTGGGAAGTTCAGGAAATTGGACATAGGGACATTTATTTTGTGATGCATGGGTGATTTGGGGTGATAAACAGATTAGAAATGGCTTTTCCCCTAAGGTGGGAAAGAACAGAAGAGTGAGTCAAGAGAGTCTAATGCCTCAATTTGCTTTCTTTACACTAGTTTGGAGATCATTGTCTCTTGCTCTTTGTTGGCATGCTAAGATTTATAACGATGGGGGTTTGTTTGGTTTGAAACGGTTTAAGAGAGCCAGGTTTAAAGTGGAGGCGAGGCTAGCTTAGTTTCCCTTACCAGCCAGAGCAAGGGTTGCTTGTGGCAAGCACTTGTGGAGAAAGATCAGCCTAGGGTTTCTTCTCAGCAGCTTGTGGGGGACAGCATGGGGCTAGAGGGGAAACGGGCGGGGGCACCCCTGCAGTTGGTGCCTAGAACTTTGTCTCCTCCACCAGGCTGTTACAGCAAGTTTTGGCTGAGCCTGTGGCTTGAGCTGCCCATTTTGGATTTGGCTGGTGACTCCTCTGGGCAGGCTTTTGTGTCTCTGCCTGTTTGTGTTCAAATGCGACACATGGGCTCAGCAGTCAGCTAGGTGCCAAGCGTGTAATCCGATGCCATATGTTCCCAAGTCAGGAGAGGAGAGAGCAGATTGTTTGTGTGTGTGTGTGTGTGTGTGTGTGAGAGAGAGAGAGAGAGAGAGAGACTTTGGAAGTAGGTCAATTGCATTCATCTACATTTTTGTATCCTAGGGGTCACAGGTGTAAAATGATTTGTGACCTATTTAGAGGGTCACTTATGGTCAAAATGACTAAGTGTGATCATCTATCTATGTGATGGTACACAGAACATATTCCTAGAATACTCTTTTTATCCATAGCTCAAAAAAGGTGTTCCAGAGAATGCTCCTTACTGGCAATACTTTAAAAATGAATTTAAAGTATTCTGAGAAGAAATGGGTGCCACTCATTTTATCATTGTCTTTCTCTGTCCAGATGTTGGTTTGTCTGTGCAATTTAACACATAGGATAGATGGAACCAGCTGTGCCATTTCAGGGCTGCTTTTTGCCCTTCTAGTTCAGAAACAAAATTCAAGCTTCTGCTTACAAAATAGAATCTATTTGACTCAAGGCATTTAGGGAATGCGAGTGGATGGCAGTCCTTCAGTTGGTGATGGCCTGAGAGTTTTCTCAGAGCCAAGGCATCTTGAGATATTTATAATCTATATCTTTTTTTTTATCACAGTTTTTTGTTAGATATTTTCTTTATTTACATTTGCGTTTGCTCAGAATCAAGGCATCTTGAGATATTTATAATCTATATCTTTTTTTTAATCACAGTTTTTTGTTAAATATTTTCTTTATTTACATTTCAAATGTTACCCCTTTTCCTGGTTTCCCCTCTGAAAACACCCTATCCCATCTCCCCTCCCCCTGCTCACCAACTCACATACTCCCGCTTCCCTGTCCTGGCATTCCCCTATACTGGAGCAGCGAGCCTTCTCAGGACCAAGGGCCTCTCATCCCTTTGATGTCTGACAAGGCCATCCTCTGCTACATATGTGGCTGGAGTCATGGTTACCTCCATGTGTATTCTTTGGTTGGTGGTTTAGTTCCTGGGAGCTCTGGGGGTACTGTGTGGCTTATATTGTTGTTCCTCCTATGGGGCTTCAAGCTCCTTCAGCTCCTTGGGTCCTTTCTCTAGCTCCTCCATTGAGGATCTTGTGCTCAGTCCAATGGTTGGCTGAGAGCATCTACGTCTCTATTTGTCAGGTACTGCCTGAGCCTCTCAGGAGACAGATATATCAGGCTCCTGTCAGCCTGATATATATCTTAATGCCCTAGCAACTCTATCTGAACTCTTACTATCTGTTGCACAGTTAGGCTATCCAATGAGCTCTGTACCTTGTCATTTGCCATTAGTTTTTTCTCTTTACCCCATTGTTGCCTCTGGAAGCTGACCAGCATGGGCTCTAGCCCACCCCACAGCTCCCTATGCTCTGGTATTCTCTTGAGTTTGGCTAGTAAGGATCCTACCTAGAGAGATTGGAGAGATTACAGAAGGGAAGTGAACTTGAACTAGGTTAGACAGTCTGGGGCATAAATCCGTCCCCTGAAGTCATCAAGCTATTCTCGCTGTGAAAGCAGCTAGGTAGCTCTGATTCTTGAAACCTTATTGGCACAGTAGATATGGTTCCGTCTGCTTCTTGGGTAGCAGTGAGGAGAGTTAGATAACACATAAAAAGTACTTGTCAGTATGATGCCGTGTAGAGGCACAGCTTTCTTCGTCCTCTATGTCTTGTCATCACTCTAATGGGGGCTATGTTGCCTCTGTAATCTATTCTTTGGTGGGCTACGTATCTGGATGCCTCTATCACCTTAGTTTATTGGAGGCTACCTAACTGTAATGGTTTCTGTATCATGGCTACTTTTGTCTTTTTCTTTGGAAGGGTGTACTTTTTCCTTCAAGAAGAATGGGAGCGGGGAGTGGGGCTACACCCAGGTTTCCAATGATTTCTTACAGGAACAACTTTGGAGACAAAGTGTGGAACAGAGACTGAAGGAAAGGCCACCCAGAGACTGACTTACCTGGGGATTCATCCTATAAACTGTTACCAAACCCTGAAACTACTATGGATGACAAGAAGTGCATACTGAAAGGAGCCTGTTATGGTTGTCTTTTGGAGGGGCCCTACCAGAGCCCTACAGATACAGAGGCAGATACTAACAGCCAACCATGGAACCATTGGAGGAGTTGGAGGGCAGACTAGGGGGGGGTTTGCAGCCCCATGGGAAGAACGATGATGTCAGCCAACCAGATGCTCTAGGACTCCCAGGGACTAAGCCATCAACCAAGGGGTACACATGGTTCCAGCCAAAAGAATGGCAGAGGAATGCTTTGTTGGGCATCAGTGAGAGGAGAGGCCCTTGGTCCTGTGAAGGCTCAATAGATGTGCCAGTGTGGGGAAATCCAGGGGGGGTCGAGGGAGTGGGTTGGGTGGAGGAGTATATTCTTGGAGGCAGGGAGTGGGAGGACATGTTGGGGGTTTTCGGGGAGGGGGGAAACCAAGAAGGTGTATAACATTTGAAATGTAAATGAAGAATATATTCAATAAAAAAAGATTTCTCTGACTTAAAAAAATTATTTCTTTCAGTTTTCACCAAAAATGACTTTTTGTCAAATTCCATCTCTCTCTCTCTCTCTCTCTCTCTCTCTCTCTCTTTCTCTCTCTCTAATGTGATTTCATTCTTTAGTGTATTGTACACATAGATGCATGGGAAATTACATGCATAGATTTCCTGGTTTTGACTTGACCCTGTATATATAGAGTGTTGTTTTTGCTAGCTGTTTGATTTCTTCATAGGTATTCACTGTTGCATGTGTTTATAGATGAGATTAATGTCCAGATTATATGCAGTCTTTACCAGATGCAGACACTCAGCTGTGGGCCTGTGAAAAGGAGCTAGGGAAACTCTCACTTCTTAATCTCTGTGACAACTGAACTAGCTTTTATTCTGAATTACCTTTTCTTTTCTTTTCTTTTTTGTTTTTTTGTTTGTTTGTTTGCTGGCTTCGATACCTTTTTCTCTCTCTTCTAGGAAACTGGTATGTCTTGATGTTTTCTTACTAGAGCCAGTTTGATGACTTTTATTCTCTTGAAGTTATTTACTTAGTTTTGAAAATTTGTTGTACCAGATTACCACGTTGGTGTTTTCTAAGGAGTCTGTTGGTGTTCAGTTTTACTGGTTCTGTTACATTTGCCATTTTTACTTTATGCATTTGAATTTTTCCTGTTTTTTTTCTTGATTAGGAAAGCTAATTGGTTTGTCTGTCTTGTTGAATTTTTAAAAAGCCATCTTTTTTTTTACTTGTTTATTAGTCCTGTAGTTAGCTTATGAGAATAATACAGACTTTTTTACTTTTATTTTATAAATTTTCATTGATTTAAAAGTATATAATTATAACATATATGAACAATAGCAGTTGTGTCTTTATTGTTAGTAGCTGTATGTATTGTTGATTTTTACATGCTAGCTGGAATTTTTATAAAAGATTAAAGGAAAAAAAAACCCAACAGCTACATCTTATTGTTGACTTCAAAGGTGATGCCTGAGTGTTTAAATAGTTCACAGGATTCTTAATTTGGGAATTAGACATATTCTCTTTCAAAAAGTTTCTTTCCTTTAAGTTAGAGGTGCCTTTAAATTTTGTGACATGCTTTTTTTTTGATAGTTTTCTTGGTATTCACATTTTCTCCTTGGACCTACTACTATAGTGAATGTTATTAATAGATTTTTATAATGTTGAACTATTTGTTAATTCTTAGAATGAATCAATTTGTTTAATGTACTGCTGTATTCTCATTGTTAACATTTTGTTGAGGTTTTTTTATATAAATAAATTAAAACAGATTTGTCTCTAAGTTTTACTTTTATACTATTTCTATATCAAAATTTTAATTCCTAATTGATTTCTGTTCAATTTATCAGAGGTCTATGCCACAAATTAAAGTTCCAAATGGTTTCTTTATATAGATATCTAACACTTCTTTTGTTTCTATTTTTATCACCTTTTTTTTAAACCATGGTATTATCTTTGCTAAAGCACCCTGTTTCTTAAGTCTCTCAGACCATTTAACATTTACTAATAGAAACCCTGGGACATCTGGAATATAGGAAATCCTATTAAATTTCTGCACAGTGCCTTTTAATGCCTGGAGCTTACATTTTGTGTTTGTTTGAATGATGTTTGTCATGTCTATGGTACACTGTAAGTCCTATAAAGCCAGGGCTCATGTCTGATATTGCTCACCACTAAATCAAGGATTTGTAGAATACTAACAAGTGTTTCTCCACCTTCTACCTCACTGATAAAGAGAACGGCCTCATCACATAGATCTTGTTGAATGCTCCTGTATGGTGGGACATCAAATTTGTTAGTCAGAACTGGGCCTGAACTGAGGTGTTTTTTTTTTTTTTTTCATATTTTGAAAAGAAAAATTGTGTTGGAAGTTGAAGTGGTAGAGGAGGAGAAAATGCACAGAAGCTAGAAAGGCAGAAATCTGCAACCAGGACACAGAGACAGAAGCCCTGGAACTGTCCCCAAGATGGGAGGCACATACATTGCTTTAGAAAAATGGTGTTTCAATTGAATTGCTTTTTAATGAAAGTGTTCTCCATGACTCCAAGGACTTAAGGAAAGAATACAGATCTCATCAAATGCTTATTATTAAAGAGATTTCTTATGGAAGCAGATTTATTGGGCTAACATAAGGTTGTTCAACAAATATAATGCTATTCCTTGTTGTCTGGTCTTCCTGACAATCTTTTCTTTGAGGTTCAGTTTTCCACTTCTCCACTGATGACAAGATGAAGAAATGTTGTGGAAAGGTTAAGAATATGGTTTCTTATGATTTGTGTCCTCTTCCTTCTCCCTCTCAGGGTTTCCAGATGCCACTGCACATCTGGCTGGAAGGATGAAGGGGCATCTGGAACGGGTAGGATTCTGCAGGATCCTGGTCCAGCTTAGAGGATGAGGGGGGAAGGGAGAGGAGGAGAAGACCTTTTCTGAGGATCTTAGTGATACAATTCTTTGAACAAAGTTCTGGGAATGCCTAATTTATATGCAGAGGCATTCCAGGAATCCCAGGTAATTCTTTCTTATCAGGGAGAAGAGGAAGTCTGTAGTCTGCCAAGGACTCCCAACCTTCCCCAGGTAGAGGGTGTGGGGAATCAGGATCCTTGGACAAGGTCAGAGAAGGGGTAGCCCTGCCAGTAAAGGGAATCTTCCATTTTGCCCTGATCTCAAAGGAGCTATCCTGGTCATAGTAGACTGTAACCTTAAGTGGCAGGGTTTCACCACAGTTTCTTGTATGTCTAGGAAGTGACTTTATCCTCACATTCAGTATTATTTTCAGCAGAATGTAGAAAAGAACATGACTTTTCTCATAAGTTTACTGTAAGTACCATGTGTATATGCATACCGGCACACACATCCTGTGCACATGCACGGCCGGTCTCCTTTAGTTGTGAGTCCAGTGAGCACGGATCCTGCATCTGGAGAATCAACCAACATCAAATTCAGAAATAATGCTTTTTGCCACTATTTCCTATCACAACAGCTTACACAGCGCATATATTGTACACATTATATCAAGTAATCTGCAGGTGATTTCAAGTCTATAAGAGACCTGACATGGGATCTATGCAAATATCATTTATTTTATATAAGGAACTTGTAGATCCACGGCTTTTGATGTCCAAAATAGGGATCTTAGAACTACCTCTTGGAGATTAAGGAATATTGCATGTGTATGTGTGTGTGTGTTTACTATAATTTAGTATAAATTTAAGAAATGAATGAAGATATTGAAAAGAAATGGGGCAAATGATGTGCCTCAGAGGGATAATCATGAGACTGATCCATGTGTCGTAGATGCCTGTGAAGAAACCCTCTATGATCCTTATACATTTATGTACATTAGTCAAGCAAAGGGGAGACAGAAAGCTTTGGTAGAACCCATGATCTCTCTTAAGTCATTTTCCTTTCTCCAACATCAGTGACACGAGCCCATGAAGACTGTTCTTGTCTTTCCCGTGTTGTGTTTTGAGCATGATCTGAGCTGAATTCTGTAGCTACGTCTTGCTCGTCATGAGAATAAACTGCACACCCTCAGTCTATTATTGTTCATATTCGACTTGTAGTGGGGACCTGGCCCAGTAAGAATGCGGGAAAAGGGCTTTCCATTTCTTCAGTGGAGTGCTGCTTCTTCTACCTCCTTGCTGGGAGGAGCAAAGGAGAGACACTCGTTTCATGTTTTAAAGCTGATGGGCTGCTCTGGCGTGAGGCCCTAGATCAGAAAGAAAAATGGCTATTTTGATTTCTACCCTGTTCCTTCCACGCTGCAGCCTTCTCGGTCCCTTTTGAATTTCCCTAGTTCTCCTGTGGCATAAAATGAGTCAGAATGGCAAATGAAACATGCAGAAGACATAAATTCTGGGCATAAAAGATATATCAAATCTACATCTATCAATTGGCTTTATGCTATCTGAGCTGCCCCCAGGGTGTCAGTGGATCAGGTGAATGGATTTCTGCCACCGTGGGTAATTCCATAAGGTAACAGGGCAGACCCTAATGCAGTGGAGAGGCAATATTCTCCCAGTTATATATCACAGTTTAAAAGGGGGATTTGTATATTTTGATTTTGTGAGTCAATGAAGTTGAGTCCCCAAGGCATGCTTGGAGCTCAGCTGCTCTGAGCCATGCAGACATGTTGGCTCAAGGCCAGAAGTATGGTCTGGAAGAAAAAAAAATAAAATTAAAAAAAAAACAAAAACCCGAATCAACCTAGACTCCAGAGACCAGGCCCAGTGAGGATCAGTCCTGTGGCCCCAGAGAAAGCTCAGGATAGAGCAAATTACCATATAAATATTATACGTTCCTTTCTGTTTAATTGGCCAAGTTAACTATTATACCGAAGGGCAAATTTAGCTAGCCAAATGGGGGTGGAGGGGAGATCAAGCTGTTTGATTGACTGATCATACCCGAGCAGAATAGCTCAGTCAATTATTTTTGCTGACTATGATGATGTAGATTTGAGATGATGGAGTCAGAGAAGAAAGTGTGGGAGAAAAGAGCCGGGGGAACAGCTAAAACCCATTGAGCTGACATTTTATTTCCCAAGTACTTGTCTTAGCATTTTCCTCCACTCCACTCACTATCCTTTCCATCCCCCATGAACTAGAAACCACAGTTACACCCATTTTTATGGTCGAAGAAGTCATGTCATGGAAAGGTTAAACAACGTTCCCAAGATCCACAGAAACATTGGTTAAGGAAGGGATCTGAAGCCCTTCTTAACCACCCCCAACAGGAGACAAAGCCCAATGTTTCATGTCACTTTCTAGGCTCCATGGAGTCTGATCATGTAAATTCAGTAAAGTTTGGTGGAAAACAGGAGAGGTTTGTGTCACAAGGAAGATAGTTGTCCTAGGTATACCAGCGTGGGAGGGCCTCTACAGTTTGGCAAAATTTGTACATGGTACAGAGAAAAGTGTTTCAACCTTCCTTTAGATAACAATTTTTGTTAGCAAAATCCATGTTTGGATGGGAGCCCAAGTGCGATTGTTAGATGTCTGATGGGCTGGTTTAAGATTTAAGAGATTTCGAGAGTCCAAAAATAGGACCCAAGGTAGGACACTGACTTTGATTTGATTGAGGAAGAGCTGTGCTAAGCAGGCCTTATCTCCGTGAGCCCAGCGCCCAGAACACATTCTGCATGTGATGATAAGAAGGATCCAGTAAATGGGTTCCTAATATCCAACTCACTCTTCCAACCAGAAGTCGCTTTCATTCTGTCACCACTGTTCCATGCAGACATTTATTTTAGGGTCAACAAATCTTAATCCCAGGTTCCTGGTCCAGGTCTGATTGGGCAAAAGGGGTTTTAATGCCACTAGCCTGTGATTGGGTCAGCAATGGCCATGTGACCAGAGAGTGGCCAATGGGAAACAGAGGCAGGAAGGACAAGGGTTAGCACTTCTATGGAAATCCTCTTTTTTTTTTTTTTTTTTTTTTTTTTTTTTGTATATATATTTACATTTGTGAAATAAATCCCAGAAAGAAAACATCCTTCTCTTCCTTTTGGAACTTGTTCCTGTGTGACATTATATATCACAGTGCTTTGAGCTGTAAATTTCTCAAAGCACCAATTAACATCAGCTTTACAGGATAAGGGTTAATTGATCACAACAAACAGTTCAGAGGAAGGTCAGTTCCAGGGTTGGTTAATTCCTTTCATGCAAGCACACTATGTATTCCTTTGTTACTTCATGGGGACCAGATGCCTATAGCAGCCCCATAACACATCTTACTTTGCTAATGGCTGAGACAGAAGACTGGGCAATATCCTGCCTTGTGCTCCTTTATATGAGCAGGGAAAATACTTCAGATAGGGTAGGGACTGACTTCTTACATTGCCAAGATTTTTGTGGCATGCACATTCTTTAACCAGCTGTGGGCAGACCGATAGATTCAACCATACTTGGCCAGGTTATTAATCATGTATGATTGCAAGGAGAGAGGGGAGTACGTTGAGCTCTGATTCATGAACAGAGCAGATCCTTGTGTTAAGATACAAGAAGGAAGACGGTGTGACAGTTGGTCCAGCCTTTGTTGTCAGCAGCGTGAACAGTGAATGAAGTCAGTTCTAAAGATGACAGAATGAGTCTGAGAGCCACTCTAGTGTTCTCCTTGCTTGATTCTGGAATGGTGACATCTTAAAAAGTTGCAGATAAATCATCTTTGATACATTGAGTCATAGTTTCCATGCAGGATTCCCATGTGGTAAGGAACATTACAGGATGATCTCTTTAACTCTCCAAGCTCTTCTTTTCACTCTTTCAAGGACATTCCAGCTTAGCCATAGAAAGCCACACTTGCTGGCCATTGATTTTTTCCACTAATTTTTAGAAGCCCACTTATCATAGACTTTTAGGATTGCAAGGGACCCTAATGCCCTGGAGTCTAATCTCTCTTTGAACCCTGATGACCTACATTGGAAGCTGTAGCAAGGGATGCTTTGTGAAATTTGGATTAGGTTCTGGAGTGTATATGAGGGTATGTATAAGTCTTCTATCAAAGAAAGAACCAGGTTCACACTTCAGTAATTTATTTAAATTTCCACACACATGCATGAAAGAGCACTGGTCTTATAACCTTATTGGTTTCCAACAGAAAATACCTTGATGAAATTTTATGAAATATATCCCAGTGACTAGAGGGAAACTTCCCAGCACCCAGAAGCTCCTTTATGCTCTTACCAGTTTAACTTTCTCACCAGCTGTTAATTTTCAAAGCAACCCACATATTTAATTCTTATATTTTATTTACTCTGTTTCTGTCTCTCCCCTGCGTGTGTGTGTTCATGCACTCTAACCTGTGTTTGTTACAGTATGTGTATGGTCACAGGACAATTTGCATGTGTTGCTTTTATCTTTCTACCATGTGGGTCCTGAAGATGGAACATGGGTCACCAGGCCTGGCAGGAAGTGCTTTTCTTTATCTGTCATCTTTCTGGCCTCATTATTCCCACTATTGATGCTATCTATGATTTTGCCCCTTTTGACTTCGTTCACCTAAGCAGAACCATACTTTGTGTCTGGCTTTATTCTGTGTATGTAATGCTGGTGAAATTTAGCAATATTCTTATGCGGGGCTCTGGCTGGTTCATATTTACTGCTTCCTAGTCTTACAGTGTTTGAACATCCCATGCTTCCTTTAGGTGATGAACAATCTCTTGGCTTTCACTTAAGGCTTGGGCTGTTCATCACACTGCTCCTACAAACAGTCCTGAGCAAGGATTAGATGGATATTTCTTTGCTTACCTTTGGGGGGAATCTTGAGGCAGCACTAGAATTGTGATCAGAACTGGAATGTCTTACCATCAGTATCTACTGCTAAGTAATTTCCCAAACTAAGTATCTGATCTAGGAAGACTGCTTTCCCCGTTAAAAGACAATAGCCTGTGGGAATGATTTGAAGGCTTTTTGTGAGAACTGTTGTGTCGGGGGTTCTGGAGTCAGAACCAGCTTGTTAATAAATATATACATTCAGCATATCTGAACAGAGCATGTACCATGTATCCGGATGCCACAAGTGCTAAGCCTTCCTGGACAAAATGGAATAAAGAGGAGGAAAACTTTTAATCTACAACCATGTCAGTAATCCTATATTTATAAAGTGATAAATGCTACAGTGGAATGGTATTGGGTGCCATAGAACAACAGACTCTCCGCCTCCTGAGGAGAAACATTGAAAGAAAAAAAAAAAAAGAACCTATCTCTAACTGAAATAGACTTAACTGTGCCCTGTCAGGTTGGGGCCTAATTAATCACTGAGTGTGGTGTGGTATTGATGAATTGCCTGGGTGCTCTTTTACTGGTATAAATCTTTGATTTAGTGATTGCTGCTCTCTGATTCATACCTTACCTACCCCCATGATCAATATGCATGATAGATGGCTGGTTTTCATGAGCCGCCCACGTGGAAATGCAGCCTCACATACACAGCATGCCTGTATATGAGTTAGTGCCCAAGACGGATTCCTGACAACAAGGCAGAGGGTGAGGTAATACTGTGTCTGAGGGGGGAGGGAGAGACGGGAGGTGAAGTAACAAGGACATCCTGAGAAAATAAAGCACTAAAACCAGAGGACCCTTCCTCCATGTTGACTCTTCGTTGACTCTTCGTCTACTCCCTCTCTAAGTCTTTCAGCTCAAGGATCTGACGTTGCTTGGGGAGGCTATCTCTTCCAGCTGCAGGAGAAATTCTTTGCAGTGTTAATGCTATATGTAATTTACAAGTTATGAGTGCCTTTGCTTTCTGACAGAGCTCCTATTGCTGGGTTGAGGGTGGGGGTTTGCTGTACTTTTCAGAAGCAAGGAATCTGCTGGGTGTTGACTGCTCTAGTCGCTAAGTCCAGGTCTGTTTATTCAGTGCCCATATCCCAAACCCTGAGCTAGGCACTGAAAATATACTGGTGAGGAAGAATTTACTTTGACCCACAAGGACTATTTACTCTACAAGGAGATGGCGGCAGGGTTTGCTGGTCTTCCTTTGGCTTCCTAATGTATATGAAGTACTGAGTGTCTCTTTGGTCTTGGTGATACTCCTTGGTTCTAGTGTGCCTGACCTTCCTTCCCTCTATCCCTCCTCCATCTCCCACCTCATCTCATGTATAGATACGTTGTTTTGCCATTCAGTTTATTCTAAATCTACCAACCTTTGCCCTCTCAGACTGATGAGGCAAATACAAATGTATGCCCCAGATTAAAAGAAACAGACTAATTCCAGCCATAGAGGCCAGATTCTTCCTTGTTGTCCTCTGAATGTGATTCTGGAATGATACCATGAGCTGCTATAGGAATGTGGGGTACTTTAAATTTCCAACAGCTTTTGTCCAGAAGACATAATCAAAGATATGTTGAAAATGCATCTTGATGTATTTTTGTTTTTCTTAGCAAGAAGAAGGGAAAGACATAGAGGTGTTTTGATTGGAATTATAGTAAAAGAAATTATTGAGAATGATCAAAAATATTTCCTTAGAATTATGGCAAAAATGATTCTATCTAAAATGATTGTGTAGATTTGTACCACTGTGAAGATAAACTTACATCATATTATTGAATGAAATAAAAGGTCAAAGAGTAGTGTGCTGACTTAGGATTTCTGGTATAGGATAGGTATCTAGTGAATATTTGTTCAAAACTTAGAGATGAGTTTTTATAGGTCCCTATAAGCATAAGCAAGCATGTGAACATCGCTCCTTAAAATAAAAGGCTGAAGAGACCTCTCATCAGATAGAAGTTCTCACTACGTAAGTATGTGACATGCATTTAATCTTTGGAACCCATGTGGAGGTAGAAGCAGAGAAATAACCCTACAAAGTTCTCCCCAGACTTTCAGACATGTGCCATGACTCCTGGGCATCTCTCTTCAAGTCCAACCTCTTTCCCTCTCCCTCCTTCTCCCTCCACACTGCCCCTCCCCCAGTAATAATAATTAAAGTTAAAAAAAAAAAGCTAAAATGCTAAAGTAGGTATAGGCTAGCTGTAATGGCATATGCCTATAATCCTAGTACTTAAAAGGTGAGGTTGGAGAGTTTGAGGCTATCCTGGGCTACCTGACTAGTTCCAAGCCAGCCTGAGCTACATGGTGAGAATCTGTCTCTGAAACATGAAAAAAAAAGACACAAAGGAACGGGTTAATAAATGAAAGAAAGGAAAGGAAGGAGAAAGAATTATTTAACACTAGAAATGTAGCTCAGTAGTAAAGCACTTGCCTAGCCCTGTGAGTAAACACTAAAGATAAAGTATATTATAAAATGTCATGTTTTCTACATAATTTGATATTTTTATTTGAAAACCATATTTATGTGTACATTCCTGTCCAATACAAGCTGTTTCCATTAATTTTATTTATTCTTAATAATAATTTTCAATTTTTTTGTTTGTAGCCCTGGCTGACCTGGGGAGGGGCATTCATTATGTAGCTCAGGTTGGCTTTGAACTCTTGACCCTCCTGTCTCAGTGTCCCACATATTAGGCTCCCAGACAGGTACTACCACTACTTCCTCCTGTCTTAAGCAACATTATTCTGAATAAGAACCGCTCTCATCTATTCTGAGGGAGGCTGCAAAGTTCTCTTTCCCGGGATTTGCTCTTCCTTAGTAGGTGGGAGAATTGAGAGTTGCAAAGACTGGGCAGCTGCTGGTTTCTGCTGTGCCTGGAAGGCTGATGCAGTGAAGACTCCCCTGGAGAAATCTGAGCGATTCTGCTTTCTCCTCCTGGGAAGGGATTTGGTTTCCCTCCTTTGAAACAAGGGGGAGCTTGTTATTACCACTGTGGCTTCCCCTGCTTTCTCTGTTCCTTCTCACCCAGGCAGAGTTCTTATTTTATCTGGCACCCAGTAGAGCTCTGTTGATCAGAGTGCCCCTCTCTTCACTGCTCTCATCCGTTTAATTGATAAAAAAATTAATAATCTAATTTTAGGGATGGGAATTCTCACATCATTCTCCGAGGCTCCCCTTCACTAGGTGTCTCAGAGTCACCCCTGCACATAAGCAGCTGAAGTGAAAGGCAGAACATTTCTTCCACTGTGTGAGCATCTTTGATTGGAAGACAGGGCAACATGGGTCCCCCGAGGAGGCTGAGAGAAGACTGGTAGGTTAAAAAAAAAAAAATCACATCCATTCCCTCTGTGCATGTGGCTATGCGTGCAAGTTTGTCAATCTACTTACTTATTTTAACTCTGGATTACCTACATGGGACAAGATGCCATTGATTTTGGATTCTTTTCATAGCCTCAGCTATGAAATGAGTTATGAATCCAGCCAGTCAGCTCTCACTGGCTGAGGAGGCTTTGGCTTCCACATTTCCCCCCCTGGGGAACTGAATTAATCAGGCAGCCTACCTTCTAGGCTTACTGTGACCCTCAAGATGCTTGCCGTGTCAAGGTCTCACATCCTGCTCGGAAAGCATCAGGTACAATGCTTGGGTGACTTGTTTGGGACCACACATTAGGGCTCAGTTCAGGGGAGACTGAGCAAAAGCTGAGTATAGTAGCCGTGGTCGGGTTGTGTTTCTCCATCAGGTGGGTCTGTTTAAGAAGGAAGACTTTCTTTAAAAACTTGCTCATTAAAGGCAACAATGTAACAGCATGATGCAAGCCTGTTTCTCAGATAGTCTGTGCACATACAGACATTTTGCATTATCAGGTTGCCGTATCTCAGTCACAACTGGAGGGACAAATTTTGATATTTAAGTTGTCAAAGTCAGATTTTTTTTTATGTAGATCAAAGTGGCCTTTCTCACACACCACTTATGTATAGAGAAGGCTCTTAGTGTAGAGAAGATATCTAACACATGTCGAATGAATGATGTGAGTGTGTGTGTGTGTGTGTGTGTATGCGCATGGTGGGGGAGATAAGAGGAACGATGCTATCATTAAGCACAAGTATTTCATGTGAACTCACTTTGTCTCCCACAAAGAAGATAAAAATCAGTGTGTTTGATCTGCGTTTCATATTCATAGGGTAAATACAAGTGCTCACTGAACTGGACCAGACTAAGAAGAGGGATAAAGACTGCTGTTGATTATCACCTGGGGGAAAAATAAGCAGGTATCAGCTCCTTCATTACCTTCTGTGAGCTTCCCATGATTTTTGTGCATATGAATAGAAGTTGATTGCCTATAGAAAGTAAGCCTGGACAGGAAGTATCTCATGCTCCCAGCTTCTTGCCAAACATTCTTGTGTTTTATTTTAGTTAAAAAGGTCACTTCTCAATGGACCATTTGGATTTTGTTGCTGTCACACCCCTTCTGCCACCCACCCCTCCCCGGGCTCTGCTTCCTCTGCTACGGGAAGGAGCCCAGAGTGCAATTATCCTGGTGACAATATTTACCAAGCTTGTGGTCAAATAGTGATGGGAGCAAGCTTAGAGAAAACAAGCGCATCCCTTCTAAGCCTCAGTTCTCCTGACAGGCATCCCGAATGAAGCTGTAAGCTCAGTCTCATTTGGAGTCCAAGATACAGATTCCAAGGAAGAAGTTTCCTATCTTCATCTTCCCCAAAACACTGGCTTGTTTGAGGCTCAGAGCTTCTATGCCAGAAAGAGTGGATCTGGGCAACTGGGGGAGGGGCTGGCCTGTGGAAGGGTGGGAGTGTGTGTGTAGAGATGAGAGTCTGTGAAGAAAGTGGATCCTCAATGGTTTCATGGAGAAAGGTCTTCTGTCCTCCCAGTTCCTAAGAGGATCCACACTCCTTGTAACAGAGAGAGGCGGCTTCATTGAAGAAAAGGGATCCAAGAGTAGCTCAGTAGTGAATGAGAAGCAATTCCAGATGTTTTCACTTCTCTACTCCAAGAGATAGTGTGAAGTGGTCTGATTCTGGGTGACAAAGCCTCTAAAATGGATAGAAAATGCCCAGACACAGTCGGGGACAGAGTTTCCCAGCCAATGTAGCTGTCTTGACAGCTGCAAAAGCAATGGCTACATAAACTTTCTCAAGGAGGGAGAGAAATAGAATGTGAGAGACGCTCTTGCAGTAAGAAAAACATAATAAATCCAACCGCTACACACAGCCTGGGGGTTTTATGGCCATAGCCTGGCATGAAGGAATGACTGGACTTAACTAAAGCTGTTAATTACCTGGGCGAGATCAAAAGCCCCAAGTAAGGGAATATATTTATGATGCACCTTACATGATGTACTTCAACTCCTTACTTTTTTTTTATTAATTGGTTTGATTAAATAGATTTAAAGAGCCCAGGCAAAGCCTTTTAAATCATATTCCATATTGATCTAATGAAATAGTCAATAAATTTACCAACATAGTCTTTTTCTTTAACATGGTCTGCAGAAAAATGCTTTGGTGAATGGTTATAATTCAACTCTGAACCTTGCTGCTATCCCACAGTGACTCATAGAGTTCCAGGGGATGCTGGGAAAATCTTTTAGGCCATTTGTGGGAGTGCTTGAATAAGTGGTTTAACACCCATTTTCAGGCTACTCACCACCTTCCAGCCACCCCACCTCCAGTCCTTCACTGCCTCAAGGGCACACTTCCCCAAGCCAGCCAAAGCTGGGTGCCTTGCTGGGCCTCTGTGCTTATCCACTGCCCTGCCCCAGCTGTGGCCACGCCCACTCTCAGCTGCATCACTGGGGTCTTATTCAGAGCCCCTGGTTTTTTTGCATCTGCCCATTTTGTTATGTAAATATTGACAAAATGAGGCTCATAAACACAATCAGATGTGCTCAGGTAAAGTACAATTCTGCAATGGGGCTCTTTTAGTCTCTCCATAAATCTGGACTCAATCATGGACAAGTTTCCTAAAATAGCCTTTATTGTGTCCCTTGTTTGACCTCCTAGAGCAAGCAGTAAAGGAAGCCGAGATGAGAGGTGCATATGGAGGAGAAGGGGTATTTTATGGGAGTTTCTGAGACCCTGATATTTCCTTATATCCTTCCCCTGTTGTTGAACAAGCAGGGGTACCACTGCGGGTAGGCCTTAGCATTTACTTAAGCTGTCTTCATCCCCTGAGTTCTAACGCAGTGAACTATAACAGATATCAGGACTTAAACTTAGACCTAATTTAGAAGTATGTCCCTTGTAACCAGTACCTGGGTATTAGCATGGTTAAGCTACCTACTCATCTGAGCATGTGCAAAGTGAGGCACCTACCTGCCCACTCGATCATCCCAGCTATTTTGTTCTGCACTTTGGTTCTCTGTCCACAAATACATGTTGCCTATCTTTAGATAAGAGTTCTTGGACTCTCTTCTGTTTTTCTTTTCTTTTCTTTCTTTTTTTTTTTTTTTTTTTTTTTTTGGTGTAGCTCTGGCTGTCCTAGAACTCACTCTGTAGACCAGGCTGGCCTCGAATTCAGAAATCTACCTGCCTCTGCCTCCCAAGTGCTGGGATTAAAGGCGTGCGCCACCACTACCCAGCAACTCTCTTCTGTTTTAAGGGCTCCCGAATCATGGGTTACTAGTACTCTGTTAAACAAGTTTGTTCAACTCTCTCTATTTAAGGATTTCACTCTTGTATTATGGTTATTAATCCCAAAGGCAGGCTAAAAAGTGTTCTGGCGACAGGGCCAGATATCAAGTCAGGACAGATGTAACATGATTAACCCGAAAAACCCTTAACGCATCCACAGAAGGTTGTATTCCTAACTCCTCAGTTGACTATAGGTCATTCTTGCTCACGTAGCTTGTTTGTTGTCAATAATACGTAGCTGTTGTCAATAACAAAATACCTCAGACCAGCAGGTACCTTACTTATAAACTATAGCAAAGTGTTTTGCTTACGGCTCTGAAACTTGAAAAGGCAAGCAGCGCGGTTCTATCATCTCACGAGGTCCCTTTTGCTTCACAACAACATGGCAGATGGTGTCACGTGACTGAGCAAATGTCCCTGCTTGCATCTCTCTCACCTTAGGAAACCATCACAGAGTGCCTATGCTCACAACTAGCATGTCATCAGAACTACCTGTAAATACCATAAACTTAGGAACTTGGGAATTAAGTTTCCCAAACAGAAGGTTTTAGTGGATATATGCAAGCCCTATCTGACCCTGAAAAAGGGAAAGAGAGCCAAGAAGGCACTATATAGTCTCAGAGAACTTCAATTGATTATTCTTGAGATTACTGTCCAGATGTCAGCCGTGACCACAGGACTGGCTGAGCTTGAAGGACATCCTGGCTGTCTTTGGCTTTAGTCTATCCTATCTGACTCTTGGGCCTCTAGTGTCTTACTTAACGTGGTTTCATAGATTTACTTGTAAATGTGAGGCGTGGAACAGGACTCACCTCTTGGGGAGAAGGGGCTGGTGAAATGTGGCCAGGTCTGGCTTCTACAGGGAAGGGGACTTGGCATTCCGCCACTGAGTTAGAGAAAGCTGCTGGGTTTGCCTTCCCTACCAGGGCAGCCTGTGGAGCCACAGCGATGCCACAGATGAAATGCCCTTGTGAATTGGCACGTTGAACTCGCTCAGGGTGTCGGAGAAACCCCTGTAATTGAGGCGTTTCCCTCTCCTCCCTGATCTCCAGCCTCATTCCATCTTCAATTATCTGGGTAATTTGGTCCTGAGGGCATACATTCCTTTATAACACAAATCCATTATGCAGAGAAGAGTCATCAGGAAACACTCAGATTGCACCCCATACTCAGAGCCTAAGGTTTTGGAGCAGATCTGGCCTCGCTTTAAGCCAGCCCAGCTCTCTCCGGTTTTGATGCAGGCCTGGAGGCTGGACATGTGCAGCTCTTCTCACCACCATCCTTTGTTTAGCAAGAACTGTCTGTAGGGAAGCCTCATGCTGGGACTGGCTGGCTGTGGCTTCTGCCCAAGGCCACTGTCACTGCCAGCTTTGCTTGGCCCGTGTCAGCGCTTTCATTTCAGCCAGGGAGAGCTGCTGTCAGGCAGGCAGGCATATGCTTTTGCCTTGTCTAGCTATCTCCAGGAGCCAGGGACCCAGGCCTTTTAATTCATCTACACCTCAGGCCTTCTGGTAGAGAGTTGGTGTTCATGACTGTGCCCTGACTGGATTTGTGTCTGTACTGTGGAAGGTCCAGGAGCTGCCTGCCTGGGGGCCCACAGGGCACTCAAGCCAAATGCAAATATTTCCAATTTAGACTTTGGAACAGGACATTTTTAGTGTTCTGGGCAAACGCTTTTATCTGGCTTTGTTTTTTCTGGTTTACTGGAGCTACTTAGCTTTAGTTTGGTGCATATGGCACCTCTCTGCATTTCTTTCCTTTGGTGGTTATTGTCCAAAAACGAAAAGGATGTCTGGAGTGGGGATGGGGGGTGCACAACCTAGCAGGAGACCTGGATTTTTAGACTCCGGGAGACATGTGTCTACTGGTTATCATTGTCTCCCTGCCCAATTATGTCTGTACCCAGACAACAGAGATTCCCTATGTCTGATTCCTGTCATCTCCCTATTGCAGGAGAGTGTCACAATGTAGTAAGTGCCCAGTAAGTACCCAGAGCATGTGCACACAGGCTCACACGCTGCTCCGGACTTAGCAGCTTTGTGGCTTTCTGTGCTTTTTTTAACCATCGCTTTTCTGAGTTTGTTCCATTCAATTTGGTTGCAAAATGTGTGCGACCATGCAGAAGAGCGGTTGGCACAGCCTTGCGCTTCATAAACGTTGTCAACAGTGAGGTGAATTATTCAAGGGTAAGGATTCTTTTTCTATTTATTCAGCAACTATTTGCTGGATATCAGATTAGTGCCAGCTACTGTTCTATTTTATACAGGGGGGATACAAATGCTCTGTAATATTATGGTTCTTATACTATAGTGGCCAGTGTGCTCCAGGAATCCACCTGTTCCACCTCCTTAGTTCTGGGAATATAAGAATGTGCTACTATGCCTGACTTTTTTTTTCTTCAACATGGATTTGGGGGATCAAACTCAGAACTTCATGTCTGCAGAGTAAACATTTTACTGACAGAGCTGTCTCTCCAATCTCAAAGTTTTAAACTTCATGTGTTATTGCTTTTTGTTTTTTTTTTTTTTTGCACAATTGTTCCCATCATGACATTTTGACTATTCTGTGATTTATATACACACTTGTTACTATCACATCCATTCAGCAGGCCAAAGAGCTAAGGCTCAACAAGGCAATTTGCCAAATCCAGAGGGTTTGTGAGTCATGAACAATTTTGGAAAAAATGTTTTCAACCCTTGAAGCCTAGACTGTGTAGTGTCCCTAATTATTTGAGCAGAAAGGGGATCCAGTCACTTTGTCAGTACTGCTTATCTATACAAAATCTTCGGGGCTTTGACTTCTCCCTTTTTCCTTTCCCTCCCTACTTCGCTTCCCTCCCTCTCCCTCCTGTCCCATCCTGAGTTCCTCCTGCCCTCCATTTGCTTCCCCCCACCCCTTTCTTCTTTCCCTCTCCTCTTTCTCCTTCTTCCACTTTCCTCCCCTCCACTTCCCATTTCCCACTTCCCCTTCCGCTCCTTCCCCATTACTGTTGTGATCATAAAAAGAGAAAGAGGTGAGAGAAAATAAGTTCTACAGTGGTGTGGGGGAAGGGAATGGGGTGCCTCAGCGGGCCCATGTTGAGGCATCCCTTCCCCCTGAGGGACCAGACACAGGACTGGATTAGTATAGAATAGTGCTTATTCAGGGTATGGGAAGGGGAGTTAAGGGGGTAGTAGAGGCAGAGAAAGGCAGAGAGGAGAGAAGTAGAGGCCAGCCATGACCATGTGGAGAGAGGGGAGAGAGGAGGAGAGCCCTAGAGGGCAAGAGAGAAGCTTAGAGTGAAAGAATAAGAGAGGAGGGGCTGAGCATCCCCTTTTATAGTAGGCCAGGCAACTGTGGGAAGGGGCATACCTGGCTGTTGCCAGGTAACTGTGGGGAGGGGCATACCTGGCTGTTGCCAGGTAACTGTGAGGAGGGGCATATCTGGCTGTTGCCAGGTAATTTTGGGGTGGAGCTTAGACAGAAACCTAATATTTTCAAGTTTTGGTTTAATTAAAAAGGAAAAAAATAAATAAAAAGAGGTGGCGGTGAAGCAGGAATAGGGTTGTTGTGATATCTGGCTGCTTCATGCTGACATTGGGGGCAACATGTCTCTGGGGAACTTTGAGAAGTGTGTATGGGGGAATATTTGTCCAGTATTAGGAGAATTGGCTGCTTTCTTGTTGTTCAGGGTCTGTACAGTCATCTGAGGATAGGTCAAAAGAACAGGTCCAGTAGAAGCTGTCTGTGTCTAGAGAAGCTGAGAGGAGATTGGAGCATCTGAAGGTTGCTTCTCTGGAGCTGTCCTGTATGTAGCAAGGGCCTGGACTTCACAAGATGTGGAAACACATTATGGGTAGGGAATGAGATTAAGTACATTTGGGAGAAAAAAATTCTTAAGATGTACAATTGAAACCCAGAGGAATCCCACCCCTTGGAATAGGTAATAAGTGGGAACTCTGGGCAGATGTACTTATCTGGATGGAGCCTATTTGGTCCATGAGAGGTAGATCTGGGTAGGTTTTCTGTAGCTAACAAGTTTACTAAAGAGATAACAACATGAATTAACCAAATGAACAGTCTTTAAGATGAGCCTTTTGTGGAGCAAAAGGAACAAGATTAAAAAGTTGGATCATATAGTGGAATATTTTATTAGAGTTAGGCAAATTTATAGGAACTCAGATAATGTTAGGACAGTGACAGCAAGAAGAAGAAATATGAAGCATTTAATGGAAACAGAATCTAGGTAAGGAGATAACTGTTTAGCTGTGTCAGTGTAGTCAGAAGTCTGAGGAATAAACAATAATTTAGCAGTTATATATTAAAAAATGACAGATTCCAGTAGACAACATTTTCTGTGGTCAACTATGGTCTCCACAGCACCTTGGGCTGTCAGTCTGTCTTTCAAGTGCAGGAGATGCAAGACATTTTCTCTGTGTAATGGATACACATAACAGGAGAAAGGCTTACCTTTGTTTAGCTAAGTCATTTGACCTAAGTATCCTGTCTTGTCCACTGCATTCTTCAGTGATTATTATATCACACACACTCGAGGCAACATCGTGTAGCAGTGTCCACAACTTCTGAGACCTCATGGGGGAAACTGTTAGTGGCTTTTGGGAATTCTGTCTGTCATAATTTTAATAATTAACAATCTTCTGACAAGATTGGGGGCTATGGTTATAACTGAATAGAATTTAATAACAGTAGTAAAAATAATATTAGGACAGGATAGGAAAGATAATCTTAGGTAACTTTGACAGGTTGTATAGGTAAAGCACATTGTTGGATTAGGAAAAGACATATGGCTAGGACCAGAATAAGAAAGCTGGCAGTAGTGGCATAAAATCATGGTGACAAAAAATCAAAAATGTTAGTCCAGGCAGATTTAGGCTTGTGACACAAACTGAGCATACAGGCTATGAGAACAAGCCGGGAGTGCAGGAGCACGGATAGATAAGGCTTGGGCCTTTTTTCATTTACCGTACTGCTGGCAGTATGTGTGAAGGTCCATTAAATGTATATGGTTGAAGACAATTTAGCACCCAAAAGGTGAGAGGGGAGTGGGAGGGAAGTTACTGGATAAGCCACACCAGCTTCCTAGAGGACTTTCAGCAACAAGGTTATGGCCAAGCTAGAAATTCAGATCATCATGAGTAATCTCTACGGGTCCGGTGGTGACGTTTCCTGGAAACATCAGAAAGCAATCCAACCTGGTCCAGGGATCTTTGGCAGCTGCAAGAGCTCAAGGGATTTTAGACTGCTTTTGAGAAGGGAGGTCACCCGATGGATCTATGTCCTAACATGCAGGTAGGTCAGCCAGGAGGTCCATCATATGGACTGGGCATTGAAAGCCAACCCTTAGCCCAAAAGAGACTGACCAGGCCTTATCTGGGTCTAAGGGTCCCTTCTGTCAACAGGAGAAACTCTTTACCAATTAATATGGCCAGCATGTGTTTCCTGGATTCTGCGGTCTGGTAGCAGAAAATGGGAACCTGTCTGACTGAGGCGTTGCAGGCACGTGGGAGCAAGCAGCTGGCATAGGCACAGGGTGCTGCAGGGCTGAACTTCCTACCAGTGGTGGGCAGCGTGATCTACAGTGGGCGGGGGCAAAAGGAAGGTCCTAAAGTAGCTGGTTTCCTTGACTCACTGGTGGCCACGGGCCACCACCCCACACTGCAAGCTGAGGGAGCAGAGCTCAAACTGCCTGTCTGGGGGAGACAAACATAGAGGAGAGGGGAGGAGGGAGACAGAGTCCCTAGCATGGCGGACCAGGGGCCAGACCTCCTTTTCAGTGGCTGGACCAGCAAACCCCAAATGAGAGGGGGGGGGGCAAGGGGGAGGGGAAGGGGTGAGGGAGAGACAGAGAAGAGAGAGGGAGGAGGGGAAGGATAGCAGACTGACCCAAGGGGGAGACATGCGAGGGTATCCAGGCCCTGCCTGGAATTCTCAGCTATGAGAGAGGGAAATCTCACCCAAAGGATAAAGTTCTAAAATGAGGGTCAGTGAAAAACTGAATGTCTCCCATCCTCAAGGACAACACAGGTATAGCTCCAAGCTCAAGAAATACCTAGGACCAAGCAGATGGTCTCTCTGACCAGTGGGGGATGGGGTGCTTACCAGACGGGGGCTAGCAAGCATGGTTGAGGCTGAGATGGCATGTAAACATGCAGAGTTTCTGGATCTGAGTTACGAGACCAATGTTGTGATCATAAAAAGAGAAAGAGGCAAAAGAATATGTTCTATGGTGGTGTGGGGGAAGGGGTGCCTCAGTGGACTCAGGCCGAGGCATTCCGTCCAGTGAGGGACCAGACCCAGGACCAGTATAGTATAGAAGAGAGTTGATTCAGGGCATGGGGAGGGGAGTTAAGGGGGTAGTAGAGTTAGAGAAAGGCAGAGAGAGGGAGAGAGTAGAGAAGCAGAGGCCATGACCATGTGGAGAGGCTGGAGGGGAGGACAGCCCAAGAGGGGACAGGAGAGAAGCTGAGAATGAGAGAATGAGAGAGAGAGAGGAGGGGCCAGGCATCCTCCTTTAATAGTGGGCCAGGCCTACCTGGCTGTTGGCAGGTGTACTGGCTGGTTTTGTGTGTCAACTTGACACAGGCTGGAACTATCACAGAGAAAGGAGCTTCAGTTGGGGAAGTGCCTCCATGAGATCCAGCTGTGGGGCATTTTCTCAATTAGTGATCAAGTGGGGAGGGCCCCTTGTGGGTGGTACCACCTTTGGGCTGGTGCTCTTGGGTTCATAAGAGAGCAGGCTGAATAAGCCAGGGGAAGCAAGCCAGTAAGAAACATCCCGCCATGGCTTCTGCATCAGCTCCTACTTCCTGACCTGCTTGAGTTCCAGTCCTGACTTCCTTTGGTGATGAACAACAGTGTGGAAGTGTAAGCTCAATAAACCCTTTCCTCCCCAACTTGCTTCTTGGTCATGATGTTTGTGCCTGAATCGAAACCCTGACTAAGACAGCAGGTAACTGTGGGGAGGGGCCTACCTGGCTGTTGCCAGGTAACTGTGGGGAGGGGCATATCTGACTGTTGCCAGGTAACTGTGGGGTGGAGCTTAGACAGAATCCTAACACTCCCCACTTCCCCTCCCTTCTTCTCCCTCCTCTCCTATCCTGTTCCTTCTCCTTTTGTCTCCATTTGCTTTTCCCCTCCCTTCCCCTTTCCCCTCCCCCTTCCTTCCCCTTTCCCCTCCCCTTTCCTTTCCCTTTCCCCTCCCTTTCCTTCCCCTTTCCCCCTCCCCCTTCCTTCCTCTTTCTCCTCCCTCTTCCTTTCCCTTTCCCCCCTCCCTTGCCTCCCTTTCCCCCCTCCCTTGCCTCCCTTTCTCCCCCTTTCCTCCCCTCTCCTTGTTTCATTTCCTGTCTTTTAACTTTTGTTGTATGAATTGAAATCTGTGGCTCCTGTCCCAATTAGGTACTGCCCTTAAGTCAGGTTTTATTCCTTTTGACAGACCATCCATTTCTTACCTTGCACGTCAATTAATCAAGCTTAAGTAGTCTTGAGGTTCCCTTTGTGCGGCTAGAATTTGGAAGGTGTTGAAGTATGAGTCTTCCAGCTTTCAGCACCGTTTTCCCCAGATACAAACCAGCTTGGCGAGAAAGTCTCCTCTGTTTGCCATGGGAGGGTGTCTATTTACATGCTTGAGAGGGATGTGGTCCTTCATTGCATCTATGTTTGGGGTGAAGGAAAAGAGAAGATGACCTTCAGAATAAACTTCCCTGAAGACAGTCTTATGTTAGCAATTTGGAGCTTAGAAATAACACGTAAGCTGCACTTTGATCAAATATGGGGTTGGATTTTGATGCTGGCGGTCATTGTCTAAAGTCACAAAGACCAATACACCAATAGTATGAGCTCAGGGCCGGTCTTGGTTAGGAGGAGAAATGTATGATTTGGGTTTCTGCGGTTTTGTTCTTTTTTCTCTGGGATGAGAATCTTCCATGTTGGGTGGGCTTTATGATACAAATAGAGTTTCTGCCAGGGGCTGGAAGGTCTTTTCTGGCTTGGGGCCAACCATGAACTTCTTCTGTACCATAGACACTGCTTATCCACTCTGTTCAGAGTATCTTGCTTCCTTCGTAAGCGCCTAGTCTCAACCCCACTAAATGATTTATCAATGCTGGTCACAATGGCTCTTACCTAGGGACGGCTTAGTTTTTTTACTCCTTGGGACATTTGGCAGTATTTAGAGGTGTTTTTGATGGGCCTTATTGGAAATGATTCTGTCACAGGCAGTGAATGGGTAGAGGTTGGATATACTGCAGAATAACCTACCACAACTGGGGTAATTTCTATCAGAATATCATTTGGTAAATGTTTTTTTTTATGTTAAGAGGCCCCATTTGAGTTAGCACAGAATCCCACACTCCCTTGAAACTCATCTCCCCACCTTCCTCCCAAGCAACCCTGCTTCCTTCTGAGTCCTTTTCTTTCCTATGTAGTTTTAAGGGTAGCCTGATATTTTGTTTTTTGTCCTTTCAAACTCATTTGCTATTTGCCTTACTTCTCTAGAATATTGGATGTACATAGTGAGTGAACCTGTCTGGTTTCTTTTGAATTTCTCATTCTTCTGCAAACTAAAACCCATGCTTGGCACATAGCACGTACTTATACAGGTCTGTCCATAGATAGGAAAAAAAAAAAAAAAAAAAAAACAAGGTAGGGAGAAGAAAGGAAAGAGGGAAGGAAGGAGGGAAAGGGGATTACTGTCTAAGAAAGACTGAGAAAGCTTATAGACCAAAACAAACAAACAAATAAATAAAATTAAATTAAAAAGGCTCCAGTGCTCCAAAGATTAGATTAAGATACCAGAAATTCTGACTATAAATGCTGTTTTACCACTACATGCAGTTGACCCTAAGAACACTTTTTTGAGGGGAGGAGGGTTTGGTAATAATTCCTGAAGACTCACAGATGCAGGCACTGCTCATGCATGTCAGAATGATACTGAGTTTGGGGTAGAATGTAACGGACTGGCTATCAGAGCTTGCTCAGTCTGAATGTTGGTGATCATCATTGGGTCTCTGAGCTGCTTTGCTGTGTTCCGAGATCCACAGGGCCATCCTCCCGGCATTTCTTCAGTTCTTGTGGTTCTTGATGTTTGCTGTTTTTACACTGCCTGTGGTAACTGCTTTTTGAAGATTACACACTCATTTGTGAGTAAGTAGTTCAACTGTATCTTAAGAGAGGATTCCAGTGAAAATGTTAAAATGTTGCTCAGACTATAAAATGAATTCAGTGCAGGCTGGGTAGAATGACCCATTCTAATCCCAGAGCTTAGGAGGGAGAGGCAGGAGGCGATCTGTGAGTTCTAACCCAGCCCTGTCTACAGTAGGGCTATGTAGTGAGACTCTGTTTTTTTAAAAAAAATATTATTGAGATATGGTTATTGTAGACTCTGGAATGAAGATAGTTGAATCCAGATTTGTTCATAGATAAGGGGGCAGCAATAACCTTACAGTCATGACCTATTTGCATTATTTTTGCCTCACAGTTGGGTTCGAGTGGCCCCACAAGACTTCTCTCGCACAGAAAACGCATGTTTCAGAAAAGACTTGACTTTATCAGTTTTGCTTCTGGTTTTCCACTGAGCCTTTAAACTCTGGAACTTTTATCCTCCTCCCATCCCCCACCCCGAGTCGCTTGTCTTTATCCCCTAATTACATGAGCTTAACTTCCCCTGACCTACAGAGAGTCAAGAAAAATTGGCATATAAAGCCCTGTTGTATTTTGGTCTGACCTATGGGTCCTTTAAATGAAGCCTGAATACAGTGTGGGGGGCTTGAGCTGCCAATGTTTGGATGCCCATAAGGCACATAAATCTCTCCAAAACCGAAGGGGCCAAGAGTGTGGTGATTTCCAACCCTTTTGGATTTGTGACACCTCAAGGTTTGATTTGCTAACACCTCCTTCCTCTCTTTTCAAGTAACAGCTGTGTTATATGTTTATCCACACATTAAAGTCAGTCATTATTTATGCCCTTTCCTTGGCATTATTTTGAGGGTAAAAACAGAGCAAGGTACTTTCTTTTTAGAATTTTTAATATCTGCCTAGGTTGTGTTCTTTGGGGTTAACTAAGTTTCATTTCTCCCTGTACATCTCTGGTTATATTTTAGCTACAGCAAGCCTAGCTAATTCACCATTGCCATCTTTGAACTGTTGTCTTAAATCTTGTGTGATACTTCACTATATCCTGTCCTGTGTTGCTCTTTTTTTTTTTTTTTTGCTAGAATATTCTATATTGTGAGGTACATCACTTTCAGATTTCTCCCATGCTTGACCAAGAATAGATAATGCAAAATTATTTCAGATATCCTATGCTAGGGTAGGAACAATCTGGGTCTAGAATGCAGTATTTAGTGGGTAACGTCATAAAGAGAGAAGCCCATTGTAGAGGGAAGAAAGATCTCGGAAAATGACATTGGAGAGCAATGAGCACTTTAGAACACAGTGATGTACCAGAAACTCTCAGCTTAAGCTATGGCTGGCACATGTCTCTGTTCTTTGACAATGGTGGAAGGATGAGTGTGATCACCCTGGCAGCCTTAGTCTTTCTTTGGGTACTACCAGTACTCATGGGTCTCCATCCCTCCTCTCCAGTGCTCCCTTCACAAGGAGAGTAGGAGAGGACCTACTCTGTACCAACATCTCATCCCTTAGATGGAACCTCCAAACAATGGAAAGGTTTAGTTCTTGGTCCCTGCCCCTGTGTGTGTGACAATTTTGTATCCAGATAATTTTTTTTTAAGTCTCATTTCAAGGGTCTTGGAGCAAATCTTTTAGTGAGTTTGAACTGAGGTATGTCTAAGAAATACATTATGTAACATGCTCAGGCTCTCTTTGAATCTATCGTTGTGAGTTTATCTGCCATATCCCTAATGCTTCATTCAGGGTGAAGTTAGGTAAGTCCTCCACTATTTAGACGATGGTCTTCTACTTATTCTCTTTGAACCCTAATTCCTTGGTTCCGGATACCTCCTCTTACTAGAAATCTCAGCTGATAACTTGCTACCCATAATACTCCCCGAGGGACACTTCCTTATTCCTGTGTCACCTGCCTGCTTTGGTTGGTCATACTTAGTCTGATTAGCAACAGGCCATATGTGCAAGCTCTCCAGCGCTAAACTGGGAAAATCCGAGTGTGTTCTTGCCAAGTGTGAACTGAAAAGTCAGTGAGCCCCAGGCAGCTGCAGGCAGTGTCGGAAGCATGCTCCGGAGGTGGAGCAATGGCTGCTCAGAGCTACATGCAAAGGGAATTTAGGATGCAGTGAACGCTCTTAGGAGAAGCATTGTCGATGGACAGAGGAGGTGTTGTAGACCTACAAAGAAAAACCAAACCCTGACTGTGTGAAATCTGTACTCAATCTCTAGCTGCAAGTCTATCTCTTATTTCTGCCCCATGCTGAGAAGGTACACATACAATAAATTCCCATTTTTATGAACCCTTAAGCAAGACTGTCCCTTGATACTAAGGAAACTTGATCCTGTCACTCACCTAATGCCCACTAGTCATATGATCACCACCTGCTGCCCCAGAACTCCTTGGTTTCTTAGTAGGATATAACTTCTAATGGCTGATCTTGTGTCTTCCCCCAAAGAGGGGCCTACCAGGCAGGCTTGAAAGCATAAAGCATCATAGTTTTGCTTTAACTAATGTTAGTTCATGCTCATGGACAAGATCATGTTTCCTATGAAATAGCTCCAGCCTTCGCCATAATTCTTATGTCTTTGGACCACTTCTCCATTAGCATTGGCCTAGCCTCTGTGTCTGTGTTGGAGGATTGTGGTCAGAAGTGTTTGAGACTAGAACCCAAATGGTATCTCAGGCTTCTATGTATTCTCTCAAAGGTTTGCCTTTCCTGCAAGAAGAATGTGCTTTAGGGAGCTTGATGGTCCCACAGGAATAACAGCTGAGTTAGAGCAGCCCCAGTTTCTACATAGACCTGCAGCCCTCAGTCACCACTGTTAGAGAACTGTAGATTTGTGTGCCCTGACAAATGTTTACTGTGGCATGTGAATGAGATTTTGTTGTCATATAACCATAGCTGGCTAGCATCTGTGTCCTGCAACTTTGGCCTTGTTTGGTATTTTCTGATGGTCTGACTGAACTCTGTGGCTCTTTCTCTGATTTAATACTAGTTCTGACCCACTGGCTCTCAGGTTTTTTATTTTCAATGTCTGCTTTCCTCATCCATATCTTACACATAGGTACACATGTCCACTGGTCATTGTCTTGTTAGGGTTTCCATTGCTGTGAAGAGACACCATGACCAAGTCTTATAAAGGATGACATTTGATTGGGGCTGATTTACAGATTCAGAGGTTCAGTCCATTATCAACAAGGCAGAAAGGGTGGCAGTGGGCAGGCAGGTATGGTGCTGGAGAAGGAGCTGGGAGTTCTATATCTTGTTCTGAAGGGAGGGGAGTCTCAAAGCCCACCCCCAAAGTGACACACTTCTTCCAACAAGCCACGCCTGCTCCAACTAGGCCATGCCTCTAATAGTGTTACTCCCTGGACCAAACCACCACAGTCATCTCCTCAATGTCTTTGAAGGCTCTTTCAAAACCATGTGTCCACATGGCGTTACCTATTGCTTTCTTGTAGCCTTCACATGCTGCTTTTCCTTATCCTTACTCAGGGGACTCGCACTATCATTTGCTTAGCTGTACAAGCCAGAAATCAGACTTTACCTTGACTGTGTTCTCACCCCTTGACTTTACTATGTACTTGGTAACACACTGCATGGATTTCTGCTTCTAAATGGTTTTCTGAAGTAACCACGTTTCTCTGTCTCCAGTATTGATGACTATGGGCTAAGCTATTGTCCTCTTTCATCTGGCAATCACTTTTTAGAAGGTCTAGAATAGAGTTGTGGGCCTCTTACCATCTCTCCTCTTGTCTCCTGATGAGGTTTCCAGAACATTCTTTCTGATATGTGAACGTGGCAAATATCTCCAAGAGGCTCTTTCCATTTCCTTCAGGACAGAGTCCAAACTTTTTACCTAGGCATATGAATCTCTTTATGATCTCACCTCTTGGGCTCTTTGCCATAATGACCCAAATAGAGTGGTGCCCTTAACCCTGAAGGGAGTAACACATATTTAGGTGCTGAATTCTTGTATGAATCAAGGCATTTGACTTAACAGGGCTAGTAAGGGAATAATAAAAAGACAGACACAGATTCATGCATAGAAAATCTGGGATTGAGTAGACTGGACTCTCTGAGAGAAAACCACAGAAGGAGAAGCTCAGCATGTTTATTATATACAGTTGAACAGAAAGGCAGGGCTATTGCACGCAGCTGAATCTGGAGGCAGGGGTTATGGCATACAGCTGAATCTGGAGGCAGATTTAGCAACTCTGAAGGAGCAGTGTCTGTAGGGAAGAAGTCTTCAGGCTGTAATCATAAGGGTGTAGAGATAGCACAGAGGAGACAGTAGCGGCACACCATCACCTTCACACTTGGACCAGCAGAGAAGGCTTTTGCCATTAACCTGAGCCTAGCCCAGGAAGCCTTTGTGCTTTCCCAACCCCAGTCAAGGCTAGAAAGCTGCACCAAGGCATAATGATGTCTGAAGAGGCAAGCAGTGGCCAGACAGGACTGGGACTCCTTGTTCTTGAGGAATTAAAAGATCAGATTGGTAGATCATGAATAATGTAGGTTCCATGCCTGGAGAGATGGCTCAGTGGTTATAAGAGCACTGGGTGCTTTTGCAGAAAACCCAAATCCAGTTCCTAGCTGCCACCTGCCAGCTCACAATTCTCTTTAATTCTAGTCTCAGGAGATCTGTTGTTCTTTTCTGGTCTCAGCATGGGCCAGAATGTTTGTGGTGCGTAGACATGTATGTAAGCAGAACACTCATACACATTATAAATTTTAAAAAGAATGGAGGTCCTCATGGAGAAACATAGACCTTTATGGGCCACATGACAACGCCTGGTCTCTATCAGAGCAGAAATTGACAATCAAGATTAAAATGTTGATCAAGCCATGAAACTATAATTACCTCAAATAATTTCTACTTGGGGGTTTCTTAAGACTTTCTGCACCTTAGATTTATAGTTTTAAAAATGATTGCAGTAAATGACTCTGAAATGAATTTTATTGACTCTGAGTACACAGGTCAAGGGACCATTCAGGGGTCATTTAGACTGGACCCCTGCCTTCAGGAAGAATCTTCAGTAAATCTCTCCTGAACAATGGGTGTTTGTTGCCAAAGGTATTCACTGCAGAAAAGTAATCGCTGCTTTTGTTGACAGATTTAGAGATGTTTTGCCAAACACTATCTTAAAATACTATGATTAGATGTAATTTTGCAAAAATGAGTCTATAATGGCGGTGATTCACTTGCTGTTATCAGCTGAGGAGTATCTTGTATTTACAGTTTATTTAATTTACATTTGATTAATTTGCACTGAGTGCAGGCAGTTACTCTGTAATTATCTCTTTGTCTACAGCAGGATACATGCAAAATAATGTTTGGAAGATTGTGAAGTCAGAAGATGTTAGCATAGAAAGTGCCCCTGAAATAATCTCTTACATCTCCGCCTTGCTCTGAAAGCACATCCGTTACTACTCCAGTTCTTCAGAGGTCCACAGTTCTGTATCCCCCACACACTTAAACACAAAACATCACTTATCTTTCATTTCACAATTTAGGTTGCTGTAAACAGCAAGTTTTGTTTGTTTAGTTCTGCTAAATCCATCATCATTAGCCAAAGCTGTTCTTTTAAACACACTTTTCAGAAAATCATACACACAGATATTACATGATCTCCTCCTAGATAACTGTGCTCAAGGGCTAGATGTATCTCTGTTGATAGAGTGCTTTCTGAGCATGCGTGAAATCCTAAGTTCGATTTCCTGGTGTCTCATAATCTGAGAGTGATGGACTGATTTTGTAATCCCAGCTCTGAGGAAGTAGAAACATGGCTATGAGGAACTCAAGGTCATTCTTGGATATACAACACATTTGTGGATAACTTGAGGTACATGAGATCTTATAGGGGTAAGAGGAGGGGAGAAATACTCCTGGATTCTCTTTACTCATATATCCCTTTAATTTTTCAGAATGTATTGCTTGCTTAGGAAGTTGTGTTTGGTGGCACTTCAATAAACATTGGCCATAGATATTGTTAACCAGGGGTCAAAAAACAGTAGCCTTTGGGCCAAATCAAGTTTATTGCCTATATTTGTATAGTCTTTTGAGTTAAGGATGGCTTAAACCAATTTTACGTGTTGGAAAGCACTCAGAGGAAGAACAGTTGATGACATGTGAATATTGTATGAACTTCAAATTTTGGAATCCATGAACAGTTTTACTGGGGCACAACTACATCATTCATTTACATACAGTCTTTGAGTGCTTTACCCCTACATGGACACAGTGATCTGTGCAGTGGCGACAGTCTGGTCTGCCGTGCCTTAGATATTTATTATCTGGCCCCTTCCAGAGAATGTTTGCTGATCCCTAGCCTGACGTAATTGTGGTAATCTCATTTCCCTTGTGAATGATTGGTTTGAGAATGAGCATAAAACTGTAATCCTGGGAAATGGAGAACCAGAAGTCTGATGGGGCTTCTGGGAAAGGTTTCTCAGCTTCTGAAGAAAGCATGGGAGAGACAGACATTTCTTCACTCTTTGTTATTGCTACTGCTGGATGAGAGAGTTGGTGCTGTGGTGGCCAGCTTGTGACTATAGTCTCTAGCTTGAAGATGAGAACAGCTAAGGATGACTGTGATGGGGAGGTGATGGGAGCTGGTCTCTTCTTCACATGGATGCTGAACCCTCAAATGAGCCCCAAGCCCCACCCTGCCTTTTGTGTATCAAATTGTATTTGGCCATGTATTAATATTTAAGTAATTATCTTTTAGGGTGAAGCTTCTGTTCTTTGCTGTTAAAGCCTCCTAAATGGAACCCTGTGATGCATGAGCCATTATGCCTAGTGTTGAGAGCACAGTAAAGGCAAAGTAAGCTAAAATAGCATCCCCATTTTCTCCTTGGTCTATTAGGAAGTGCTGTCTATAAAACTGATACAAGGAATGTTTGTGGCTATCTTGGACAGAGTGGACTTTGGAGAGGTGCTCATTTTTAATCTGCAATATTGAAGAGCAATTTGGATTCAATGAGACCCACTTCACAGGGGGAATCAATCAAAATTTTGAGGCAAAGAGAAGACTGTATAAAAGGACAAAGGACAGCTGATGTAGGATGGTGTTTGCTGGTGTGCTTACTGAAGGGAGGCAACTGTTACAGATACTACAGAAGAGGGCGGGCTACCTGGATTCTTCCTCAGATGGACTTTTGTAACAACTGTGATTAGTATCTGTAGAGAAACTGTCTAAAATCCAGTGGTAGCACTGGAGAGTTTGGCCAAAGATTAAGAACATTTACTGCTCTTGCAGAGGACACAGGTTAAGTGTCCACACATGAGGGGGCTTACAACCACCTATAACTCAAGTTCCTAGGGATTCAATGCCCTTTTTAAGCCTCTGTAGGCATGTTCACACATGCAGTGTATAGAAACTCTCTCTAACACTAAATAAATAAATAAATACATCTTTATAAAAGAATGCCATCACTAAGGAATTGGTGTTAGTAGCCAGTGTCATTCATCAAGCTCTTGCTAGGTTAAGTTTCTATGTGTAAAATCTCACTCAGTGTCATCATTGTTTAGTCAGAAGCTCATAACATGAGATCTTAGTTTTTACCAAGGCTATATTTAGCCAAGGAAGAATCAGGTTTAAAGGCCCATCCAGTTTCACATCGTAAGTATAGAAGGGGGAGTACATCTTTGGACATTTTAATTCCACACCAGTCTGCTGGGAGGATAGACAAAAATCTCTGAGCCCTTTGGCATAGAAGATGTTGGATCTCATATTTTGGGTATCCAGCAGAGTCTGTGACTGTTGCTCATCAAATACAATGGCTTTCAGGAGCTACAACACGGAGCATTTCAGAGGGTCTTGTTTTCTACTTCTTAAAAGAGCTATACATATTAAAAAACGAATATGGAGATTTCATGCATTAACTTAGTGTTGTAGTTTGAACTTAGCCATAACAATTGGGCACTTTTGGTAACACAGTTTGTACAAGAAGCCAAGCACTTACAACTTATGTAATTATTTATAATTTAAAATATATGCTATCATAGATTTTACCTCATTGAGGGGTGGGGTCTTTTGACCCCACATCCACATGAGAAATGTTGATGGGCCCAGTTGAAGATTGTCGTTAAAGGCTGTGTATATGCAGCCTAATGTTCTGTTAGGGTACAATACATGTTAATTATGTAAACTGTAGCACACATACACATACACATGTCCTAAAATGCACGGGTGGATGCAGAGATGAGTAAAGGAGAAAATACCCAGAGAAATTCCAGTTTCCCCTGGTTTATGAAATGAAAAGTTTAAAGATCAAGGAGAAAAAGGAACACTTGCAACTTGCAATTCAGAGGCAAGGGCAAGGAACTGGATCATATGAGAAGCAGAACAAAGGCAGAGTTGTCAAATGTCAGCTTGTCAAAGGCAATTAAGAGTAGTTTCAAACAAGTGAGGCTGATAGCAAAGTGAGTAGGAGGAGGGGGACTCTCTGGGGCCACAGGGGAAGAAAATAACACAGGGGTAGGGGTACGCTGGGAGGCGGTGCCAAACCTAGAAAAATCTCAGTGGCTGGTTCTAAACAGCATGGCCAGAGTTCTCAAATGGAGCAGGAATCAAGTGGGAGGAAGGGCCTGATACTGTGGCCATTCTTGTAGAGCATCGATGAAACGCCCAGATAGTCGGCGTTCAAGTCTCAGCCACTGGACCACACAGGGCGGTGGAGTGGCTCTTGCAAACTTTCTTAGCCTTGTCTGTAACACCCATCTCAGCAGAGCTCCTGATCCTTGCAGAGCTGAAGGAAAGATGGTGGAAAGTCATGCAAACCAAATGTTTCACCTTGTTACACACACACACACACACACACACACACACACACACACACACACACACGGCAAACTGTTCAGTAAATATTAGTGATGTTGACATCACCACTGTCTGGGCAAGAGATTGCTTATCAGTCTTCCATTCTCTACACAGAGTCTTGCTCAGCAGGCGGACCACAATGCTTGCTTAGGATGGGCATTTGAAACCACCTGTGAAATGAATGATTAGCTCTTTTTCCTAGAATTATCATTGTCATTATTATTATCATTTTGGTTCGACCACTTTTGCAGTTGATTCTGCGAGGGAATATACAGTGGTGAGAATTTTAATGCATGAGTGGTTTGGACAACAGCCCCAAATGTCTTATTTTTACTACATATTATTATAGCACTACATTCATGGTTAGGGGTCAGCTGCCATTTCCTTAGCTTTATAACATGCCTGTTTTAATTAACATCAAGCTAAATTTTGGCAAACAGGTGGTCAGCCCAGATGTGAATGTTATTTTTAAAAGTGCCTTATGGCTGTTAAATCTCTTCTTTAAAAAAAAAGCAAAACCTATATGAGTGTGGGCATGTGGTGGGGGGAGGGGACGGCAGCGCAGTAAAATCTGAAATACTGATTATCTCAGGCTTTCCTTAGGCAAGCTTCAGTGACGACAAGAGGCTTTCAAAATTATTAAAATATGTGTACATAGGCCTTGGACTAATAAATGAAAGCCAGAATTACAATAAAATCGAGGTGGCCACACACTGGACAGATAAAAGAAAGTATATAGAGGGTTACACGCGCTCTGTAATGCTTAGAAAAATAAGTGGCAGAGTATGAGTGTCGGGCCACAGGAATGCACTGCAAGCAGGTTTCTACTCTTAGAGATATGTTTGTATGTGTGTGAACAGTGGTCACACAAAACCCTTCACCCTTGTTTCTTAACACGAACACATTTATAAGTCCAATCGTAATATAGGTTTATTAAGTTTCTCTCTTGGGGTCCTATTTTTTAAAATTCAAGTGTGTGTGCTTGTGCATGTGCGCGTGCAGTGCATGTACATGTGCACGTGCATGCGCGTGCGTGTGTATGTGTGTGTGTGTGTGTGATGCTGACTACAAGGCCTGGGTGGCAGTCTGAGAACAACACTGGGGAGTTGATTCTCACCTCTCCAACTTTGTTTTTGAGGTCCGATTTCTCGTTATTTTTGCTACTGCACACTCCAGGCTGGCTGGCTTGTGACCCTCCAGGTGATTCCCCTCTCTCAGCCTCGCATGTCCTGTACCCATTTTGGGACGACAGATATGTGGTGCCACATGCAGCTCTTTTACATGGATCCCACTGAGGACTCTGGGTTTCCCACTGGACCTTCTCCCTGGAACTACTCCTACATTTTTAAACTAGACCGTGACTCATGGCATCTCTGTTGATACCTCTTTATCCTGGTGTGAGTTTCATGCTGGGGCTGTGACTTTGACCTTCTACATGGTTTCGCAACTCCTCATTTCTCTTTGCTATCCATTCATCTATGTTACAGCTCTCTCAGTTTGGGTCACAGTCATGGAAACAGTCTGATGATGCTGGCCTCTAAATCTGTTATCTATATATCACATACAGCATTATTTATTTAAAATTAAATTTAACACATTCTTCCTCTGGTTTAAATGTCTTACGGAATTTAGTCATCCTACTGGAGTAATCATAGCCTTCAAGTCCTGGGAAACCTTTGCCATGCCTCCTGCTCCTTCCACAACCTCCTGGATTTCTGTGCTTTAAATGGCCTAGTTTCCTTCTGCCTCCTGAATTTCCTACATTCTACACTGACGCAGAAACTTGGCATATCCTGTCTCCACTTTTATGTGCTCATTGTATAATCAATTGGACCTAGGCTTCCTTAGCCTGGTACAGTTCTTCGGTGAAAAGGCATGTTTGAATTCAGATGTCACTGGGAAAAGGAGCACACCCGTCAGACAAAGGTCTGAATGGCATGCTCTGTGAAGAATGTCTTTTAGTACAGAGAAAGCTATGATGTCACTAGCTGTCAATTTCTAGCCAGGGATATGGAATCCATAAAAATTTCTATGTGTCTCATTTCTCTAAATCCAATCAGCTTTATATAGTGTGAAATAAATATTATCGTTCCCATTCTATACATGACTAATGGAGACAAGGACAAATTGAACATGCCTTCAGGTATGTCCAGATATTATTCACTTTCCCTCACTATAGCTATATTCCTGAGACACCCAAATTTCAAAGAAAAACATTCATTTTGGGTTAGGATTATGGAAGTGTTAGTCCAAGATTCAGAAGTCTCAGCTGTGGGCCTCAATACATAAATATGAGTAAGGGAGCAAAAAAAAAAAAAAAATCCAACTAGATAGGTTGGGGGTTCTTAAATCCTTTGGGGGAACTTGTGAAACCTTAGAACTACTTGACCTTAACCTTGATTCACAACTTGCCCAATGGTCCTACACTGGAATCCAAAGCTTTAATTTTTGACAGTTACAGGGACACTCATCTAAACCACAGAATCTTGTTACTCATTGTTCTGGATCCAAATAGAAGCTCCATTTGGTCCTAAAATTATATACATATCAAATTATCTTATCAATGTTTTATGTACAATTTATTTTGATAATATTCTTTCTTATCTTTCAACTCCTCCTCGGTTTTTACTGCTTCTACCTACCCAAATTCATTCTCTCTTAAAATAAAAATAAATCATAAAATAAAAACAAATCAGATAAAATAAGACAAAAAAAAATCCCCGAACAAAACAAAAAGTATGCAAAGATCATGGAGTCCATTTTTGTGTCAGCAATCTATTTCTGAACATGGGGCCTACCCTGGAGTGTGGTTGATATGTCCAGCCATACTCCATTGAAAATACAGGTTTTGCTTATCCCAGCAGATATCAATTGCTAATAGTTTCTTGGTAAGAGATGAGACTTTGTATTCATGTTTTTCTGACTGCTCCACTCTTGTTTCTGTGGAAGAAGAAAAAGAGGCTTAGATGCAAATTCTAATAACTAGCAAGGTTCAATCACATGCCAGGAGAGTAGTCTTGTAAATCGTTACCTTGGTATTAGAAGGTGGTCCTCACACAAAACCGGACTTAGCATCAGCTTCTCAGTCTCTAGTCTTCTGTAGAACAGGAAATAACCTCCTCCTGGTAGAATTTCCCAAGGGAAGCTTCCAGCTCATTGGATGACACCTTGAAAAGAGCCAAGTGGGCACATCCCACCCACAGTGAAGGTAACTTCACTTGCCACGTTTATAGCAAGCATTCAGAAAGCCTGCTGGAATTAAATGGCAAAATTCATCACAACTAATTTCTATTTGTCATCTATTAAGCTACATTGTTTTATCCTCAACGTCAGCTTAAATAATGGACCTCTTTGCCATGGAGTAAATTAACCTCCACTTTATGTTCTTGTCATTGTCAAGAGGAGGCATCACTTGCACAAATGAGTGAGATTCATTAGTAACACAAATGCGCAAGCTCCACTCTGGGAAGGGATGAGAGCAGTTGAGACCCTGTCATAATGCACGTCATGGATACTTACCCCGTCATTATTTATGAAGCCTCTTGTAATTTCTGGGATTGTTTTCAGCCATAGCAATTAGCTCAGAATGCCTCAGGGGGCAGTGATAGGGTGAAATATGCCTCTGACAGGTGTGATGACCTGCCTCAAGGGGCTGCGACATTTGAGAACATGTGACGCCATCTGCAAACAGCCTCAGGTTCGTGACATCAGCAGAGGCTTCAAGCAGTGCATGGCTGCATGGGAAGCTTCTCCCAAATACTCAACATCTGTACGGGAGGGGCCCCCTTCTCATTCATACTGCTGAGGCATTCTGGAAGGTCATGCATGGCCTTTGCTCGTGGGTAGCTTAGGTGTGATCAGTTATTACATCTGAATTCATTCATACTTGTCAGCCAAAACATGTCTCAGCTGTTAAGATCCTAGTGTCTAAGTGGCCATTTATCTTGGTCACTTGTATTTCTCTTTTCTACTTCACCTTCCCCCTGGATCATTTGATTGCATGTTCATCTTTTCATTAGAGAACAGATTTTTAAAAATGGTGACGCTCTTCATCTTCATTCTCAGAGTGAACACACAGTTCCCTGCCCCCAAATCAGATTAACAAAGAGAGCCAGAAGTTTTAAAACAATGTATTTTATGACACCAGTGTTTATCTCCTAAGTAGCTGTTGCAGAATGAGGAATAGATGCTACACATCTGGTGCTGGAGGTGGTTTTGCTATCACCATAAACTGTGTTTTTGTCTGCCTTTGGACAGCTGAGGTAAAGGGTCTCATGAAGAGACAATGGGAGTGGCCACTCGCTGACATTAGTACCACAGTTAGATCTCTGCTGACCCTTTGTTCTCTGGCAATATCCTCTGCTTCTCTTGGCTTTAGGAGGGACCGTACTTACCTAGGCCTGGAACATCATTTATCTTCTCTCTGAATATAGCAATTGGACTAGGTGTGGACATATATCCTACATTAGTTACATTTCTCTCTGTGTGTCTCTCTGTCTCTGTCTCTCCCTCTCTCACTTTAACATGAAGCATGGAGAAGGCATAATTGTTCTTTGTACACTTGTAAGACCATAAGGTGCTAGCCTCTTGCTCATCTTTCTGGTTGGAGAAGGCAGCTGGAAGCCGCTAAATTAACATTTCAGAAGAGCGTCTGAGTCTCAGTTGTGGCATAGACCAGGTCCATGCTCACACACACAGTTCCTAATTCCCTGTGCCATGGCAAATGGGAAGTGTTGACATCTCCCTCTTTCTGGAGACAGGCAGGCCTTGGTGCCGCCACATGGAGCAGACAAGCTGGACACAATAAGTCTGTTCTCAGGAAGGGGCGAATCAAGGTTGTGTGGAATGAAAGGTATCAGGTACTTGGAGATTCCGGACCAAAAGGCATCTTGAGCTGCAAGGCCCAGTTGGCACTCTCTTCTTTTGTTTGGTCATAAAGTTGTGAAAAGTTACTTTAAACCCATACATTAAGTTGGTTTTCAGGATCATGGATGCTGGAAGATTGATAGCTCTGGGGAGAGTGCCATCTCTCAAGTGTGTATTTTGTTAAGAGTATTGAGGTAAAGTGTCGAGGTTGCCCCTGCTACATTATAGGGAGGCATGTCCATGACTCACACAACTCTTGCTCTGCTTCTGTTCATTGTAAGTTATTGTGATTTGACCAAATGCCTTTCACTGTGTGAACAGAAGAGCTTGCACCTTGGGCTTCTGGGTCTCTGCTAGCTAAGGAGAACGGGGGAGTAGGTGCAGGTTACCTTTGACCTCTGGTGACTGACCCAGGCATAAATTGATTGTTTTTTGCAGAATAAGGGTGAAAGTGTTTTACCAGAAAATACTAATACAAGTTGGCTGTTAAGAAACAGAGGAAATGCAGGCCTTTTCTGTTTCTTCCCGGTCATAGAATCTCATGATTGATTTGATTCTAGGCCAGCTCTTGAGGTGTACAGGGTCTGAATGACTTCTTCCATCTCCCTCAACTGCAATTCTGTTCAGTTTCTCCAAACCCCTTCCAAACTGAAGAATCTCCACAACAGTAGTACAGAGATACAGAGATGTGTGAGGCAGAAAATCCCCGTGAATCTATACATTGTTTCACGTAGGCCAGGAGTGACTCTTAACCTACTTATATGTTCAAGAGAGGACCACAATGGTGTGGGGACCTAAGGAGAATGCAAGAGCAAACGATGTTGTTGAATAGCCAGGGACTGCCATCAGTGGTGACGGCAGTGCCTTCCTTTAATCCTAGCAGGCAGAGGCAGGGGAATCTCTGTAGGTTCCAGGACAGTTAAGTCTACCCAGAGAAACCCTGCTTCAAAAAACAAAAGTAACAACAACTGCAAAAACCTAACCAACAACTACAAAAGTCTATCCTTCAAGGTGGGTGAGATGGCTGGGTGGGTAAACCGCTTGGAGTGCAAGCCTTAATCCTTGAGTTTAAATTCTCAGAATCCATGTGAAGATGGGAAAAACAGGATCCACAAAGCTGACTTCTGATCTTCTTCACAGGTTCATTATGGCATCTTTTATTTGATGGATGGATTTATAAATCTGAATCTATATAAATCTAAATCTAATTCCCATATGTAAGAATTGCCTTCCTGGGCTATCCCAGTTAGAGATGGTTACAGAGGTTCTTGTGTGAGGTTTTGAGGTTGAAAGTGAAACAGTCGTCATCTTGTAGCTCACACGCATTGTCAACTGTTGATGGAACATCCTCTTGCTGTGAGACAGTGGTTAAACATGAATGTTCATTGGCCTGCATTAGTTTTGTGCACCTGTGAAAAAACCTAAGAGAAGAAAGATCTATTTTGCTGGCAATTTCAGGGAATTTCAGTCCATCTGCAGGAGGAAGGCATGATGGGGTGACTCTGTCTGTGGCAGAAGGAATGTGGAATGGAGTCATTTTATGTCATGACAGAACAATGCAGAGAGCAGGTTGAAACCAAGGCTGGGTATTTATCACCTTCAAAGCCCCACCCCCACTCCACCCCCATGACTTATGCTGGCCAACTAGGCACTACTTCCTAAAGGCCATGGAGTCCATATTGAGATCCCTTCCAGTGCTCATTCTTCTTAAAAGAGAGGGAGAAAGAAATGCATCTCTCAGAATTGTACAGTCACTGATTGGCCCTGTGACCTTTGAGCAAGTCTGAGGACTTCTTAGGACATTGGCTTCCTAATCCCTAACAAGCCCACTGCCCTTCTCCAAGGTTCGGTGTCAAACTCCCTGAAATAAAAATGTTGGTAGGAAGGCGGCATCTTGGAAGTGGTGAAAATAAAGGACAAGAGAATCTGTGGGGGAGGGGTGGTGGTAGGTTTGTTCTCTGCTGATGCAGGGCTGCTTTAGGAAATGGAGAAGCCTTCAAATCTCTTTTCCCTGGTGTCCCTCCCTAGTGTTGATCTATGACTTCAAATTAGTGTGTGAATGACAAGACACCACAGAGAAGCATTAGGTGTTTCAGTTTTTCAAACAGACTTCAGGTACCCGGAGCGGGAGAGAGGGCACAACTGGAGATCAGTGGTGGTCTAGAGAGACCCTGCTGCCTGCCACCTTCCCCTTGGGGAGCTCAGCGCAGGCTGAGAAGATGCATGACTCTGGGCAAGTCTGATCAATAAAGGGCATCCTTACTATAGCAACGCAGTGTGGTGGCAGGGCTGCCCACAGATCACATGCCCCTTTCTCTCCACACCGTGGAGTGAGGAGCAGGCAATTAGAACTCGCAGGCAGCTTCTTCTGGAGGTCAGAGGGATAACAGACGAGCAGACAGCTTTCCTGCTCTTCCATCCCAGAATGGGCATTCCCAGCCTTGGAATGAACACACACACACACACACACACACACACACACACACACACACACACACACACACACCTCACAGCAAAAGCTTAGGAATAAAAGCACAGAGAAGTCACCAAAAGGAGGAATTCTCCTACTAATAACAATGACAATAATGGCAACTATTATTGTTTGTGTGACTGTTTGATTGATGGATGCCTCACTCTCTAGTCTCTTGTCTCCATTAGAGCAGAAAGGATAAGTGCTGCATCCACTCCTATCCTGGATTCATGGAATACATGCCACATGTATTCCATGAATCAATGAGTCCTTTGTTTATAGTGAGATAGACCCATATCGAAGACTTAGCATAGAGCCTCTTGTTCAGGGCTGGCAAGCATTCTGTAAGGTAATACTATTGTTGCTTGCATTGATTTTTCTTTCTTTCTTTCTTTCTTTATTTTTTTTTTTGATTAAAAGAAGCTGTAAGAGTCTTATAGGCATGAAAGCAGGATCTTGTTATGGAGGGCCGCTCCATGCACGGAAGGACACTCAGTGGTACCTCTTGCCTCTTTACATTTGTTTAACCTGTCCTTGCATTACTGTGGCTCAAATATCTGACAGGAGCCCTGGCATTTAGAGGGATATTTTGGCTCCAAGTTTGAAAAAGATCTAGGTCCCTTGGGACAGGGAAGGCAGACAGAGGTGACTCAGTGTGGTGATGGTAGTCCAGGCTGCTGACAGTTTACCACATGGCATACAGGAAGCAGAGAATGCAGGCCAGCTTCAGGGAGCTGCTGCCTCTGATGTCTTATTTCCTCCATGTATACTCCACCTCTTATAGGCTTCACAGCCTGGGTGCCCGGCATTCAACTCATGAGCCTTTGGGGAAGGGCATGTTTCAGATCCAAGCAGTAGCAGTAGTTTGAAGCCTGTGTTGTACGCTCCTATCTCCATCTGTGACCATCAGAATTCTCTATTGGCATCACTAAATGCCTTTTTAGGTTAAAAAAAAAAACCAATCAAGAGCACCTGTGCTAAAAGCAGACACGGCTTGTGATGAACTGTAGAAGATGGTGTGTTCTTCTTGTCCTTCTTGTGTGTATAAATGGAAGGGATAAATTGCCATTTTTGTTGATGAAGTGTGGCTATAGATCTTTTGAAAGGCTTGTTGTTTGTCTTCATAGGCACATTAACAGAGTGTGCAGACCAGAGAGTTGTATCAAGTTTGGGCTCTGAACTCATGACACATTATTATAAACTGGGTAGGTCCCTCAGGCAGAAACCTGGTGGCAGGGACAAGACTCCAAGGAGTCTGGGACATTGCTGCTGTGAATTAGATTAGCTCAGACAAAAAAAAAATTGCATCAACCCTAAAATGATCATTGCAGGTAGCTTAATACATGACTAAAAAAAAGGACCAGGAGACCGTTAGACTCCGATATGAATACTCCTGGGTGAGTTGCTTCATTTCTGTGAACCTGTGTGACATCTCTAATATCAGTCATTCTGGTGGACCTGCAAGGATGATGATCAGTTCGAGGAATTCAGGAGATAATGGCTACTTAGGGTATGTATGAAAACAAAGGAGTGGGGCAAACCAGAGAGCCCGTGGCAGTGAACTGTCTGCTCCATTATGGTCTTCGTAATTTCTCATAGGCATCAAGCATCTCTGTGGCAGGTACTTTGCCATGAGTATGAAAATATTAGTCCATGCATTCCCTTAATCCTTGGTAAATACATGGCCATGAGCACAGAGCTCAATTCCCATGCCTTTTCCTCTTAGACATCGTTTACATTGTCAGGTAGATGCTTATATAAACAAGGAAATCCTAACAAAGCCCACAAATGTGCCTGTGTTTACACTTATCTATCCAGTTAATTTATTGACTTTTTGGGGCCCATGTTGTTTTCTGTTTTATAAAACATAAGATATAGAGGAGTTTCATATTTGTTCTCATTTTAATAATGTAGGGTATGTGTGTGTGTGTGTATCCCACATGTATGTATACCTGTAGAGGATGGATAAGGGTAGTAGATCCTTGGAACTTGAGTCATGAAAAGTTGCTAGCCTCCCAGTCTAGGTGCTGGGAATCCAATTCTGGTCCTTTACCACAGCAATGTATGCTTTGAAAGTGCTGAGCCATTTCCCCAGGCCCCAGAATTAGTCTTAAAGTAGATCAGGACCTCCGTGGTTCTCCCACAATATAATACACATTGCCTGATTTTCTTACTTAGAAGATAGATGCTTTCCATATGCACTCATCCATAAACCTAATTATGGAACATCCACTAGAGTATAATTTAGATGATTCTACTTTAAAAATGCATTCCTTCCATATTTATACTTCAGAAAACTTTATAATTTAAAATGTAACTATTATGCTTAATTCCTCAAAGGAAGACAATTGTCTTTTGGAAATTCTTTGATTTTTTTTTTTTCCTGGAGTCAATGCTCTGTTCGTTTTGCTTTGTGTTTAGTTCCTGTTCTTTGGGTCTATAGGTCCTTTAGTCTGGGGTTTGCTCTTACAATTGTCACCTTAAGCTAGTGCTGCTCATAGATGCTTATTCTAATGTACGTTGTCTACTATCTTGCTTAGAATTGTTACCACATCTTAAAATATCACATCACTCTCAAACACTCAGTATACATAATTGCTTCCCAATTGCACACATGTGTTAGATAATAATATTAACAAAGTGATGCTTGTTTATTCAGCATAATATATAATGTTTCTACTGCCACATGAATGATTTCCACATGTCCCAGTTGAATGTGCCCCTTGTCAAGTAATGTGGTCTATTTCCTAATGTCACATATGGGGAATATGTCCCTTCTTTTGTCACCATCCAGAGGTGTTCTTAATAACTTATTGTATCTCTGGGTTGAGAGACTTCATGAATTTGCTCATGAAGAGGCTTTGCATGAGCTCAAAGCTATGCTCTGCTGAACCTTTCATTCTTCTTTGCATAGAGAATTTAAAGCCACAATTGACCGTTCAGCCAACCCTTTCTTTGATGGATGGTGAAACTGAGGCCCTAAAACATTTGTGAATATTATTATTAGCATTAGTTGGAGGAACTAATTATAGCAGTAGAGGAAGTTTAATTAGTAGATGTACAGAAATAGAGTGAATGAATGAATGGTGTTTTAAGGGAAGGTAAATGAGGGGTGATTGAGTTAGAAAATGTAAACGGAGGAAAGCAGTTTCATTTGGGCACAAATGTTATCACTCAGCTTATGAGTGGGACACAAGGAAATTGTATCTGCATAGTTCTGATCTGCTTATTTTATTATGAGACAGGATCACTATGTCCTGGACTTTAACTTGTGTCAAACCTCCTGCCTCAGCATTTCATTTTTGATATGATGGGCGTGCCAATTTGTTGTGGTAGATCTCCAACCCAAATAAGCCTGTGCAAGGAAAACACAACTCAATTAATATGAATACAACTGCACACCTAGACTGGGCAAACCTACCACCACTATTCCACACTACTATTCCTCAGCTATGAGATCCCATATAACTTGTGGTTTCTCTAGGCCACATGCTTCTGCTCCATTTTCCTTCCTTTACCTCCTTTTCGGTCTTCCTCTCTCCTCTTTGTCCCCTTCACTCCCTCTCCTTCTCTCCCCCAACCAAACTTTTTAGCTCCACTTTCCCTTCCACTGCCTTGTCACTAGCTCTAGCTTTAATTTACAAGTTAAAGTGTGGAAAAGGTTTCCAGGAAGTCACGAGTAGGTGATTCACTCTTCATCCCAGGCAGCCCCGGAATTAACATCAAAATAGAAACAACACCAGAACAATCCACAAGTATAGACTATGCTTAGTTGCTTGGCTTATCCTATCTAACAAACTGTGACATGGTAAGATATAACCAGGACAGGATATGTACCTTTGTGATAGTTGGCTTAGCATACAAGAGGCCCTAGGGTTAATCTCCAGTATGTACACATTTGAGAACACACAGAGACAAAGACCCCCCCACACACACACACACCACCATTGTTTCATACCCTAACTTTAACTCAATGCGAAATTTTCCTTGAAATTATTTATGTAAGAAGTGGTATTGTGTTGATGGCTGTAATTATTATGAAATATTCTACATGTAGCATTTTACATCCTAATTCATCAGTTCTGAGACAATTATTTAATCCATAGTCTATAAAGCAATGGTATAACACCAAGGGATTTAATAGTATGTCACATGTAAGTTAGGAGCAACATTTTCTGAATACTGGGTATGACATGGAAACACAGGCAATGATACTCAAGGGAGTTAATAGTTTATAATTCATGGGTGTAGCTTTGTCCATCCATGCTGGGCTTTCAACTGAAGTTATGGGGCAAGTTGCTGAGCATTGAGGCTATGATTCAAAGGCTATTCTATAGTGTTGGCTTATAGAAAATCATACATTTAAGAAATGGGATATAGGTACATGGAATACATTTCATTGTGAAAATTAAAGGTTTAAGTATTTTCAATATGCATGGCTTTCAGTCATTTCCCCATCTCCACTCCCACACCTGCACCACACATTCATATGGTGATGAAACTCCTCCAGGTAGCACAGTGCTCTTAATACCATGTGTCACTTTACTTATACAAGTACTGGGACCAAATTCAAGCTGTCAGTGTACTCTGAAGAATAATATACTGCCATGTTTAAATCATAATCATTTAGCTATAGCAAATGCTAACTATTATCACTTCTGGGTGAATATGCCTCCACCCAGATTTCAGAGAACACACACACACACACACACACACACACACATACAGAGAGAGAGAGAGAGAGAGAGAGAGAGAGAGAGAGAGAGAGAGAGAGAGAGAGAGAGAGAGAAAACACTTTGAAAAACACATATGGATATAAGTCCATAGAAAAATATAGTAGAAAACACCCTAAGACTTCAGATTTGGAAATTATCAGACACATGAAGTAATATAACAATTTAAAATGTTTAAACTAATAAAGGCACAAGTTAACATAGAAGACTAAATAAGAGTCTATAAGTTGTTGAGGAAAATAAAACTTTTTTTTTTTATTTATTTTTAAACAGAATCTTGTTATATAGCTCAGTTGACCTATTATTGGTTTCCATGTCTTAGCTTCATTAGTGCCTGGATTACAGTAATGTGCCACCATGTTTAGTTTCAAGTTTGTTTAGTTTCTAAACAAACAAATAAACAAACATACACACAAAAACTCAACAACAACAAAACAATTATTGAAGCATAAACTTAGTATGTGGGTGGACTTCCAGTTTAAATACAGTTAAAAAGAGAATTCATATGCTGGAAGATAATGTTGGAGAAATTACTTGGTATGCAACTCAGAAAAAGTAACTATCTTTAAACTAGTCTAAATGAAAAAAACATGAGGGAGGACAGTGTATTTAAGGAGATAATTCTCTTGAAGTAATAGAAGACATGAACTTTGAAATTAAGTAAAATCAAGATGAATAGGATAAAAATAAATTATGACCAATTACCCAGTAGTAAACTTTTATAAGAGTAAAGGAGAAATTTTAAAGCAAGAAGTAAAAGTCCCCAAATCATCTGAAATGGACTCTGATGCAATAATGTTTAGCTTACAATATCAATGTGGCCAGAATGATGTCTTCAAAGATAAAATAAATCTATTAACCTTGAACTATATATCCAAATGAGGCTTTTTCTAGAAGAATGATGTAAGTAAGCCCGTTGACAAACAAAACATATGTGAGTGTACATGTGTGTGGGTATGTGCATTTGTGTGCTGTGACCATGGAGGCCAGATAAGAGTGTTGAATTCCTCAGAGCTGGAGTCAGCCATTGGTGAAAAACTGATGTGGGTGATGGGAATTGCACTTAGGTCTTCTGCTAGAGCAATATGTGCTTTTAACTATGGGATCATCTTTTTGGTCCCCATGATTAACCAAAAACCTTTTAGTTTCTCTTAACAGATATTTCAACTATCTGGAGTAACCCAAAGTAATTTATAAAGGGGAGATTCTGAAGGAAGGAAAAGAGCAAAAATGCATGTAGCATTTTTGCAATCTGACAACCTTAAGTAGCTTAATAATAGAATGATTGAAGTCAGACTTTGTAGCTTTGGCAATACATCTAAGAAACACATTAGGAAAAGAATAATTTAATCTGGTGCACAGTTGTGAGGTTCCAGTCTGTATTCAGTCATTCTTGTAGGCAGAACTTCTTGGCGGCATGAGTGATTGGCAGAGCAAAGGTGCATATCTCATGGGTGGCCAGGAAGCAGAGTGACAAGGAGGGGCCTGTGCTCAAGGATATTCTTCACTCTCTTCATTCAGTGCTAGAGCTAGTTCCTCCATGTAGGCACCACCTTACACAGCTCTGTTCCTTCCATGTAGTCCATTCAAATGACTCATCTGTGGATTAAGCCTTTGAGGAAAGCAGAGAGCCCTATGACCTGATCTAGTTTGGAAAAGTCCTCACAGACATGCTCAGTGGTTTATTCTACTAATTTCCCACACATCTCAGGCCAGGCAAGCTGACAATCAAAATTAACCACTGGAGAAGAGGTCTCATTCATTACAAAGGCACATGTAATGCTTATGAAAACTGATATTTCGCTAGGCCTAAAATAAGTTTCAAGTAATTTTAAGTAATGCTGCACTAAGAAATGTAGGAAATTATAGGTATTGATTCATATAGAACAATAGCCACACTCTATAGGGTAAGAAAATAAGCCTGCCCCCCCAAATATCTCATATAGAGAAACAAACTGAGATGTATAATTCTAAGTAATTCTTTGGTTAAAAAAAGTATATTATAATAGAAATCACAAGATTCTTGAACATGAATATAACTAAAGATATATCAAACTCTGTGGTATTTTTATTTTTAAACCATGCTTTATTTCATGGCTAGCAATACAACTTGCACATTAAATCATATTGTAATAGAATGATCTGAAATATTTTAAGCAGAGTTTTTATTAAAATATCATTTTTTTAAGTGGGCCAATATGTCAAATGTATTAAACAATTGTGGTGTATGTGAAATTTGATGCTAGAGGAAAATTTAAAGATCAATTTGCTTAGCGTAGCCCCAAACAAAGGCTAGCATTTCAATTAAGGAAACAATGACCCAATAAAGAATAGGACCTAGTAACTAGTAACAATAAAGGCATCAGGAAGAAAACTCTGAACGTCTTGAGTACCAGATATGGCTGTTGTTGCCAGGACTGGTTACTCACTGTTTCTGGTTCTCTGCAAATGCTGAGTTGGTATTTCTCAGATCCTGGAGAAATGTGTGACCATGGCTCATGAAATGGGAATAGGGGACTGTGTTTTCTTTTTGGATGAAGAACTGACTGGATTTTCCTTTCCTCTTCCTTCCTGACTACCACTGATCCAGAAGTATTTACTCCACTAGCTCGCTGGAACCAAGCCCCTGTCATAGACAAGGGAGGTGGGCAAGAACTACTTGATGTTGCCTGTGACCTGGGTCCTGTCTTTTGCAGCAGTAGCTGCATGTAGCCCAGGCATAACTAATTTACTTACAAGGAGACTTGGAATTACTGGAGACAGTTTTGATTGTCTCAACTGTTTGGCAAAATGCTGCTGACAAGTGGGTGAGGGCCTGGATTAATGCTAAATATTCTACAATGGGTTGTGTCCTAGTTATTGTCCTATTGCTATGAAGAGACACTATGACCATAGCAACTCTTATAAGGAAAGCATTTAGTTGGGGACTTGTTTACAGTTTTAGAGGTTAGTTTATTATCATGCTGATAGGCATGATACTTAGAGAAGTAGCTGGAAACTTTACTATCCCTGATCCATAGGTAGGTAGAGAGATACTGAGCCTGGCATAGGCTTTTGAAACCTCAAAGGCCACCCATAGTGACACACCTCCTCCAACAAGACCACACCTCCTAATCCTTCCAAAACGAGTCCACTTATTAGGGACCAAGCATTCAAACATGAACCTATGGGGACATTCTCATTCAAATCACTAGGGTGAGATAAATATACATGAGGATTATTTCACACAAACTGTGGCTAGTGTCAGGTTGATAAAACTTGACTTAATTTGTACAATGATAAAAGTCTGCACCAAAAGAGTAGAAAAATGGTCTTTACTTGAAGAAGCTGACAAAGAAAAAAACTCATTAAAAAAAAAAATACAAACCAGACATTGAGTCACATTGATTCTTAAAAATTTTAGTTCCAATGGATTCCCCACTAATTTCTCTGAAAATATCCAGTCTTCCTACATGTCTTCTCTTCACTGAGATGAGGAAAAGGCCAAGTTAGGCCCCATGCTCAGACTTCAATGCTAAAGAAAAGTTGTCATTCTGTTCATTCAAGATTCAAGTGTCAGTGGGGACCCTCACTCTAAATCTAAATATTTCTAGGTAATTCTCTCTATTTGAGTCCGGTGGCTCTTAAATGGCCGGTGATTAAAGCTACTTCTCTCTCTTTTCTCTTTCCTTATCCACCTTCCTGTGCAGCAGCAATGGACATACAGCAGGACCCACCTGCACTCTCCTGCTTTTTCTCTTCCCATGGGACAGTTAGGTTCTAGGTTACCATATGATTATTGTTCTCAACCTTCCTAAATGTGTCCCTTTAATACAGTTCTTCCTATTGTGATGTCTCTCCAACCATAATATTATCTTGTTGCTACTTCCTAACTGTAATTTCTCTACTGTTATGTATCATAAATCATAATGTAAATCTCAATGTTTTCTTGGGGTCTTAGGTGACCCCTGTGAATGAGCTGTTTGATGCCCCTGCCCCTGAAGGGTCACAACCCACAGGTTGAGAACAGCTGCCTTAGGGGCTACAGCCAAGATCAACTTGATGTCAGACATAGCAAAAAAGGCATGGCCCCCTTTCCCACCAGATTTTGGATATATGAATTTAATCTACATCTGCCAGGTAGGATAGGTCATAGCTATGTTCTGCACACTGAAGTTTGATGCCTATGTCTGTACTAATAATGATATTTGATTTCTGTCTGTCATTATTCTTTCGGTGATTCATCCTATACTCACTGGGTGGGTGTCTCTAGTTTGGAGAAAGGCAGTTTAAATCTCCTTGCTGATTGTATAGATGCAGGCAAAATAAACTTAATTTCTAATGGGTTTTTGCTGCATGATCCTTCATGTTAGCTAATAGGAGCTCATGTTTAAGATCAGCGGCATTTATGCCCTTCCCTGATTCATTCGAGATGGGTCAGTCATTTTAAGCACTTACTACTTACTATGAGTATATGCATTTTATTTGAATTATGTCATGTATTTCTCAGAAACACAATTTTAAAGCCAATATTATTATTCTTATTGAGTACACATGGACCACAGTGGGCAGAGGGTTTAAGAAACTTGTTGGTACACATGAAAGCTGTAAACTAGATCATGCCACTCACCTCTGAAAACTTCTTTTAACACTTAAGCAATCTTGCTGTCCATGGTCTTAGATTGTAATCATCTCATTTTTCTTTCGTGGTAATGGATGAGAAACAGAGGCAAAATAAAGATGCCTTCTAAGAGACCCTTCCTTCCTGTGCTGAACTGTTTGTTACAAATAGATTCAGAGAGCAGGGAACTGCTTGTTTTCAGGTGTGGGTTCACCAAAGACCCTGGCTCGCTTCAGTGCACTCTTTCAATCCAGTGGCTACAAAGACAGCCCTGGTTAAACTATATGAGTCACAAAACAAGCCTCTCCAAAAAACATGAACCTGTGGAAGGGCCTAATAGGGATGCAGGGAAGTGTGTGTGTATGTATGTATGTATGTGTGTGTGTGTGTGTGTGTGTGCATGCATGTGTGTATGCATGTGTGTGTGATTAGCATACTTATATACATGTATAAAACTGTCAAACAACAAAACTTGATTAGAATATATTATATGAAAATATCTGTTTTCAATGAAAGAAAGAAAAAGGAAGAACAAATGAATGAAAGGAAAAGAAAGAAAGAAAGAAAGAAAGAAGAAAAAAAGATGCCTTTTAGGAAAAACCCAATGGTGCCATTCACTCTGGCGTGTACTTCCTGGGTCTTAGGAGGAGCAATTTGAGAGACTGGGTGTCAGGATGTATCTTCCACCTTCAGAAGTCCAAGTGGGAAATTGACCTAGTGTAGCTTGCAATGCCTGCTTCTCTGGTGGTGAATACAAAGCCTTTGGTAGACCCCCAGGGGAATTCACATAGAAGAGCAAGTGTGTCGGCTGATTTGGGAAATTGGTGCTGTAAGCTCCTCAGAATCACAAACCTAAGGTTTCCTTAATTAGAGAGGTGGCCCTCCAATCAATATTCCTGCAGTGCCTTCCTCTGCCATCTCCCCTGCTTTCCAGCCAGCCACTCGGGAGTTTGAGCTGATGACTGTGCAATTCTCCTGGGGCCTGTGCAAGGTACAGAGAGAGAAAGAGCATAATTTGTTGGCCTGTTCTATGGGGCTACAAAGGCACAGGGCCACATCCATCAAAGCCAGCTTCATTCTCCCAATTGTAGATTCAGGATGTGCATCCCATGGTTCACTTAGGAGTAATGCGGGAAGCTGCAGAAACCTAGGAACATTGTTAGAAATTTAAATTTGTTCTCTTTGATGACAATGAGAGAATATCTTCAAGTAACTAACTTTCCTGTCATGAGATCTGAACTCTGCTCACCTGTCTGTAACCTGCTTTTAAGAAATATGCAAGAGTTGGAGGGAAAAGGAAGAATTTTTCCTATTAATGTGAGGATCTGAAATGAATTGGACTAAAAGTGTTTTCCTATCATTTTGAGAATATAGTGTTGAGGATGTGTAGGATCCGTGCACTCACTGTGTTAGCCACAAGATACAGCTAGAGTATTCATAATTTGCAGAGGAAAATTGAGGATTCAAGTGGCAAAGCCAATGCTCCACTGTCTTGGAAGTTTTGGAGGCTTTGAACTCTGGCCTCATGCACTGTGGAGTCTCTGCTCTGAAGCATTGATTTGAATTACATTCATACAATTTGCAATTGCCACTTTAGATTTAATTAATCAGGATTCACTCATAATCCTCGACTCTACTGTTATAGAATAGAACTGATTTGTCTCAAGGCATGGTTGAAAGGGTTCATCTAGACTGTGTTGACAAGGATAATGTAATTATAGCAATTTGGGGGAGTGTTCAGAACTCCCCAAAGTAAATATTAGTGAGGAAAGATAAGTTTGGAGCCCCAATTAGTTGCATTGCATTGGTTTCAGTTGCTGACTGTGTAACTCCCCAGTTCCCTAGCCTTACACAAACACAGCTGGTTTCTACGCACATGTGCCCCAGTACCCCAGAATCCCGAGTAAGAAGGAAGTTCTTAAGGAGAGGTCTGGAAGCCATGTTTATCATCTTGTCTCTTGTCACTTCATCTTAGGACTACATATTTATTTAGCATAAAATTGTAAAGGAAAAGATATGAGTTCAATTCAATGGCTCCTTTATAATCTAAAGAAAAGACCCTGAGCATATACCTTGAGGGAACTGTAAGAATAAAAGGAAAAAAAAAAACTTTTAAAATATTTTTTCTTCTGAGCTATTTGCTGTTGTTGGTAAAAAATGAGGTAGCCTTGCAGTGTTAATATTCTGGAAATAGTCATCCCTCTGGATAAAAAGATCTGGTCCAAGATCCTTGAGGAGTAATATTGTTCCTCAAATTCCATCTTTATCTTGAAGTTTGTTAATGACCACTGAGTGTCAGGAGTCACCAGGAGGAGAAAGGCAAATGGGCTATTAGGGTGGAATAGAGGCAAGTTCATTCACTTCCAGCTTAAGGCTTGACACTAAAATCCAATCACTGTCCACTGAAGACTTGCTTGGTGCAAGAGAAAAAGGCCTTGAGTTAAGTCCCCCATGCAACCCTGTTCTCAGAATTGACACTCAGTGATTTTATAACCTGAGGTGAAAGGAGGCTTTTCGTTGACACATAGCATTGTGTGTCTTTAAGCAACCACCACCACCATCACCACCACCACCACCACCACCACCACCACCACCACCACCACCACCACCACACCACCACCACCACTGATATCTGTACAACTGATAATTGAAATTCCCCTAATGCTAATGATAACACAGGAAAAGTAGGCATTGAGTTAAATTAGGAATGATAAATAGATTTCCAATCTCATAACAATACTCACTGATTGTTAGGGTTGGCCTGGAAAAGATTGAGATCAATCTGGAGTTTATTAGTGATGCTTGTCATAGGCACTGAAAGGGAAGAATAGTGGTAAGAATTGGATGTATTTGATATCACTGATGTAAATTCTGTTGTTTGAAGCATAACAAAGGCTGTGTCTCCTCCAGACAGTTTCTTTGGGATCAGAAACTGGAATTTGTTTTTTCTTTACTGCTTGGCCTATGTTATTTAAAAATAACAATAAAAGCAAACACGCACAAACCTCTCTGCACATGCAGTAAGTTTGTATAGTATTTTATTTATTTTTACTAGTTACACATGAAGAGAGTGAGGTTTCTCCTCCAGAAGTTGATTCAAGGTGCTTTGGATTCTAAGCTAAGCCTGTGTTCCTAGGATACACTATTCATGTGTGTGTGTGTGTGTGTATGTATATATGTATATGTGTGCGTGTGCATGTGTGTGTGCGTGTTTTAGTGAGACCAGTTATGCCCTTTACAAGTCTGTGAGAACATCGCTCCTGAGAAACCAAAGAAATACTGAAGGACCCAGGTACAGCTGGAACCTGGAGAATTTGAAACATAGACCCAGAGCCAACTTGACTGTGCTCTATGCTGCTACCATTTCCTGTTTCTTCCAAAGCCCCTTTTAGTGAAGATCATCACTAAAGATCCATTCATAAAGGGGGTTACATTTTACTTTTACTAAAAAATAACCCAGAACCAGCAAGATATGCTCAGCAGGTAAAGGTGCTTGCCACCTGTTTGGAATTTGGGTTTTATTCTAGGAAGAGACACCATGACCAAGACAACTCTTATGAAGGAAAATATTTAACTGGGGCTGGCTTACAGTTTCAGAAGTTTAGTCCATTATCATTATAGTGGGAATCATGGGAGTTTCCAGGCAGGTATGGTGCTGGAGGAATTATGGGGGTTTGGAATAACCAGTGCTAACATTTTATAACTGTGTCCTAATTTGGGCCTTGTGTTTCGAATTTTGAATTTCTAGGACTTGATTGTTGCTTAGTGTGTGTGTTAGGCTTTTGCTTTTTTCCTCTCTGGTATATACCTTTGTGATTCTTAGCACCATCTATCTTCTAGGTTATAGGTTCTGAGTCTTCATGTTCAGCCAAACGCTCAGTCAAAAATATTAAAAAGAAAAACCTTGCATCTGTACTCCATATGCACAGGATTTTCCTAGGGGTTAAACAATCCACTATAATTATAGTTTACAATGCATTTAGAAGTAATATAAAATAAATCAAAGTACACAGGAAGGTGTGTGTGTGTGTGTGTGTGTGTGTGTGTGTGTGTGTGTATGTGTATGTGTGTGTGTGTTAAATGCAGGTATAGGAGGATATGTATAGGTTGTATGCAAGTACAGGAGAATATTATAGGTTATATGTAAGTACTGGGACCAAAAGGAGTGGAACATCCCTGTATTTTGTCATCTGTGAAGGGTTGTAGAAACAGTCCTTCACTAGTACCAACGGGTAACTGCCTTTTATTATTTTTGGTCACAGCAGTCCATTCAACCCACTTTTAGAGTATAAATGTCCTGTATAATATATGAGAGGAAAATAGGATGTGATCAGTTCTATCCTTGAATCTTGCCCAGGGTTCTAAGAGGCTGAGAGGCATAAGGGAGGCAGAAGCAGAGGGAAAGATCTACTCAGGATACCCATAATGCAGCCATTATGCTCTCTGTCTTTTGAATAGAATAAAGGGTAAGATTATACATCTATTTGAATAGCAATTTTTTCATATCATTATTCTTTTCATTCATACTCATTTAAAAGGTAATTCTATTTAATATAAGTCTTTTTTTTACAACCCTGTGATTTCATTTATTCTATAGTCAATCAGGTCTAAAAATATGAAGTTGATATTTCGTAGAATAATCAATTCATACATTTTGAACCATGTACCCTTGTGAATAGTGTACTGAGACCTTAGGCAATCTTACAACATCCTTCTGAGACCCTACACCATCCTTTTGTCCAGTGTATCCAAGCAGTACATAATGCCTGTTCATTAGTCATCTAGATATTGTAATGGTTTGAGTAGATTTGGCCTCCATTGACTCATGTGTTTAAATGGTTGGCCCACTGGGAGTGACATTGTTAGGAGGTGTGTCCTTGTTGGAATAGATGTGGCCTTGTTGGAGAAAGTGTGTTACTGTGTAGGTTGGCTTTGAGGGCTTCTAGTGGCCAAGCTCCACCCAGTGTAGAAGAGAGCCCCCTACTAGCTGACTTAAAAGAAGAGTCTTCTCCAGGGTGCCTTCCGATCAAGATGTAGAACTCTTGTCTTCTCCATCACCATGTCTGACTGCACACTGCCATGCTTCCTGCCCTGATGATAATGGACCGAACCTTTGAAACTATAAACCAGCCCTAATTACACGTTTCATTTTATAAGAGTTACCTTGGTATGGTATCTCTTTACAGCAATAAAACCCAAACTAAGACAGTAGTTGGTACTGGGGACTGAGGTATTGATGTGATAAGCTTCACCATGCTTTTGTTTAGAGGAATATGGTTTGGGTACTTTGGATTTGGAACAGAGTAGAATGCTTTAAGTAGGTCTTAATGGGTGATCCTAGCAGGAATTTGGAAGACATTGATGCTAAGGGTGATTTGAATTGTAGGGGTTTGGCTCAAGAGGTTTCAGAAGAGAGAAATTCGGGTATGTTGCCTGGAGATCATTCTTAGGATGTTTTGTTGGAGAATGTGGCTGCATTTTGCCCTTTTCTGAGGAGTCTGCCTGAGGCCAAGGTTAAGAGATTCGGATTGGTTGCATTGAAGGAGAAGGTCTTAAAGAAAAGCCCAGCATAGACTTTGTCCTCTAGTTTGCTCCCATGAAGAGTATTTTGATCAAGTGTAGCAAGCTTAGAAAGGAAAAGTACAAAATATATGGTTCAAAGAGCAAAGGGGCACCAGGAAGTTAAATAAAGCTAAATCCTGTATTCAAGGAGATAAACAGATTAAGGGAGTGGTGACCTCAGGGAAAGATCCCACCCAACTGAGCTTACTATTTATGTGTTTGCAGTTGAACAAGGGATAGTCATATCTAGGCATTATTATGACCTTGTTATAGTTTTTCATTTGGACATAAGGAGATATGATTATATGTCAAATTGACAAGGGATGGATTGTGATTGGTTGCTATTTTTGCTTGTCAACTTGACTATGTATGGTATAAACTACAATCCAGAAATAGAAGGCACACCTCTGATCCAGATCTTGAGGCTGAAAGACACAGGTTTCTTGAGGTATAGTGGTCATGAAAAGATTAGGCCTAGGCAAGGTAGTACACCGTTAATCCCAGGAGATGGAGGCCAGCATATCTCTGAGTTCAAGGCCTGTCTGGGACAGAACAAGTTCCAAGTAAAGAAAAGTTTAGGTCCAGGCATGGTGGTACACACCTTTAATATGGGCCATATCTTCTGCTGGAAGCCTACATAAAGACAATGGAGGGATGAAGGGTTCCTTCTTCTCTGCCTTCTTGTACTTACTGGCCAACACATCTGTTGGAACCTATTTCTTTTTTTTTTTTTTTATTCGATATAATTTATTTACATTTCAAATGATTTCCCCTTTTCTAGCCCCCCCACTCCCCGAAAGTCTCGTAAGCCCCCTTCTCTTCCCCTGTCCTCCCATCCACCCCTTCCCACTTCCCCGTTCTGGTTTTGCTGAATACTGTTTCACTGAGTCTTTCCAGAACCAGGGGCCACTCCTCCTTTCTTCTTGTACCTCATTTGATGTGTGGATTATGTTTTGGGTATTCCAGTTTTCTAGGTTACTATCCACTTATTAGTGAGTGCATACCATGATTCACCTTTTGAGTCTGGGTTACCTCACTTAGTATGATATTCTCTAGCTCCATCCATTTGCCTAAGAATTTCATGAATTCATTGTTTCTAATGGCTGAATAGTACTCCATTGTGTAGATATACCACATTTTTTGCATCCACTCTTCTGTTGAAGGATACCTGGGTTCTTTCCAGCATCTGGCAATTATAAATAGGGCTGCTATGAACATAGTAGAACATGTATCCTTATTACATGGTGGGGAGTCTTCTGGGTATATGCCCAGGAGTGGTATAGCAGGATCTTCTGGAAGTGAGGTGCCCAGTTTTCGGAGGAACCGCCAGACTGATTTCCAGAGTGGTTGTACCAATTTGCAACCCCACCAGCAGTGGAGGAGTGGAACCTATTTCTTCACGACTTCAGCTCATACAAAAGACCAGCTGAAACACCCAGCCTAGTGGGACTGAGTAACTACTAGATTCTTGGACTTCCCATTCATAGCTGGCCATTGTTGGGTTAGTTGGACTGCAGCCTGTAAGCCATTGCAATAAATTCCCTTAATATATAGAGATATTCCATAAGTTCTGTGACTCTAGAGTCCCTAACACAGCTACTTTCACATGAATGTAAAGAGGAGTAGGACTGAGATAAGCTAAAACACCACAAGTCCCAACATTCTGATCCAACTCCTTCTGTTGAAAAGACGGGTGTCTTCCAGCCTCAAGATCAGGGTCACAGGTATGCCCTCCATTTCTGGATTGTAGTTTATTCTAGATATAGTCAAGTTGTCAATATTGACAACCAGGAACAGCCATCACAGGTATGCATACACTGTCATATGTTGTGGTTAACAGCGCTTTTGTTCAGGAAGCTGTTACTTAGTAACTGTCTTTAAGGGGCTAGTAGGGATACTGGAGTCTTTATTATAGAATATTATTTATTCAGTTTTATCATTAGTTATCATTATCAATATTGCAATGGATAACTAAGCCTTTATCATAGCTATGTGCAACAAAAGTCAGTATTGGTAAGATTTAATCCTATTTATAGTTCCAAACATCCACTGGAGTCTTGGAACATATGCTCTCTGGCTAAGAGGGAAAGAATGATCATAGGTGAATTTACATAATTTGAAGGTGTAAATGACATTCTTTCTCTATAGACTAAAGAATCCTGGAAGTACAAAAACATTTAGCCTCTATAACATTGAAAATGGGCTTTTCACGTTAATGGGTTTTGACTATCAGGATATTGAATCTCACCTTTAGATGTTTGTATGTGTTGATGTATATGTGTGTATGTGTGTGTGTTGCTTCTATGTGAAATCAGAGCAATTGGATCTGTAGCAGGTATTGGATTGGGAATTGTTGAGGATCCATTTTCTTCACGGTGTTTCAGTAATGAGCAAAAGGTATGGAGGAACACTGGCTGTCCCGAGAGACAGAGCCTGTCCTTGGCTCCGGCCTGTGCTCGCTCTGTAGGTTCTGAGTGCCAGTGGTACAAATTGTGCCAATCTGTTAGCACAGACCCAGATTCCCAGTGGTTTTGTGACTGTCGCCTGCCTCTGCATCTCTCATAATGAACTGATTCTTGGACAGCTGGGGTATCAGCAAAGAGCTGTGTAGGAAGTGCCCTGCCCAATTAATCAGATGTCATTCGGACCAGATTTCTTCAGCATGCTGCTCCATGGCAAACCAAAGAGTATTAATAAACTACGATTAAAAAAAAGAGAGAGAGAGACAAAGGAGAAACATCATTTTTATGTATATTTGTCCTAAGGCATATTTTTCCATTTCTGAAACTTGAAAAATAACCATCTGGAAAGAATCATATTTAGACAAGGCATGTCATGACATTTAAAGCAAATATTTTTGCTGTGAGGATCAGTGTTTGTTCATTGCCCCATCAACTGGCATATCCTGAGATACCCATAAAGTATTCAATAAATTGGGCATTCCTGCAATAAATCAATAGCACAAGAATAATGTGTTTTAAGTATCCACAGTTTCCTTTGTTTATCCCTCCTTTTTAAATACATATTTTTTTGCACTGAAAAACCTCTTTTAACGCTTGTCTTTGTTTTCTTTGCCTCTCAGCTTCCCAGTCTTGGGCAAATGACATTACACTGTACCATTGCAAAGGGATCTGTGGCATAAATAAATGTATCGGGAGGTCAAGAGGTCAAGAGCATAAACGAGGCAAAGATTTCAAAGAAATCACCGACCAAATGATTTATAAATCATGGAAAACACTGCTCCGGCCATAAAAGAGAAATTAAATTTATACATCATGAGCTTCAGGACGCCTTGGGTTCTGGTGGGTAACTGGGTTAGAAAGAGAAGCGCTTATGTCATCCTGCCGTTGGTCTGGAGCCTTACTATAGTGGCATTTACCCTAGGACCTTAAATCAGGAGGACTGAAATGAAAGTCACCCTCCTTTTCTCCTCCGTCTCTAGAAACATTTGCTTTACCTTTGACCTAGACTCCCCTCTACAGCAAGCTGGACTCTGGAGAGGTGCGGGAATGAGTCCACGGCAGGTTGTAGTGATAGTGCTTGAGAGTAGGAGCGCATCACCATCTCTCCTTGTCTGTTGCCAGAAAGCTTCAGGAGTTCTTCCTTTGCATGTACAAAAGCGATATTGAATTACAGCATTTGCCCTGGCCAGCCAAGGAAGCTGGGCAACCGTGAGGCTCTAGACGGTACCAGCCAATCCGTCCATAGGAGAGACTAAAAATGAGCCAGTCTCTATAAAGAGAGCAGTAATACTTTATACTATAATGTTCTATAAAGAGAATCAGAAATTTAGTTTAAAAATAATCTTTTCTGGGATTTTTTTCCCTTTTATAAAAACAATATTCATCTATTTCCTTCTTCTGAGCGCTTGCCGTTTCTTGACCCTTCTATTTTGGGGAAAATATCAGATTGGAAACGGCAAAGCCGACGTCTGCTTACTTTAGACCTGTGTGAATGCCTGACAAGGACCTGACGACCTGTGCATACAACTAAAGTGATTACGTGGGGCCTCTCGCAGAAAGCACCCTTGACTGGGAACGTCACTCACGAGCTAAGCAGACGGGAAGTGGCAAATGATTCTGCAAACGGCCCACAGCCTTTGAAACGGATTTCTGTTCTCTAGGAAGTAACCGACAGAGACTTGAAATTGGGGCTGGTTTTAAAGTTGTCCTAGGAACAGATTTTTGCTAATCTACTAAATGGAAACAATATGCTAGTTTCTAGCTCGACACGCAGATGGCTGGGTGACGACAGAGGACCCTTTGCTCTCCTGATCCAAAGTAAAACTGCAGCAAGGTGTGTCCTGTCTCTTCCTCCCAGTTTCCCCTCCTCCCTTTGTTTCTTTTCTTTACCCCCACCCCACCCTGTTCTGTATTCTATTTTAAAAAGCCTCTCTTTGGCTTTTAAATATTTGAGAGAACAAGACCTTTGGGTCAATATATTTTTAGTTATGTATTTTGATTTTTTTTAAATGGTGTAAGAGTGCACTAAAGCACTTGGGAGATGGGGAGTGAGTGAATTGTATTCCCCCTACCCCCTTAATGTTTTTTTCTTTGCTCATCTTTGCCTAGGCATATGTTATAGAAAATTCTGTGAATAGACTGCTCAAGCCAGACCTGCTTACATCCTCAGAACTGGATGTGAAGTCACCCTGCTTAAGGACCATCCTCTCCAGCATCCCCTCTCCTTTTTTCTATAGCCAGGGATTTGGGTGATTATGGGTGGGGCTGGAATCCGTTACTTAAGTTGGTTGAAAAATTTCCCACATTAAAAGGATGCTTTTACACTTTCCTGCTTTGTACCCATCCTGAATCCCTAGAGGCCCATTCATTCTTGGAACTGTTTCTTTCCCCCAAAGAAATTGAGTGCACAAAGTTGAACAAGATAAAACAAGTGTCAACCTGCTTTTTATTTTTATTTTATTGCCCATTTTCTTTGTCTTTGCACTTTAAAGAAAAGCAAATGTGAATTTTTTTTCAAAGATCAGATATAACCCTGCAAATATTTTTGATGTTTTTAGTAGATGTTCTCATAGCAAGTGAATTAAACTGAGTCCACATTGCTATCCAATCAAGGACAGAATCGGCTATTTATTGACTTCTTAGTTAACATATAGGAAGCATATGTTTGAAGAGTTGGATAAAGTGCCAGGTTGCTCGTTCATTTGCATATGTGGGGAGTCATTAGGAATTCTGAATGGTTTCTCTTTAGCCTACTTGGTAGTACTTGTAATTGCTTCCCTAGTGCACCATGGTTCCAGTGATTTCAAATACACATGAGTCTCTCAGAGTTGGGCTTAAGCATTGGGCCCATGAGGAGAATGTATCTCTCGGCTCCTACTAAAACACTTGGCCGAGTTTGTTACATCTTAAAATTTTATTTGTTTTCCTGGCAGGGAGCAATCTGATTTTTACCATTCTTGCCTTTTCTAGCAAAAGGCTTTTGATCATATCGCACGGTGTTTTTAACCCCAAGATGTATCGATAAATAAACTTGTAATCTTGAGCCTGCAAACGGAGACAGGGCTGAGGTAACAAGTCAAAGATTGTAGGGTGTGGACCAGGCATTATTCCATAGCTGTAAGGAACTCACTTATGCCAGGGTAGTTGTGGCCTTAGGCTGGGAGTTAAAGCTGATGGTGATCTAGTAACACTGAACTGACCAGAAAAAGCAACCTGATCTCTCTAATTTTCTCTAATTGGTTTTTTAGCCTTAATGCTAAAGATTGAACCCAGGGTCTCACACATGAAAAATAAGCTCTTTACCATTCAGCTAGAAACCATCCCTTTTAATTTTTCTGGTATATAATTTCTTTTTATATTTTTGACTTAAGACATGTCAGATCCAATTGGCCTAGGCTTATTTTAAACAGCACTGAAGAATCTCTTATACTTAGTGTATCTGGTCCTGAAGACTGAGATTTAAGGGTTCTATTTCTATTTTTAATTTTTGTTACAGTGTTCTCACTATGTAGTCCTTTGCTATTCTGGAATTCACTATGTAGACCAGTAAACCAGGCTAGCTTTGAACACAGAGATCTGCCAGTGTCTTCCTCCCAAGTTCTGGAGTTAAAGATGTGTGCCTCCAGGCCCAGGATTTAAGAGTTTTTTGATATCCTGTTTTCTGGGTTTACCTTAAAAAAAAATGCTGCCTCCATTTCCTTTTGTCATGTTGACAGCCCTATGTAGTGTGTAGCAACAGCACTGACAGCCATAGTCTCTGAGGTTCAGAGTTCAAATCCTGCCTCAGCCGTCTTCTAGCTGTGTGATCTTGTGCAAATAATTCAATCTGTCTATGCCTCCGCAATGGTAAAAGCAATCTCACCTTCCATGTACTATGGCTATAAGGTCTAAGTAAGGGGAGGATACTAGGCACAGTCCTGGTACTTCTTGAGATTCAGCTCCTGTTGGTATTGTTACTGAGGTTTAGCATCTTTTTCCATGTGGCAGATGGGGCCTTCTCATGCTAACATGATTAACATTAGTTAAGCATAAATTAAAAAAGCCTCCTGTGTCATGCTCTTAGGTTCTCCCAAAGTGAATTAGTAAGCTGGGTGTCACAGACTGGGGATGGGGCCATCGGTCTGAGCACAGTGATTTTATGATTCAGAAAAAAAAAAAAAAAAAAAAGACAGATGCAGACTGAAATTCTGACACGAGGGACGAGCACTGGATTCTGAATTGGATGATATTCGAACCCAAAAATGTATGACCTTGGGCACATCGTGTGTCCTCCCAGAATCACATCAGCCAAATGAGAAGGGGAGTGATGAGCCCCGCTCTGCACGTTTCCCAGGGTTGATGAGATCCAATTAGAGGAAGCTTGGGCATACGAAAGCTCTCTGGAAAGATGAATGTGCCATCCAGGCCTGCGGGCAAACAACTGAGTGACAGAGCAGGCTTCTGTTCATCAATCCTGCACTTCAGATGGTTAGTGCTGCAGCCGGGGTCACAGGAGGACGGCTGGATCGCACACACATGGATTGCCCTGGAACACACGTGGATTTCCTGCCATGCGGGCAGGGGGCGGGGAGCTGGGGTGTATTTGTGTTGTGTGTCAATTCCAGATGGGGAGGCCGCTTTACTTTATGCACAAAAGGACTTTCTTGGGTGAGATGGCTTGAAGGGATAGGTCCTCAGTACTCCAGAAACAGACCTTGAAGCACCTTGTCCTCTGTCACCTGAGTGACATTATAGATTTTGTAAGAATGCATTCCTCGGAGTTGCAGGGTTCAGCAGCAGCCTCCCTTCCCCCAACCACAGCCCCTCCAGCCCCTGGCAAAGGCAGGTTCCGAAAATGCCAGAATAGAGAGGCGCTAATGTACAATGTGGAGGAGAACGTCCCAGGGCATCCGATCGAAGCCAGGAGACATTTGCAGTAATGTGAGTGAGAATGTACAAACAGGACCAGAAAACACTGGTCTGCCACCAATCCAGATGCAGACAGAAGAGGAGGTGGCCCAGTTGGGGTCCTCATCCATCACTCTTTGGAGCCTATGTAGACTGCTGCAGGGCAGGAAGATAAGAGCCTGGCACCAGCGGCTCAGGGCCACCTCCCTGCCTTAGGCTGCCAAGGGACCGAGGGCTGAACTGTGTAGCGTGAGTCCCGGCTCCTCAACAGATGGCAGTGTACATCTGAAATATTCCACGGGGGAAAGACAAGTGGGAAGGAGCCAACAGGATTTGGAGTCTGGCATGGGAGTGGGGTAGAAGGAGGTTCAGCATCCTCCCGGAACCATTCTTTCTTTCTATACTCTTAAATTACACACGTATGATGGTATGATGGCAGCCTTCACCGGAGCTCTTGGGAGTTGAATCGGTCATAGACAGTACTCAGAAGAGCGTGACTGAGAACCCAAGGGGCTACTGCACATCCAGGCTACTCCTGTAGGTGAACCTCTGCCCTGTCCTTGACCTTCCCTTGCCATTTACATGTGAACAAGGCCTTCTCAGTACTACCATCCTTCCATTTCTAATACGTATCAACAGCATACTAAATGCAAGTCTTTGCTGCTCTCTCAACTGGGTAGTCACACCCTATTTATCATGCACTCTTTGTATGATGGACTCGGTGGGGCACTAAGTCTACGCAGGTAGGTATGATAAAGTCTTACCACCAAAAGGTTTAAGGATAGGGTCATGGATAGATATTAAATAGACTTTTGGGACCAAATGTAGTAGGTACAAGCTCTCTTTGGGGGAAGCTATATATTCAGGTAATATCCCAATTGTACTATTGTAGCATTGATTATCTCATTAGGCTGTATGTGAAGATTTTGCACTAGAGTGGCAAAGTATTCCAGAGCTCTAGTTTGGGACTTACATATGTAGGTTTTTATAATACTGCTATATATGATGAACTCTGCTCTTCCGTCTCATACTTCCCTTCTGCCTGCCCCCCTGAGCAAAAACGGATGCCCCATGTCTGGATCCTCTAGGCACACCATCTGATATGATGCCAGTGAGCACCAGGCTCTGCTTCTTGTGTGGTACCTCACTACATGTTTTCAGGCATCTGCATCAGTAATGTGTCTGCAGCAACATGGGGGTTGAGTGCAGAACTGCTAGAGTCAAGAGTTGAGGCTGCCCAATAGCACTGGTGGGACTTTGGGTAAATTCCTTAAGCTTTCAGTTAACCACTTGTTTCATCGTAAACACTGAGGTTGTTATGGAATCTATCCAATAGGATGATGAAGACAGTTAGATGAGAAAGTCCAGGTAAAACACGTAGAGCCACACTCTATGGCTATTTCTGTTTATTCCCAGTGGTCCAGCCCATTTTCTCCCGTGGTTATGCTCTCTCTTATGAGGAGAGCATTCACCACACTAGGTCATCATATGCTTCCCCAGTCATTATCTGCCTTCTTCACAAAGGCAAGAACCGTTTCTTTTTTCATTCATCTAAGTAGTCCCGGCATCTGATGTCGCTCTTGGCTGTAGGCATGCTCAGAAGCCATTTCACAAAGAAGCAGATAAATAAAGAAATGACTCAGAACTCATTTAAAATATTATTGGGTAGAGAATATAAGCAAAAGAGAATACAGGAATGTGCTATAGTGGGCACGCCTTTTTGTTGTTTTGGTAGTGGTTTGATTTTTCGAAGCACAGAGCTGAGAAATCATTCTCTCTCGGTTCTCTGTGACCGTGGAAAGTTCTGGGTGCCACAGATGTTAACACTGCAGTGGGCTTTGGTGATTTTTTTCTCCTCTGGGACAATTGTGAAACATAGCTTGTCCCCAAAGGGAAAAGGGTGTCTGTAGGAAGGTGGGACGGTTGCATTGAATTTTCCTAATGAAAATCAATAGGCTAAAAATTAAATTAAGTTGATGCAACTAAGGATTCGATGCAACCTGCTCATTAGCAAAGGCGCCCAATCCACTATGGGGATCCCTGTTGCTAAGTTGCCTCAAGAAACAAATTGATTAATGGATTTTCCTTTTCCTGGAGGTCTCTCAAGTAAGCAGGTCAAGTAGCTACGATTTCATTAGGGCCACTCTCGTCAGTGATAGCTGTGCAATTTGGTTCCAAATACCCAATTTATAGATTGGCCCAACCCCCCTGAGGAATCGATTGTATTTGGGGAATACAGAAAATCCAATGTAGTGTCACTAACTATCTGCAAGAAATTCGGGGTCATGAACGGAAGCAGGTGTTGAAGAGTAAACAGTTGCCCATGTTATTTAAGGAGATCTGATGGTGGGGTGCACACAGCTTGCTTCATCCAATGCTATCCAAACTTGTGTGTGCAGAAACAGAAGAGGAGTATCAGGAACTTTCAAAAGGCCTCTTCAGTGATGAGTGTGAATCTAGAAGATTCTATCTAGATAATGACAAGACCCAAGATCTGGCATGCTACATGGGGGAAATACTTAATTTTTGACAGTTGAGATTTCTGGTTATGGTATGTTATGTTATTTATTTATTTATTTAAAATGATTTTTTCTATATATACACAAGTGTTTTGTCTGCATATATATCTATGTACCATATGTACCTGGTACCTGCAGAAGCCAGAAGATGGCAGGGCATCAGATCCTCTAGGACTGGGATTATAGATGCTTATGAGCAGCCAAGTAGGTGCTGAGAGTCGAATGCCTATTCTTTACAAGAGCAGCCAGTGGTTTCAACTACTGAGCTATCTCTCTTGTCCTGACGCTTCTGTTTTTAAATTTAACCATCTTGAACAGTTGATTTCATCTGCTCAACATGCCAGTATGACATGAAGAAGCCATTGCCTTAGGACAATAGAACCAACGACAACTGTCTAACCTTAGTCATAAATATGTCTGTATATACCCGTGTGTCTATGCATGTCTATATGTATGTACATAGCTATTGTCCACTTTGTAATGCAATGCCATGAAAATGCATAAAACCTATGCATCTCCTGCCAGAGCTTCCAGGGACTAAACAGCCATCCAAAGAGTATACAAGTATGGATTCATGCCTCTAGCTACATATGTAGCAGAAGATTGCCTTGTCAGGCATCAGTGGAAGGGGAGGCCCTTGGTCTTGTGGAGTCTTGACGCCCCAGCCTAGGGTGATGCAAGAGAGGTGAGATGAGAGTGGGAGGGAGTAGATGGGTGGATTGGGGAACACCCTCTTAGAGGCAGAGGGGAGGGGAGGTGGGATGGGGGTTTGTGGAGGGGAGACTGGGAAGGGGGACAATATTTAAAATGTAAATAAATAAAATAACCAATAAAATTAATGCCAAATAAAGCAAAATAAGAGAGAGAGAGAGAGAGAGAGAGAGAGAGAGAGAGAGAGAGAGAGAGAGAGAGAGAGAGAATGAATGAATGCATAAAACCTGGTAAGTAATGATGGCTGGAGAGACTTAAGAATATTTGATGAAAGAGGCCCAAACCTGGTGATGCCAAGATGCAAATAAGCTGACTTTTCTAAGCTGTGATGATGACACTATTTCAGGAATATAAAATCTACCATTTATAGGCAAAGTTGAAAGTTAATAAATGGCAAATTGGAGTTTTTCTACTGAAACAAAGATATAGCAAGGTACTCTTATTTAAAGGCCCCAAAGTAGGCAATAGAATAATGTTGCTGCTTATTTTTCTTTCCAATTAACACTAATTTTATGTATTTATGTGACTACCATTCTAGTCACAGGTACATCGTGGAACGACCACTTCTGCATTCTTACTCTTTTATGCTTGGAGTCTTCAAAAATCTCTATTTTCATTCTTCATGAACTGTGTTATACCTTGCTATCATCACTACTCAGCAACTCTACACTGAAGCTTTAGAGTTTGTTCCTTCTGTGGATTTGCATTGGAGACGTGTTACCCGGCCTCCTCCTCACTGCCTTGTCTATGTTAAGCAGTCTCTAGCCATCCATAGTGTACTGGCTGGGTTTGTGTGTCAACTTTACACAAGCTGGAGTTATCACAGAGAAAGGAGCCTCTGTTGAGGAAATACCTCCATGAGATCCAGCTATAAGGCATTTTCTCAATTAGTGATCAAGGGTAGAAGGGCCCATTGTGGGTGGTGCCACCCCTGGTTTGGTAGTCCTGGTTTCTATAAGAAAGCAAGCTGAGCAAACCAGGGAAAGCAAGCCAGTAAGCAGCATTCCTCCATGGCCTCTGCATCAGCTCCTGCCTCCCAATTCCTGTGAATTCCTGTCCTGACTTCCTTTCGTGACAAACAGCAATGTGGAAATGTAAGCTGGATAAATCCTTTCCTCCTCAACTTGCTTCTTGGTCATGATATTTTGTGCAGGAATAGAAACCTTGACTAAGACAAATTGGTACCAGCATAGTGGGGTATTCCTGTAACAACCTGACCATGCTTTGGGGGTGGGTTATAGAAGGAATTTGGAACTTTGGACCAGAAGACCCACTGGGTGTTAAAAGCTTGGTAGGATGTTCTATAGGAGCTTGGGAGATAATGTTAAGAACTGTGCAAATGCCGGGCGATGGTGGCGCACGCCTTTGATCCCAGCACTTGGGAGGCAGAGGCAGGGGATTTCTGAGTTCGAGGCCAGCCTGGTCTACAAAGTGAGTTCCAGGACAGACAGAGCTACACAGAGAAACCCTGTCTCGAAAAATACCAAAACAAACAAACAAACAAAAACACAAAAAACTGTGCAAACGATGGAGGCCTGGTTTGTGAAATTTCAGCAGGAAGATAAAAGACTCTTATCCGGGCCATTGCTATTTTGATTGTGCATAATCTGTGGTTAGCTGAGGCTGAAGAATCAGCTGTGGTTTAAAAGATAGCCGGGACTACTAAACTGAAACCTTTGCATTACTGGGACGATTGATGATTGATGCAGGTTAGGTGGAGCTGAGAGATTAGCAATGATTAAGAAGAAACCAGCATCGCTAAGGTGAAATCTTCTGGGAAGTGTTTCCTAAGAGCACAGAGAAGCTGTGTTCCAGAGGCAGCCATGGTTGTACCTCGTTTTGGCAGCCAGACTTGGTAATGTGTAAGAGTCAACCAGGAGGTACTGATGTTGAAACATGAAGGGGTAGCAGCTGATGCTTGGCCCTGTGAGAGCCAGGAGAGGCCATTGGTAAAGGTGCAACCTCAGTGGCAGTTGAAGGCCCAGGGATGAAGGGGTCATGCCGAACGTTGCAGCTTAGCACTATACAAAAGAGCCTATGAGAGGCTATTTGTGAAAAGAGTTGCCACAGAAGACAGCAGTGTTTTGGCGATGCCATTACCATGAGCTGACCACCAAGACCAGCAGCAGCAGTGGAGTACAGGCACTTGGAGCCCTGGATACAAGTGTACGCAGGGTGGAGAAGCGACTCTTGGAGGAGCCCAGAAGATGGTGAGAGGATCCCAGACACTGGACAGTTAGAGTTTGATTTTGCTTTTAATTGTGACTGTGCCCTGATGTTTTTCCTTTTGAAGGAAGAAAGTATTTTAGTTAGGAGACTTTGAATTATAAAAAGACTTTGAATTTCAAAAGATATTGGATATTTTAAAGGGATTAAAATTTTAAAATGTCAGAATTTGTAAAGACTGTGGGACTTTTAAAGTTATTTAGATCTTGGGGGATGAATAAGAAAGGGTTGAGGCTTAATAGTGATGTGTTTGTGTGTCAAGTTGACAATAGGTCAGTTGTACCAGCTGGTTTTGTGTGTCGACTTGACACAAGCTAGAGTTATTACAGAGAAAAGCGACTCCCTTGAGGAAATGCCTCCATGAGATCCAGCTGTAAGGCATTTTCTCAATTAGTGATCAAGGGGGAGGGCCAAGCCCATTATGGATAGTGCCATCCCTGGACTGATAGTCTCTGGTTCTATAAGAAAGCAAACTGAGCAAGCCAGGAAAAACAATCCAGTAAGCATCATCCCTCCATGGCCTCTGCATCAGCTCCTGCTTCCTGACCTGCTTGAGTTCTAGTCCTGACTTCCTTTGGTGATAAACAGCAGTGTGGAAGTGTAAGCTGAATAAACCCTTTCCTCCCCAACTTGCTTCTTGGTCATGATGTTTTGTGCAGGGATACAAACCCTGATTAAGACACTTAGAACTCTCTTCTAGCCCATCTCTTCCCATGGGGGAAGAGATGAAGAACATTTTTATCTGGAATAAATCTTATAACTTGAACAAACTTTAAAAATATTTAGTCATTTTTACAGATGGAAAATAAGCTAGAATATTCCAGAGGGCTCTTATACATCCCACACTTGGTTTCCAACACTATAAATATTATTCTATTTGTCAGAACTAACTGACCAATACCAACACAAAGTTCCCTTGGTGTGGCGATAAAGAAAGAATCTTAGAAGGTTTATGTGCTAGAGACAGTGGTGAGGTGGTGAAGAGAAGTTTTCCCAATTTGTCTGCCTTTTCTTCCTCCTTGTAAACTGCATCTCTCTGTCTTGTAAATCCACATTTTGCCCTTTTGTTATGGATACACCAATTGAGACTAATGTGGTTCAGAAATTCGCGCTATGAAGAAAGTAAATACAGAGCTGTTCTGGGTGAAGAATCTCTTGTCGTCTTCACTTGCTATCCTTCCGAGGCACCTGAGACATCGTCAAGTAAATCTTCGGGCTCTAAGGAGGACAATTTGGCAAGCTCTTTATAGTTCAGTTGCAGAATTTCTAAGTTAACCATCTGGCACCATCTGCCCTGGGAGGCTTGGGATGGGGGAGGGGGGATGGTGTGTAACTAGCTAAATCCAGAGCTAGTGTGAAAATGAAGGTGGTCAGATACTCAGTCTATATCATTCTTAGGACTGGAACTACTTTTTATCCCTTTCTAATTTTTCCTTTCACCAGCACGGACTAGTCTTAGTTCATTTTGTGTTGCCTCAACAGAGTATTGGATGCAGAGAAACATATCAAGAAAAGTGGCTCTTTAAGTTACAGGTCCAAGGTTGGGCATCCCCAGCTGTTTGGCTTCTTTTTGACAGATTCTCCTTGGCTGTAACATAGCAGCAGAGACAAAGAAAAGGAAACAACACACAAGAAGAGGAGGTTGTGTCATCAGAGATGAAGTAATGGATCGAGATGGGGACTTAACCTCAGTCTTAGGGCAACAAGCATGCTTTCACAAGAACTAATTTAATCCTAAGAGAACTGTATTAATCTCATCCGAGAGTGGTACCCTGCTCAGTTCTAAACTCTTAAGTATTCAAAGCCTCTCAGTGCCACTTCAGTGGGGGAGTTAATCAGAGATTAACCAAGAGTCAGGGAGAGAGTGAGAAGAGGCGTTTTGTCACTGGACTTGTAATGGCAGCTGAGACTCAGACAAGTCTGGCTTTAATGCCTGGCATCATCTTATACTAATGAATTCTATCTCTCTGAGACTCCGATTCCTCATCTATAACACAGAAATGGTAGTCATGACAGATGCTGCAATTTGTTGCCGTGTGAATTTATAGAGATAATATGTCTGAATAGCTTTGCCCAGGGCGTTGGACTTTGTCAGCCTTGATAAACATTGGCCATTATTACTTTCACTGGTCCTCTGTCTGCATTATTATTGAGAAGGGAATTGGATCACAAGAAAGCTTAGGCCACTTGTGAAAGGGCAAACACGTCGACCGTCAACTTTCAGTTGCTTCCCTTAGGATGCTCAGATTTTCCAAATTACTTTGTCTTTCTCGCATCTTTCAGTAATTTTTCATTTACTTGCAGTAATGAAGTTCATACAGCTTGTTTAAGTGGCCAAAGAAGTCTTGACTAATTTTATGTTTCATAAAAGATAAATATTTGACTTTTTAAAATTTTCTTTAGCCAATTATTTAGTACTCAGAAGTTTGATCGAGGGCCTATTATATGCCAATACTTTCCTTGGGTACATGGAGCACACAAAGCATAGACCCATGCCCTGAGGCTCAGCTAAACCTGCAGTAACGCTATAGTAAATTATAGCATGGCTTAGAATGGAAAGGAGGATAGTATGGGAGGGAACTTGAGAGGCCAGAGACTTGGTTTTATTTTATTTTACCCTGGTTATGAACTCTGAGCCCAACAAAATGGATTTAGTGTCTGGAAAAAGAAAACTATCCATTCTCTTCTAGTTCCCGTGGGCTGGCTCTCACTGGCCAGCCTTCAGTGTTCCAGTTGCAGCTGGGCCTTGCTGGTCTCCTTCCCGGTTGTTGCCTACTAACAGGGCCTGCTACCAATCCCGGAAGCTCTGTTCTTCTTGACAGATCATACCATATCTACAATATTACTCTTAACCATAACCGAGCCAGAGGCAGAAGGAAAGCGACATTCCAGAGGGGAGAAATTCCTCTCTTCTTTGTGGATTTTCCAGGATTACCAGCAAATGAGGGAACTTCATCTGGGTGTTGGGTGGAGGCACCTAGATTTTTCTCCCCACTGTTGTAGCAATTTCAGCTTATATTCCCAGGTGAACTGCCAGAACATATAAGCATAAGACGGTATTATCTCTCTTCTCCCAACCCGTGCTCCTATTAACATGTCACTTGAACAACCCATTTCCCCATAGTCATCCCCTACCCCTTTTGATATACTGGACATGTGTCAGAAAAATCAGAGACCATCCATATCTTATCTCACATTAGCAAGAGTCATGTAGAAATGTCCCTTCATTACCAGGACACTCATGTCAAAAAGAATCGACTTATTGTCATCGTTTCTAACCTAACAGTGTTAATGGAGCCTTAGACATCCTTTCTCCTCATTTGTTTCTTAGATGCCTATCAAGGAGACAGTTGGAAGAGAGTTTCCAAGCTCTGGGGAGCCCTGGGCATGTGTATTAAATGACAGCACTCTAGGCTGCTTATTATACAGGGATGCGGGGCCAGGGTGGAGAATTGAGATGGAGGAGAGTGCACATGCTTTTGGCGCCATGCCAGTGTGGTGAGTAGCTCTAAGGAAGGCTTCAGCCTCCAAGAATAGCTATTGTCTCTCTGTCTCCTATGCTCTCCAGCAAAAAAAAAAAAAAAAAAAAAAATTTCCATCACTGCCTAACAAATATACTAACTTACCTTGCCAAGAAGGCTTCCAGATCATTCCCAGCAGAGCTGAAAATACTACCCTGCCTTAGTTCATGCCTATGGTTTACTCTCTCATACCTGCTGTGGCAGTGGAGGAGAGAAGAGAGGAAACCTTTGGCTAGGGAGTCTTGGAGATCCCTTAGAGAGTCCCTGCTGCTGGAGACTTTTAGGTCAGATTGATCCTAGAGGAACGAGCAATCTGCCAGCATGTTATCAGCCATTCACTGCTGATCAATTGTAATGAGATGACAGGTTTATATTAGTGTGTAAATCAATAAGCCCCGGAACTGACACCACTGTCTTGTCCTAACAGCAGGAAACTAGTGGAAGTTTTCCAGGAAAAAGCCCATGGGTTCTTATAGTAAGTCTCTGTTCCATGTGGACCTTTCCTAGTCCTTTCTTCTAGAGCCTAACATGCTCCTTAGGTCTTCGTCCTGATAGGCCCACTTGGAGACAGCTGTACTCTTTCCAGTGTGGTTCAGAACAGTAGGACAGTCAACCATGTGTGTAGTTCTCTCCTGGGTATGTTTAGCATGGGGTTGGTGCTAGGCACATATGCACACTGCCACCTCCAGGTAGGGATAGACAAGTAATGTTCTACTACTTCTCCTTCAGGAAGCCGGCAGGGCGCATAATCCATTCTCCCTAGTCACTGAGGGCTACAAGGTGGGTTCATGATCCAAGTTCAGACAACTGGGTATTAATTCATAGGCCTTTGCAATGTGAACTCAAATAAAAAAATATGGAGAGCATTTTTATGATACATCCTGCAGCAGAGACAGAAGTTTTCTGTGGGCGGTAGGTATGGTATCTAGCACTGGCTGTATTCTCACCATGTTGTTCATTCTTGAGTAGCACTGGACCCCTCAAATCTTGCTTAGTTTCTAGCGTTTGGGATAATATGTTGAATATTGGATTACTCTCTTAAAGTACCCTTCTATAGGTGTTAGCCCAGGCTGGCCTCTGCCTACTTGATGCTTTATTTTACTTAAGGTCCATTCAACACTCACCTTATGTGACTGAACCTTAGTAATATGCTATAGCAATGGGACTTGTTAACATTTGGGTATGGGGTTCCTTCATGATGAATGGTAGCTTTTGAGCACATTTTGTTGTTGTTGTTGTTTTTTTAAGTATAGAATCATTTGTGTCATTTCAAGATCATGGTCTTGAAAGAGATAATCCTTACACTTCTATTTTTATTTTTTGTAAGAAGAAGTTGAAATTTGGAAAACTTGGCACGGAGTGTTAATGTGTTAACATCAAATGAATTCCATGGATTTTCTACTCATTAAGGCCCATTTCCCTGCCCATAATTCACCTCTGCTTGGTTATACTTCTCCAGGGTATGCTAGTAAAAGGGGGGGGGGGACAGGAAAAGTCAGCCAGAAAGAGGTGTTTTTGGCTGCAAAAATCAACTTACACCTACCAACAAAGTAAAACAGAAAGACTTTGCCAAACAGTAAATATCAAGTTCATTGCCTAAGCCCCAGAAGAAAACTTATTAAGTAATTTATGATAGCTTTTTGAGTCCTTGGTCACCTGATACTCCTTGGCTCTGAGCATTGGGACTTGCATTTAAGCCATTTGAAGGTGAGTCAAAGAAAAAAAAATGACATTTCACACCTTAGCTAAAGTAGTGGGGAACAGGAAAATGTGTGTCTCTTTTTTGCTAGTGACGTGGGCGTTTATTTATCCTTTCTGTGAGTTACTTAGATTGTCCCCTCTTACTGAGCAGTGGTCGGGATACACTTAAAATATAACTGCCTTATAGAACTTACATTGCATGCAAGGACATAGAACAAAGTTAACACACTCAACAATAACCTCAGTGAGTATCTTAAAGAAATTAGGAACTGAGATGGAAAGTGACAGATGTGGAAGCCATTGAGAGGAACTGGTCTAAACCTGTCCCTGTGGCTGAATGTTAAAAGCAAGCACTCAAAAGTCTAGGGCAGGAAGGCCAGCAAGGGCAACGACTCCAGGGAGGGGCTCTGGATGTAGGAGAATCAGAACTGTGAGCAGAATTCAGAGACAGAAGGGGAGGCACAGGCTGTGATGCATGGGCCGGTTGGAAAGGGTTTTCCGTGCAAACATGAGGAGTGTTATTCCCAGAACCCATGTTAGGAGAACTAGATAAGGGGGCGTAGGGTTATAATCTTAGTACTGGGGAGGCAGAGTGGGGTGAATCCCTGGCAATTGCTGGCTGGCTAGTGTCAAGCTAAAGTTTTGAGTTTCAGGTCAGTAAAAAACATGTTTCAAAGTGAAGGAAGGAAGGCAAAGGAAAGCAGGGAGGGAGAGTAAGAGTCAGTGCTGGGAATAGGTGTCTGGGATTCACCTCCATCCTACACACAGACACACGGACACATACACAGATCTATGAACACATACATACAAACACACACAACACACATTCTCATATGCACACACACATGTACATTCACGCTCATACAAATACTCATACACTCATCTCACATCCACAAACACACAAACACATAAATACACAAACACATTCTCATATATACACAAGCACACATGCACACTCACATTTATACAAACACACACACTAAACATACACATATACATGCTCACACTTAAAGTCACCCACAAACACACATACACAAACATATGCACTCACACATATATATACACCCTCTTACCTCCCCACAAAACATATACACACATATCCACACACACACAAACACACATGCACATTCACACTCATAAAAACACACATAGTCACATATATACAAACACACACACACTCATACACACACATCCACAAACACACATTCTCATACACAAACACACATGCGCACTCACATTCATACAAACACACCAAATACACACATACACTCACACTTAAACTCACACACAAACACACATACACAAACATATACACATACACACATTCAGTCCCCCCCCCAAAAATACACAGCAAAAAATTTGAGAAGACTGCCAACATGTCCCATGACCACAGACCCAGCAGAACTTTGTTTTAGCATGTAAGGAAGGAGGGAGAGGATCTAGAGTTTGTTGGGCAGCTCTTAGTGACGTCAGGCCTGCTGGACAAAGCTATCTACCACAGCGGCTCATTTGGATCCTTGTGAGGCTTCTTAGAAACACAGCTGTGTGGGGTAGGTACATCCAAGATTTTTTTGCTGACTAGATCTGGGGCAGTCCTCTTTGAGGACAAACCAGCAAGAGGCTGTGGAACCCAGCCAGAAGGAAAACCCTGCTTTCATGCTGTTTTCCACACTCAGCTATTTCTTCTGGTTGTCTGTGATGTCTGTTGTTAGTTGTGCTTCATGCCTGACGATGCTAAGACCCATAAAAGGAGACTAACATTTAAAGCCACGTGTAGTAAGAAGAAATCACAACCCAGCCCTCTGCGTGCAGCCCCTAAGGCACTTTCCATCACACACTGCTCATAGTAGCTGACAATTAAGTTACTGCTTTTAGAAGTCTAAATGCAAGGGCTGCAGAGATGGCTCAGCAGCTAAGAGTGTGCACTGCTACTGCAGAGGGTTGGAACTTGGTTCCCAGATCACGCGGCAGGCGGCTCACAGCCTCCTGGAATACCAGCTCTAAGGGACTAGACAATGCTGGTCTGTCCTTAAATAGACTGTTTTACTCACACATGCATAGACTCACACACAGGTACATACACATGTCAATTATTCAAAAAAAATAAAAACTGCATCTTAGGAGGAACCTAAATGTATTTAAAAGTAATTAGAGAGGAGTTTAAATATAGAGTAGACACTTCTGGCTGAAGACTGAAATATTGAGATGCTATTCATGGCATCATTTAGAAAAGTAGATTGGCTGGTGTGGACTCTGAAGAGATGGTATCAACTATGGGATCCCACAATGTCCTGGGCCAGTGGAAAGAGGCATGAGGAGAGGATGACAGTCATTGTGAACAGATGTTCTGGTGGCTTTTGGTTGATTAGCATCCATCCTAAAGTTTAGTTGAAGGATATTTTCCAGCTGTTTATGCTACAAAGGTGATCTGGAGTTGCCCAGATATACTGATGTTTAGCCAAGTTTCTCTTCCTTTCCTGTGACTTTATGACACATTTAGATCTACAAATTCACTATTTACTGACAGTCTACTAAACAGTTCGCATTGCTTTCCCCAGATCCTCCTTGCTGCTGTTGGTACTAGGACCATCTGAAGGAGGAGGCTGGAATGTGTACTTTTCTACTTTATCAAGGTGTTCGATGTGCACCCTCCTTCTCCCATCTACCCCCAGTCTCTCCACACGTTTCTGTGAAAACTGTAGTTGGGTCCTGCCCTTGGACCCATGTCTTCATGTGCCTGACATGAATGCCAGCAAGGAGAGACACTAGATGTTTGAGAAAGAACAGTCTTTCCATCTGTTCCGATTCTCATAGCTATGGAAATCATCCCCAGGTAGACCTCTAGCTACTGAATTCCTTTGCTCGCAGCTCCTCTGCTGCTGGCTACAGAATGATGACAAATGCTTGGAGCCATGACGTGTCACAGGACTCCGCCTTACCCTCTGCTACCTTTTATCTTTGTACTCCCACCACACAGGCACCTTTTTTTTTTTTTTCTCCAAAGAACAGGAACCCAGCCGAGGCTGTAGCTTAGCTCTGGTGTTTGTATAAGGTCCTGGGTTTGGTGTGATCCAGAGTGCTGCCAAAAAATAAATAAAAATAAAATAAAATAAAATAAACAATTGAAGATAGACTGGAGATTTGGCTCACTTGTACAAAACACTTGTCTAGCATGCACAGGCCATGTGACCAATCCCAACAGAACAAGAAATACCCCTAACACACACATACACACACACACACACACACACACACACACACACACACATTTAATTCAGTAAAAAGAATCACTATTTTCTGCTTTACTTACTTAGCTACTTTTAATTTCAGAATGGATTCCTTTTTTCTAATTGGCGTTCTCTGACCTTCCTGATTCCCCACTTTCTTCCTTTAGACTATAAACTCGAAAGGAGGTCTTTGTTATTCATTGTATATCAAGTTCACAGCAGAATGTTTGGTTCATAATTATTTAACAAACCCAGAAACTGCCACTATGCTAACTACTTCCTTCTTAGGCTCCCCAAGAGCAGCCTTAGAGGTAAGTTCTGCCTTCGCTATCACTAAAGTATAGGAAACAGGACATAGTCGGAAGACTACCAGTTGTACAGTCAGCAGCACCAAGCTAGGATGAAAACCTAGAGCGGTCCCCAAATTGGCCCTGCTAACTATGATGCTATCTTTCTCCTGAGCACAGTAGGCATTTTAATAAACCTTTGCTGTATGAAGAACTAGAGGCCAGGGCTCAGATTTTGACCCTGACTCACCCTTTAGTGTTTTTTTCTACACCAGGCCCTCCATGCTCCCTGTGTAAACACAGGTAGCCAAGACACACAAGTCCTGGACACCAGCAGACTGTGGCTTTAAGGTGGCATGACTTAACAGACCATACCTGGACTAAGATCTTGAGTCTTGAAATTTTAAACAAGAAGAAACAGAGGCAGCGCATTTATTTAGCATCTAGATGGCACAGGAATCCATAACAGCTTGTGAAAGATAAAGTGAAAGGGAGAGAGGTATCTGAAAACAACAGGCAGACCCAGCTCACAGGAAGCTGTAGCCCTCTCTTGATCGCTTTTGGTATCACGTGAGGTGGGATTTGGGGGATAATTATCCACAATCACTTCCTTCTTGGGATCCATTCCTTATTAGCAGTCTGCATGCCTGCTGGAGAAACCCCAGTTAACTGCCCTGCTTTCTCTGTGTACGGAGATGAAAGTCTCATTGCATTAATACCTCTGAAATGGTGCTGTAACTGAAGCCACAGCAAACTGCTCACCGGGGATCCCAAGCCTTGCAAACTAGTCTGTCTAAGCCTGCATGAAAAATGCAGACCTGCCCCTCTGCTGCTAGTTAAGCTGGCTGGAACTTTAATGCATGCCTCCTACAGCATTTTAGACCCAAGCCCCCAAGCCCAGGCCCCTGCCCCTCAGCCCACAAAGCTGCCACCAGGGTCCTCTGTGGCTCCTAAACACTTGGCTCTGGCACTTGGGACGTTTTATTGAGGCAGCTTTACTGGAAGGATCCAATTACAGGGTATGGCAAGTTAGATTCAATGCCCCGGTTAACAACGCAGCAGAGAACACTGAGGGTCCTTTAGCCCTTCCTGGTCTGAAGGGAATGAGCAGAGGTAATGGCTAACAGCCCCCAAGATGGCTGCTGCTTCTGGACAGGAACACTCTACTGGGTTTTTAAAAAATCCTTCTATTTTTATTCATGTGTAAAAAGTAATACATCATAGTTGTGGAGGGGGTATGTGGAGTCAAGCAATAGGAAGTAGGAAGAATAAAACTTAGTTTCTCCCCCTTGACTCTTAAAATCCCACATACTTCCCCTGAGGTAGACACTGTTTCCAGTTCGTTGTATATCCTTCCAGATTTTTCTTTATTATACTTGTAAAAAAAAATCATATCATAGTTAACGGTTTTCTGGCCAAGTTTTCTACAACCTATTTTTTTTTCCTTTGCCATGTGCAGCACAGTATTTCTGGGTCAATCCTTCTGAATCTTCATTCCTTCCAACTCATACTGTGGTTTTGAGTATGTCTGTGTTGTTGCTTTTGCCACTTCTGTTTGAGGTACATCACGGTGGGAAAGTCAAGTCAGAAGGAGTCTGAAGGAGATGGTCAAGGCACATCCTCAGTCAGGAAGCAGGAAGAGATGAGTACAACCTATGCCTTAGCTAGCTTGCTTCATTTTATACAGCCCAGGCCCGGGACCTAGAGCTCAGGAAATGGATCTACCCACCGTTAAAATAGTAGGTGTTAGAGAGGATGTGGAGAAAGAGGAACACTCCTCCACTGCTGGTGGGAATGCAAGTTGGTACAAGCACTCTGGAAATCAGTCTGGCGGCTCCTCAGAAAACTGGGCATAACACTTCTGGAGGACCCTGCAATACCACTCCTGGGCATATACCCAGAGGATTCCCTGGCATGCAATAAGGACACATGCTCCTTATAATAGCCAGAAGCTGGAAAGAACCCAGATGTCCCTCAATGGAGGAATGGATACAAAAAATATGATATATTTACACAATGGAATACTACTCAGCAATTAAAAACAATGAATTCATGAAATTCGTAGGCAAATGGTTGGGTCTGGAAAATATCATCCTAAGTGAGGTAACCTAATCACAAAAGAACACACTTGGAATACAGTGGATATTAGCTCAGAAACTCTGAATATCCAAGACTCAATTCGTATATCAAATGACTCCCAAGAAGAAGGAAGGAGAGGTCCCTGGTCCTGAAAATGCTTGTTCTAGCATTGTAGGGGAGTACCAGGATAGAGAAGTAGGAGGGGGTTGATAGGAACTTATGGGGAGGGGGGAACCAGGAAAGGGAAAACCATTTTGAATGTAAACAAAGAATATTGAAAATAAAAAATTATTTAAAAAAAGATAGATCTGATTACATCAGTTAACTCAATCATGATAATCCTCCCCCACCCCCCAGTCCGGCCTGAGACCTACCTCTCCCAGGTAATTCTAGATTCTGTCAAATTAACAGTTAACATTGAATTTCATAGTTATGTATGTGCGGCAATGAGAAGCTTTGTGTGTGCTGTGAATACTTGAAAGAATTTCTTGTTTCTTTTCTATTACTTGTTTTATTCTGAGGTAGGGTCTAGCTACATAATCCACAATGGCCTGAAACTCACTGTATAGCTCAGGCTGGCCTCAGACTCCAGGCACAGACTCCAAAGAAATCCTCCTTACTTGGCCTCCAATGTGCTAGTAATACACATATGCTACCACCACTTTTTATAAGGTAAAATTATCAGAGGAATTATTGTTGCCATGCATGGTCCTGAGACATCCAAGTTTAACCTTCCCTATAGCCTGGGGAAACATTTTGAATGGTTTAAGATTTAAAAACATGATGGCATAATCATATGACAAAGAGCTATGTATTTCTTTCTGATTCTCCTTCACATGGTCAGATCTGCAACAAGCACACAGGTAATCATGTCCTCAGCATTGTAAGCAATCTGTCAGCTGTTTATGGAGAATCAAGCAGATAGGAATGCACTCCCATTTATTCCCTGTCTTATACATTGCATAATGTATGTTCTGCTATTTTCTCCATGAGCATTCCTGATGTTCCCATATAAATGTACAGAGAAATGTTTTATAGTTAGAAAAATAAACCTATAAGTTTTCCTTACAAAATACATTTTTCTACCCAATGAGAAATTCAGGGTGAAGTTCAGAGAGACTGGAATTCCCTCATATTCCCTGTGTCCCTGCTCGGGTCCCATAGTTTTAGCATCTTGCATTGGCATGCATGTACCACTGTTTAAAACACAATGTTTAATTTAAGGTTTCTCTTGTTTCTATACTTATAAGTTTAGATAAACATATGTCTTTGTATAGCATCAATACAATTATCTTGTGTTCATTCCATTTACACATTTACACATTTCTTCCTGCTTTCTCCAAATCTCTGACAACTACTATTACTCTGTTTTTTAAACTGTTTGTTTACTTTTTATCATTTTTACCTTTTACAGACTGTCATGTAGTTGAAATCATATAGCATATAGCCCTTTCAAACTGTATTCTTCCTCATATTATTATTGTGATAAATGATGTTAGCATGTGGATGATGTATATGTGGGTGTGCACATACCACAGCACATGTTTGGAGGTTAGGGGACATCTTTGGAAGTTGATTTTCTTCTTCCGCCCCCAAGTAAGTTGTGGGGAATGGACTCGGGTCACCAGGCAAGCACCTTCCTCCACTGAACCATTTTCCTGACTCACTGTGTCATTTATTTATCTTTATAGCCACCAAATAATATTCTGCTGTAGGGACATACTACAGTTTTCCCTCAAGTGTAGAAAAAAAAATTAGTTGTTTCTAAGTTTTGGGAATTATGACAAAAAAGATGCTGTAAATGTCCACTCGAAGAATTCTGTGCAGATGTAAGGCTTCAAAGGATCTGGAAACATCTGAAGGAATGAGTACTTGCATTATATGCCAAACTGTGTTTTCCTTTGTAAGAGGCAGCTGAACTATTCTCTAAAGTGTTTCCTGGTACATTGTCTTGTAGTCCTACCAGCCATGAGCAATGTTCCCATTGCTCTGCTCTCTCTCTAGTATTTCAGTGTCTTTGTAAAATAGTCATGTTGATAATGTTAGTGTTTGAAGTCACGTTTTTAAGTAACGTGGTGTTGGGTAGTTGGGTTTCTTTTTATATGCGTGAGCATCTTTGGACAACTTCCTATTCAAGATATAGGTTTGTGCATTAACTTGATTTGGTTGTCCTATGTATAATTTTGATATATATCCCTAATCAAGTATGTATTGTACATATTTTCCCCATGTATTATTTTATTTTATCTTTACCTTTTAAATTTACTTTTATTTTTTTTATTACAGTACAACTATATGGTCCTATTCCTACTTTCTCCTTCCAAACCCATGCCCCATCTTTCACTCTTTTAAATTCACAGCCTATTTTATTGTTTTATACATATACATACACACAAACACACACACATACACATACTCTCTTAGCATTGCTGTGAAGAGGCACCATGACCAAGGTAACTCTTTTTTATCAAGATAACAGAAATGCCTTTATTACAAATTTCTGCAAACTAGAAAATGCAAACGATCTATTCTAACTACCTTCTAAACTAAACCACTCCAAATTCTATTTATATTATTTCTCAGTCCCGGACTTGAGGCTTCTAAAGTTCACAAAATACTTTGACTCATTCTTTGGGCAAATTTAAGTCATTCACATGAATCCTCACACATCCCACATATAATTTAAAGGTTAATAAGTTAGAAGATTCCCCAGCACCAGGAAAAGTTTAATCTTAAAAAAACAAACAAAAAACACCTTTTATATCTGCTGTGTGGCATCATTAACAGCAAGGACAGTGTACAATGTAAACTGTCCTAATTCTTCCCAATTTTAGCATCCTCAGATCCCATCTTTGATAATGGCAGAGAGTTCCCTTTAAACTCATTTCCTTTAAGATTTTTTTTTTGTCTCTGTTCAATCCCAACAAATCTTCTCATCCTTGCTATAGGATCTTTCAGCACCAATAACAATCTGTGGACCCTTCTCTTGGGAAAGGCACTTTGAATAAAGGACAAGAGTCAATTGGGGCTGGCTTACAGATTCTGACATTCCGCCCATTATCATGGCAGGAAGCATGGCAGCATTCAAGCAGGCATGGCGCTGGAGGAGCTGAGAGTTCTACCTCTTGTTCTGAAGGCAAATAGGAGAAGACTGCCTTCCAGAAGACAGGCTAGGAGGAAGGTCTCTGACAACCACCCCCACAGTGAGATACTGTCTCCAAGAAGGCCATTCCTCCTAGTAGTGAGACTCCCTGGGTCAAGCATATACAAGCCATCATACATACTCCTATACATACATATATGTGTATATGTTTCTAAGTACAAAATTACAAACTTCTCAGTCTGTATAGTGTTTTCTAGATGTATATGTTTTCAGGGCTGACCATTTGGTTTTAGATAAGCAGTTAGAACACTCTTTTCTGGAGAAGACCATTTTTCCTGCTCTCAACAGCCCTTAGTTTCCTGTAGTTCTTTGTGTAGAGCTGAGGCTTTCTGGGCTGTCCATTATCCGTGTTAGCATGTCTATTATTGTTGTCTTATTCAGCTCATGGTTAGACAGTCTTGTTGGTGAGACTTTATAGCGGTAGGGAGCTGACTTAGCGTTTCTATTGCTGTTATAAAAACATCAGGACCAAAAAGCAAGTTGGGCAGAAAAAGGTTTATTTGGCTTTTACTTCTGGATCATGGTCTAATTTTGGAGAAAGTCAGAACAGGAACTCAAGCAGGACTGGAACTTGAAGTGGGAATTAATGAAGAGGACACAGAGGGGTGCTGCCTCCTGGCTTTCTTCCCATGGCTTGCTCAGCCTGCTTCCTTGTAGAACTGAGGACCACCAGCCCAGGGATAGCGCTACCCACAATGGGCTGTGCCCTCCCCCACGGATTAATCTCAATCATTAATTGAGAAAATGCCTTACAGCTGGAACTCATGAAGGCATTTCATCAACTGAGGCTCCTTTCTCTCTGATGACTCTAGCTTGTGTCAAGTTGACACACGAAACCAGCCACTACAACTGACCCCTTGTCATCTTGACACACAAACACATCACTAATAAGCCACAACTCATCCCTTCTTATTCATCCCCGAGATCTCACATTAAAAACATAAATAACTTTAAAAGTCCCACAGCCTTTAAAAATTTAAACACATTAAAACTTTAGTCTCATTAAACTATCCAATTTCTCTAAAAATCCAAAATTCTTTTTTTTTAAAAGCTCAAGGTCTTTCAGCTGTGAGATCCTGTAAAAATCAAAATTAAATTACATACCATCTTCAAGAGGGAAGAACAAAGGTACAGTTACAATCTGAATCAAGCAAAAAAAAAAAAATCAAACTCTGATAGTATAAATAACTTTTAAACAGGGCTGAGACTGTTATAGAGTATTGGGACTCTTGAAGTTAGACTCATGTGTTTGAATGCTTGGTCCATATGGAGTGGCACTATTAGGGGGTGTGGCATTGTTGGAGGAAGTGCGTCACTATGGAGTGGGCTTTGGGGTTTCCAATCCTCAAGCTATGCCCAGTATGGCACACAGTCCTTCAGCTGCCTGCGGATATCTGCCTGTATGCTGCCGTGGTGATGATGGGGTAAACCTCTAAAACTGTACATCAGCCCCAATTAAAGGTTTTCCTTTATAAGAGTTCCCATGGTCATGATGTCTCTTCATAGCAAGAAAACCCTAAGACAGGGGCTCTAGTTAGGGTGTGGGGGGGAGAGAGAAATGCAGAAGAAGGAAAGACGAGGATAAAAGAACAGAATATTTGAAAAAGTTATGAGGAATAATACTATTAGCTGTCTACCTAAAATACTTACTACATTACACCTAAGTTTGTATAAAACTGTTCATAATAAAGTTTTAAACAGAAATTTCCCATCTGGACTGACAATGCTTCCTCCATGAATCAAAGACCATATAACGCGACATCACATCAGGTGTGAGAAACTCTCTTTTGAGAGATTTGTCAGGAGATTGCTAAAATACTATAAGCTATTACTATTGTCCTTGGTTTACACAGAGTTGGGAAGTAAGTCCTTATTTTTTTTTTTTGAGGACACCTTGCATCATAAGGCAGACCCAGACACTCCTGAGCTAAAACTGACCTGAATGTTCCCTCCCTGAAGAATAGTGTTCATGGTACCAGAAGGTGCCATGTAAGTTTTCCACAGAGAGAAGCCACCAGCTATGACACCTTTGAACCACAATGGTGAACATGGCACAATAAACCCAAGAGTGCTGGAGTGGTACATGTATCTTGGCAGTAACTAACTGCTCTTTAGACCGACTCGACAAAGGTGAAACTATGTACAGAAAGCCTAGCCAACTACTCAGGTCTATTGAAATCATAGATCTTGGAGGAGAACTTACAGCTATGAATTTACTAAACCAGGATTATCCCCAATCACATTGTAAATATTCATCTTTATACTCGTAGATGAATGTAGTTCTCACCCTGAATTAAGGAAACTTCTCTTTGTAATAGATGGAGACAATTATAGAAAACCACAACCAACAAAAAGTGTGCACAGATGTGGAGTCCAGTCCCAATGGATATATCTACAATATAACTGCTAAGACCCAGGGATCATTGTAGAAGCAGGTGATGAGAAGATGTAAGAGTCAGTGGAACAGGGGCTGTGCTGAGAGGGTAAGTTAACTTTTAAAATACGTTTTGTAGAGGCAAAAGTGTTAAACGTAATAAAGTCCAAATTAACCAACATTTTAAAAATAGGTTATAATTTTCTGAAACTCATCATCAAACCCACTGGTACCTACTTTTCTGCTGTTAATTGTCTAGATATTTTCCCAGGTTTGCATTTTACTTTTAGGCCTGTGACCCATTTTAAACTAATTTTCTTAAAATGTATAGCTTATATTTCCACTGTCTGTGTGGCTTGTGTGTTCAGTTTTCTCTCACTATTTGCTAAAGGGAATGTTGTCCTCTTACCTATTCCCGAGTTGACTTTTCTTCTTCATCAAAGATGTTGGTGATATTTGTGTGGTTCTATTGCCAGTCTCTGCATTGGCTTACTTTTCTAGTTTTCATCAGTCGCATACTATCTTTATCGCTATGGACTTAGGCTCATGCTTCAGTCTGTGTAGAGCATTTCCATGTTGGATTGATAACTTAAGATTCTTTGTTTTTCTATATAACCTAAGAGTAACTTCAGTCTCCACAAAATAATTGCCTAGGGCGTGAAGGGGTATTGTGTTCAAACTCTACATCACCCGGAGAACTGACATCTCAAAAATATCTTGTTTGTGTGTGTATGTGTGTGTGTGTGTGTGTGTGTGTTGTGTCAAAATTATTTCTCATATTACATAGATGTTCTTTTTCAGTTTTACTAGGTCTTGTACATACTTTAGTATGCTTATGACTGCACATTTTCATTTCAGTTGATACTTAAGTAAATATTATGTTTTAATTTTTAAATTCTCATTGTTCTTTACTGCTTTATAGGACAGACTAACAAATATTGCCTCATTTTCTACAGTCTTTCTGCAATCACTTGGTAGCTTTTAGATTGTTTGTATTGATTTTCTATATTAAAAGTCAGGGTATTTCCAAAAGAAATTGTGTTTTATTTCTTCTTTCCTAATCTACATAGCTTTTATTTACTTTTTTTTTTAAAAAAAAAAATAAAGAAGACTTGTTGCTTCAGCCAGACTTCCAATAGTATCTTGAACAGCCATAGTGTTCCAGTCTGAATGCACCTCCCACAGATTTATATGCTGAGACTCACTCTTAAATGAGCAAGTGTTATACATGGGCCCTGTGGGAACCAATGGGGATACGAGAGCTTTCCTTTATTAATGGGATTAGTGCTTTTGTGAGGAAGGTACTTGCCTCTCCTTCTGCCTTGTGAGGACACAGCCACAAAGTACTGTCTATGCCGGAAAACTTGTAGCAATCCCCCTTGAAATTGGAAATGAGACAGGCTTCCTTTCCAATATAGTGCTTGAAGCACTAGCTGGAGCAAGACAGTAAGACAAGAGTATTAAAGGGCTCCAAATCAGAAAAGAGGACAAATTATCCCTTTTTTTGCAGATGGAATGAGAGAAACCTAAGAGGTCCCTAAAAAAGACCTAACACCAATACTCTTCAAACTATTCCACAAAATAGAAACAGAAGGAATACTACCCAGTTCCTTCTATGAAGCCACAATTACGCTGATACCAAAACCACAAAAAGATCCAACAAAGAAAGAGAACTTCAGACCAATTTCCCTTATGAACATCGATGCAAAAATACTCAATAAAGTTCTTGCCAACCGAATCCAAGAACACGTCAAAACGATCATCCAGCATGATCAAGTAGGCTTTATGCCATGGATGCAGGGTTGGTTCAATATACGGAAATCCATCAATGCAATCCACTACATAAACAAACTCAAAGAAAAAAACCTCATGGTCATTTCATTGGATGCTGAAAAGGCATTTGACAAAATTCAGCATCCTTTCATGCTTAAAGTCTTGGAGAGAATAGGAATTCAAGGCCCATACCTAAACATAGTAAAAGCAATATACAGCAAACCAGTAGCCAGCATCAAACTAAATGGAGAGAAACTTGAAGCAATCCCACTGAAATCAGGGACCAGACAAGGCTGCCCCCTTTCTCCTTATCTTTTCTTTTTTTTTTCTTTTTTTTTTTCATTCTTTTTTTTTATTCGATATAATTTATTTACATTTCAAATGATTTCCCCTTTTCTAGCCCCCCCCACTCCCCGAAAGTCCCGTAAGCCCCCTTCTCTTCCCCTGTCCTCCCTCCCACCCCTTCCCAGTTCCCCGTTCTGGTTTTGCCAAATACTGTTTCACTGAGTCTTTCCAGAACCAGGGACCACTCCTGCTTTCTTCTTGTATCTCATTTGATGTGTGGATTATGTTTTGGGTATTCCAGTTTTCTAGGTTAATAACCACTTATTAGTGAGTGCATACCATGATTCACCTTTTGAGTCTGGGTTACCTCACTTAGTATGATGTTCTCTAGCTCCATCCATTTGCCTAAGAATTTCATGAATTCATTGTTTCTAATGGCTGAATAGTACTCCATTGTGTAGATATACCACATTTTTTGTATCCACTCTTCTGTTGAGGGATACCTGGGTTCTTTCCAGCATCTGGCAATTATAAATAGGGCTGCTATGAACATAGTAGAGCATGTATCCTTATTACATGGTGGGGAATCCTCTGGGTATATGCCCAGGAGTGGTATAGCAGGATCTTCTGGAAGTGAGGTGCCCAGTTTTCGGAGGAACCGCCAGACTGCTTTCCAGAGTGGTTGTACCAATTTGCAACCCCACCAGCAGTGGAGGAGTGTTCCTCTTTCTCCGCACCCTCTCCAACACCTGCTGTCTCCTGAATTTTTAATCTTAGCCATTCTGACTGGTGTAAGATGAAATCTTAGGGTTGTTTTGATTTGCATTTCCCTAATGACTAATGAAGTTGAGCATTTTTTAAGATGCTTCTCCGCCATCCGAAGTTCTTCAGGTGAGAATTCTTTGTTTAACTCTGTACCCCATTTTTTAATAGGATTGTTCGGTTTTCTGGAGTCTAACTTCTTGAGTTCTTTATATATATTGGATATTAGCCCTCTATCTGATGTAGGATTGGTGAAGATCTTTTCCCAATTTGTTGGTTGCCGATCTGTCCTCTTGATGGTGTCCTTTGCCTTACAGAAACTCTGTAACCTTATGAGGTCCCATTTGTCAATTCTTGCTCTTAGAGCATACGCTATTGGTGTTCTGTTCAGAAACTTTCTCCCTGTACCGATGTCCTCAAGGGTCTTCCCCAGTTTCTTTTCTATTAGCTTCAGAGTGTCTGGCTTTATGTGGAGGTCCTTGATCCATTTGGATTTGAGCTTAGTACAAGGAGACAAGGATGGATCAATTCGCATTCTTCTGCATGCTGACCTCCAGTTGAACCAGCACCATTTGTTGAAAAGGCTATCTTTTTTCCATTGGATGTTTTCAGCCTCTTTGTCGAGGATCAAGTGGCCATAGGTGTGTGGGTTCAGTGTCTCCTTATCTTTTCAATATTGTACTTGAGGTACTAGCTTGGGCAATTCGACAACATAAGGAGGTCAAAGGGATACAAATTGGAAAGGAAGAGGTCAAACTATCATTATTTGCAGACGACATGATCGTCTACCTAAGTGACCCAAAAAACTCCACTAGAGAGCTCCTACAGCTGATAAACAACTTCAGCAAAGTGGCAGGTTATAAAATCAACTCACAGGACAGAGGCAGCGGCAGCAGCAGCAGCAGCAGCAGCAGCAGCAGCAGCAGCGGCGGCGGCTGGTCCAGAGGAAGGGCCAGCAGCAGTAGAACCAAGCGGACAGGGTCCAGGCAGACCCGGCGCCCACAACCACTGGCCATCGCTGGCCAGCCAGGCTGCAAGCAGCGGCGGATTTACGGTGCCTTTCACCACACAGAAGCCACATCAGAACTCTGCCTCCCGCCAGTCAGTTAAGAGGGCTCCATATTGGTTCTCGGTCGCCAGAGAAATCAGACTGAGGTACGCAAATATAACCCGAGACCAACATCGCGGGGGTCTAAGCCTGACAGGCGTTGGCCTGCACCCAGGCCCTGGGCTGATCGGGGGGCCACCGGGGTGCAAACCCGGCCAGGAGGTTTTTTTCCTCCCGGGCCGGCGCACGCGCCACTGCCATTTTGCCTAAGGGAAGCCAGGGAGACCTAGCAGGCAAAACCAAACCGGCTAACAGGCATAGCCCGAGGCGGACATAGCAGGGGTCTCAGAAGGTCAGGTCCTAGACTGCCCCCAGGCCCTGGGCTGCTCGTTGGGCCATCTGTGTGCTGACCCAGCCAGGAGGTTGTTAGCCCAGCAGACTCTCCCAGCACTCTCAGGGAACTCGCGCAGGCCACCATCCTAGCCACCTGACACACCCAATTAACACCCACAGCTGAGGGGAACTTTGCTTCGACATTGGCCTGCCAGGCTTTTGCCTAGACTCAGGGCCTGAGCAGCTAGGCTAGCCTTGTGTGCACCAACCCGGTTGGGAGTTCTGCTGCCCAGCAGAGAGATCAGCACGCAGAAAAGGTCCCTGTAGCATACAGCCTCAGCACTCCCTGAAGGAGCAAACGGGCACCTCCTGGCTCACAGACACAATCTGGGGCAAAGAACACTAGGGCTGCAAGGGCACCCAAGAGGAGGAAAGCACATCAGCAATCAGCAACAGGGGAAACCCTGCCCTCCAGTGTTGCAGAAATAGCCCTAGAGCCTCTCAGGAGGCTGAAACACCAGCCGGAGTCAAGACCAATTAGCTCCAGAGAACAAGATGGCAAAGGGCAAACGCAGGAATGCTACTAACAGAAATCTAGGCAATATGGCAGCATCTGAACCAAACTCTCCAACATCAGCAAGTCCTGGTTATGCCAACACACCAGAGAAACAAGATTTGGATTTAAAATCACTGTTCATGATGCTGCTAGAAGAACACAAAAAGGACGTGAATGAATCTCTTAAAGCAATACAGGGGAACATGAGTAAGCTAGAAACCCGTTTAATGGAAACACAAAAAACACTTAAAGAAATGCAGGAGAATAAGGCCCAAGAGATAGAAGCCAATAAAGAAGAAAGGCAAAAAAAAAAACTTAAAGAAATGCAGGAGAACTTGAGTCAACAGGCAGAAGTCATGAAAGAGGAAACACAAAAATCTCTTAAAGAAATACAGGAAAACACAGACAAACAAATGATAGAACTGAGCAAAACCATCCTGGACCTAAAAACAGAAGTAGAAACAACTAAGAAATCACAAAGGGAAACAACTTTGGAGATAGAAAACCTTGAGAAGAAATCAGGGGCCATAGATGCAAATATAAACAACAGAATACAAGAGATGGAAGAAAGAATCTCAGATGCCGAAGATACCATAGAAACCATTGACTCAACTGTCAAAGAAAATGCAAAATGCAAAAAGCTTGTATCCCAGAACATCCAGGAAATCCAGGATACAATGAGAAGACCAAACCTAAGGATTATAGGTATAGATGAGAGTGAAGATTTACAACAGAAGGGGCCAGCAAATATCTTCAACAAAATTATGGAAGAAAACTTTCCTAACTTAAAGAGAGAGATGCCTATGAATATACAAGAAGCCTACAGAACTCCAAACAGACTGGACCTGAGCAGAAATACCTCTCGTCGCATAATAATCAAAACCCCAAATGCACTAAACAAAGAAAGGATATTAAAGGCAGTAAGAGAGAAAGGCCAAGTAACATATAAAGGAAGACCTATCAGAATCACACCATACTTCTCACCAGAGACCATGAAAGCTAGAAGATCCTGGGCAGATCTCATGCAGACTCTAAGAGAACACAAATGTCAGCCAAGACTACTGTACCCAGCAAAACTCTCATTGACCATAGATGGAGAAACCAAGATATTCCATGACAAAACCAAATTTACACAATATCTTTCCACAAACCCAGCTCTGCAAAGAATAATAGGAGGAAAACTCCAATACAAGGAGGGAAACTACACCCTGGAAAAAGCAAGATAGTTACCTTCCTTCATCAAACCCAAAAGAAGATAACCACTCAAATATAAAAAGAACATCAAAAATGACAGGAAGTAATAATCACTATTCCCTAATATTTCTTAACATCAATGGTCTCAATTCCCCAATAAAAAGACATAGACTAACAGACTGGATAAGGAAACAGGACCCTATAATTTGCTGTATACAGGAGACACACCTCAGTGTCAAAGATAAAAACTACCTTAGAGTAAAAGGCTGGAAGACAATCTTACAAGCCAATGGTCACAGGAAACGAGCAGGAGTAGCCATTCTAATATCAGATAAAATTGACTTTCAACCTAAAGTCATCAAAAGAGACACAGAAGGACATTTCTTGCTGGTCAAAGGAAAAATCCACCAAGAAGAACTTTCAATTCTGAACATCTATGCGCCAAATGCAAGGGCACCCTCATTCGTAAAAGAAACTTTACTAAAGCTCAAAGCACACATTGCACCTAACACAATAATTGTGAGGGACTTCAACACTCCACTTTCCTCAATGGACCGATCGGGAAAACAGAAACTAAACAGGGACACAGTAAAACTAATTGAAGCTTTGGACCAATTGGATTTGACTGATATTTATAGAACATTTCACCCTAAAGCAAAAGAATATACCTTTTTCTCAGCACCTCATGGTACCTTCTCCAAAATCGACCATATAATTGGACACAAGGCAGACCTCAACAAATATAAGAAGATCGAACTAATCCCATGCCTCCTATCAGATCACTATGGAGTAAAAGTGATCTTCAATAGCAACAAAAACAACAGAAAACCCACATACACGTGGAAACTGAACAATATTCTACTCAATGATACCTTGGTCAAGGAAGAAATAAAGAAAGAAATTAAAGACTTTTTAGAACACAATGAAAATGAAAACACAACATACCCAAACCTATGGGACACAATGAAAGCAGTGCTAAGAGGAAAACTCATAGCCCTGAGTGCCTCCAAAAAGAAAATGGAGAGAGCATACATTACCAGCTTAATGACACACCTGAAAGCCCTGGAACAAAAAGAAGCTATTTCACCCAGGAGGAGTAGAAGGCAGGAAATCATCAAGCTCAGGGCCGAAATCAATCAAGTAGAAACAAAGAGAACCATACAAAAAATCAACAAAACTAGGAGCTGGTTCTTTGAGAAAATCAACAAGATAGATAAACCCTTAGCCAGACTGACCAAAGGGCACAGAGAAAGTATCCAAATTAACAAACTTAGAAATGAAAAGGGAGATATAACAACGGAAACTGAGGAAATCCAAAAAATCATCAGATCCTACTACAAGGGACTGTATTCAACACAACTGGACAATCTGGAGGAAATGGACAATTTACTTGACAGATACCAAATACCAAAATTAAATCAGGACCAACTAGACCATCTAAACAGTCCCATAATGCCTAAAGAAATAGAAGGAGTCATAGAAAGTCTTCCAACCAAAAAAAGCACAGGACAAGATGGTTTCAGTGCAGAATTCTATCAGACCTTCAAAGAAGAGTTAACACCAATACTCTTCAAACTATTCCACAAAATAGAAACAGAAGGAACATTACCCAATTCCTTCTACGAAGCCACAATTACGCTGATACCAAAGCCACACAAAGATCCAACAAAGAAAGAGAACTTCAGACCAATTTCCCTTATGAACATCGATGCAAAAATACTCAATAAAATTCTTGCCAACCGAATCCAAGAACACATCAAAACGATCATCCACCATGATCAAGTAGGCTTTATCCCAGGAATGCAGGCTTGGTTCAATATACGGAAATCCATCAATGCAATCCACTACATAAACAAACTCAAAGAACAAAACCACATGGTCATTTCATTGGATGCTGAAAAAGCATTTGACAAAATTCAGCATCCTTTCATGCTTAAAGTCTTGGAGAGAACAGGAATTCAAGGCCCATACCTAAACATAGTAAAAGCAATATACAGCAAACCGGTAGCCAGCATCAAACTAAATGGAGAGAAACTTGAAGCAATCCCACTGAAATCAGGGACTAGACAAGGCTGCCTCCTTTCTCCTTATCTTTTCAATATTGTACTTGAGGTACTAGCTCGGGAAATTCGGCAACATAAGGAGGTCAAAGGGATACAAATTGGAAATGAAGAAGTCAAACTATCATTATTTGCAGACAACATGATAGTCTACCTAAGTGACCCAAAAAACTCCACTAGAGAGCACCTACAGCTGATAAACAACTTCAGCAAAGTGGCAGGTTATAAAATCAACACAGGCAAATCAGTGGCCTTCCTATACTCAAAGGATAAGCAGGCTGAGAAAGAAATTAGGGAAATGACCCCCTTCACAATAGCCACAAACAGTATAAAGTATCTTGGGGTGACTCTTACCAAACATGTGAAAGATCTGTATGACAAGAACTTCAAGACTCTGAAGAAGGAAATGGAAGAAGACCTCAAAAAATGGGAAAACCTCCCATGCTCATGGATCGGTAGAATCAATATAGTTAAAATGGCCATTTTGCCAAAAGCAATATACAGATTCAATGCAATACCCATCAAAATCCCAACTCAATTCTTCACAGAGTTAGAAAGAGCCATTATCAAATTCATCTGGAACAACAAAAAACCCAGGATAGCTAAAACTATTCTCAGCAACAAAAGAAAATCTGGGGGAATCAGTATCCCTGACCTCAAGCAATACTACAGAGCAATAGTGTTAAAAACTGCATGGTATTGGTACAGTGACAGGCAGGAGGATCAATGGAACAGGATTGAAGATCCAGAAATGAACCCACACACCTATGGCCACTTGATCCTCGACAAAGAGGCTGAAAACATCCAATGGAAAAAAGATAGCCTTTTCAACAAATGGTGCTGGTTCAACTGGAGGTCAGCATGCAGAAGAATGCGAATCGATCCATCCTGTCTCCTTGTACTAAGCTCAAATCCAAATGGATCAAGGACCTCCACATAAAGCCAGACACTCTGAAGCTAATAGAAAAGAAACTGGGGAAGACCCTTGAGGACATCGGTACAGGGAGAAAGTTTCTGAACAGAACACCAATAGCGTATGCTCTAAGAGCAAGAATTGACAAATGGGACCTCATAAAATTACAAAGTTTCTGTAAGGCAAAGGACACCATCAAGAAGACAAATCGGCAACCAACAAATTAGGAAAAGATCTTCACCAATCCTACATCAGATAGAGGGCTAATATCCAATATATATAAAGAACTCAAGAAGTTAGACTCCAGAAAACCAAACAACCCTATTAAAAAATGGGGTACAGAGTTAAACAAAGAATTCTCACCTGAAGAACTTCGGATGGCGGAGAAACATCTTAAAAAATGCTCAACTTCATTAGTCATTAGGGAAATGCAAATCAAAACAACCCTGAGATTTCACCCTACAGCAGTCAGAATGGCTAAGATTAAAAATTCAGGAGACAGCAGGTGTTGGAGAGGGTGTGGAGAAAGAGGAACACTCCTCCACTGCTGGTGGGGTTGCAAATTGGTACAACCACTCTGGAAAGCAATCTGGCGGTTCCTCCGAAAACTGGGCACCTCACTTCCAGAAGATCCTGCTATACCACTCCTGGGCATATACCTAGAGGATTCCCCACCATGTAATAAGGATACATGCTCTACTATGTTCATAGCAGCTCTATTTATAATTGCCAGATGCTGGAAAGAACCCAGGTATCCCTCAACAGAAGAGTGGATGCAAAAAATGTGGTTTATCTACACAATGGAGTACTATTCAGCCATTAGAAACAATGAATTCATGAAATTCTTAGGCAAATGTATGGAGCTAGAGAACATCATACTAAGTGAGGTAACCCAGACTCAAAAGGTGAATCATGGTATGCACTCACTAATAAGTGGATATTAACCTAGAAAACAGGAATACCCAAAACATAATCCACACATCAAATGAGATACAAGAAGAAAGGAGGAGTGGCCCCTGGTTCTGGAAAGACTCAATGAAGCAGTATTCGACAAAACCAGAATGGGGAAGTGGGAAGGGGTGGGTGGGAGGACAGGGGAAGAGAAGGGGGCTTACGGGACTTTCGGGGAGTGGGGGGCTAGAAAAGGGGAAATCATTTGAAATGTAAATAAATTATATCGAATAAAAAAAAATAAAATAAATCAACTCAAGCAAATCAGTGGCCTTCCTATACTCAAAGGATAAGCAGGCTGAGAAAGAAATTAGGGAAATGACCCCCTTCACAATAGCCACAAACAGTATAAAGTATCTTGGGGTGACTCTTACCAAACATGTGAAAGATCTGTATGACAAGAACTTCAAGACTCTGAAGAAGGAAATGGAAGAAGACCTCAAAAAATGGGAAAACCTCCCATGCTCATGGATCGGTAGAATCAATATAGTTAAAATGGCCATTTTGCCAAAAGCAATATACAGATTCAATGCAATACCCATCAAAATCCCAACTCAATTCTTCACAGAGTTAGAAAGAGCCATTATCAAATTCATCTGGAACAACAAAAAACCCAGGATAGCTAAAACTATTCTCAGCAACAAAAGAAAATCTGGGGGAATCAGTATCCCTGACCTCAAGCAATACTACAGAGCAATAGTGTTAAAAACTGCATGGTATTGGTACAGTGACAGGCAGGAGGATCAATGGAACAGGATTGAAGATCCAGAAATGAACCCACACACCTATGGCCACTTGATCCTCGACAAAGAGGCTGAAAACATCCAATGGAAAAAAGATAGCCTTTTCAACAAATGGTGCTGGTTCAACTGGAGGTCAGCATGCAGAAGAATGCGAATTGATCCATCCTTGTCTCCTTGTACTAAGCTCAAATCCAAATGGATCAAGGACCTCCACATAAAGCCAGACACTCTGAAGCTAATAGAAAAGAAACTGGGGAATACCCTTGAGGACATCGGTACAGGGAGAAAGTTTCTGAACAGAACACCAATAGCATATGCTCTAAGAGCAAGAATTGACAAATGGGACCTCATAAAATTACAAAGTTTCTGTAAGGCAAAGGACACCATCAAGAAGACAAATCGGCAACCAACAAATTGGGAAAAGATCTTCACCAATCCTATATCAGATAGAGGGCTAATATCCAATATATATAAAGAACTCAAGAAGTTAGACTCCAGAAAACCAAACAACCCTATTAAAAAATGGGGTACAGAGTTAAACAAAGAATTCTTACCTGAAGAACTTCAGATGGAGGAGAAACATCTTAAAAAATGCTCAACTTCATTAGTCATTAGGGAAATGCAAATCAAAACAACCCTGAGATTTCACCCTACAGCAGTCAGAAAGGCTAAGATTAAAAATTCAGGAGACAGCAGGTGTTGGAGAGGATGTGGAGAAAGAGGAACACTCCTCCACTGCTGGTGGGGTTGCAAATTGGTACAACCACTCTGGAAAGCAGTCTGGCGGTTCCTCCGAAAACTGGGCACCTCACTTCCAGAAGATCCTGCTATACCACTCCTGGGCATATACCCAAAAGATTCCCCACCATGTAATAAGGATACATGCTCCACTATGTTCATAGCAGCCCTATTTATAATTGCCAGAAGCTGGAAAGAACCCAGGTATCCATCAACAGAAAAGTGGATGCAAAAAATATGGTATATCTATACAATGGAGTACTATCCAGCCATTAGAAACAATGAATTCATGAAATTCTTAGGCAAATGGATGGAGCTGGAGAACATCAACATCATACTAAGTGAGGTAACCCAGACTCAAAAGATGAATCATGGTATGCACTCACTAATAAGTGGATATTAACCTAGAAAACTGGAATACCCCAAACATAATCCACACATCAAATGAGGTACAAGAAGAACGGAGGAGTGGCCCCTTGTTCTGGAAAGACTCAGTGAAGCAGTATAGGACAAAACCAGAACGGGGAAGTGGGAAGGGGTGGGTGGGAGGACAGGGGGAGAGAAGGGGGCTTATGGGACTTTCGGGGAGTGGGGGGCTAGAAAAAGGGAAACCATTGGAAATGTAAATAAAAAATATATCGAATAAAAAAAAGAGAAGCAGGGGGTGGGGGAAGGAGTGGGGGTTTGTAGAGGGGAAACTGGGAAGCAGGTAAACATTTGAAATGTAAGCAAATAAAATAATCAACTTAAAAAAATTAAAGTAAAATAAATAAATAAATAAATTTCTAAAAACAAGAAGTTTCAGCAGAAAGACAGGATAGAAAATCAGTTTACAAAAAGCATAGCCTTTCTGTGTACCAACAAACATGCTAAGAAAGTAGTAATAGGCAAACTTCTATTTATAATTGTATACAATGAAATAACTTGGAATAAACATAAGTGAGGAGGTCAAAAGACCTTTGTAATGAAAGCTTCAAATTCCCCAAGAAAAAGATTGAGTGGGGTATCAGAAAGTGGAAAGATCTCCTCTGTTCATTGGTTAGTCGAATTAATACTATGAAAATGACTATCGTCCCCCAAAACAATTTACAAATTCAACAGAATCCCAATGATGTTGACAATGCCGTTCTTCATAGAAATACAAAAATGCATTCTAGAATTTATATGGAACCAGAAAAGATCCCAGATAGCCATGGCCAATCTCAAGCAAAAACAAACAAACAAAAACAAAAACAAAAACAGACTAGAGGGACTACCATTCTAGATTTCAAGATACATTACAAAATCATAGTAATAAAAACAGCATGGTACTGGCCCAGAAACAGAGACGTAGACCAATGAATGAAATAGAAGACCCAAACATGAACACATCTAATTACAGCCATCTGATGTTTGAAAATGATGCCAAAGTACTGTCTATAAAGCAGATCCCTCATCAGACACTGAATCCTTTAGCATCATGACCTTGAATTTTCCAGCCTCCAGGACTATGAACAGTAAGTTTCTGTTGTTTATAAATTATTTGGCCTATTTTTTGTCAGATTAATGCATATAGACAAGTGAAGGTGTAACCCTTCCTTTTTCCTGATTCATGAGGAAAGGATCTAAAATTCATCACTGGTATCAGAACAGCTACAAGTTTTTTTTTTTTTTTTTTTTTTTGGTCCACCTTTATAAGTTGGAGAAGTTCCTGACTAGTTCTGGCTTGCAGTGGGGTTTTACAGTGCTTCAATTCTGGTTTTGCCAAATGTGATTTCAGTCTCCATTGATATGATCATTGGAGTCGCTTTCTTAGTCTGTTGTTTTGATTCATTTCCATGAACTGATTTTTCTAATGAGGAACCAGCCTCGGGTATTTAGTAATGAAAAGTAATTTTCCCTAGGTCACAGAGAATAACTTTTCTGTACTTTATCAGATCAGATTTGCTAATAATTCATTTCACACCTTAGCAGTTTGGTTTTTTTTTCTCACTTTTTTTCTTGTTTTTACCAGGATCATGACTATAATTTATTTTTTCTGAGTACTAGCCGTTGTTTTGGTTTATTCTTTTTATAATTTCACATGTTCCCATCTAAATGTCAGTCAGCTTCAAATTTCTTCACCCTTTTCTTGTTTTCTAAAGTCAAGACTTGGATTATTGGCTTTAGATCTTTATCTTTCTATAATACGGGTGGTAACTATAAATCTGTCAATCACTACCTCCAGTAAACGCCCCAAATTTTGACAAGTTTTATTTTCATTTAGCTTTGAATATGTAAGAAATTCTCCCAGTGCTTCTTTCTTGACCCATGTGTTACTTAGATGTGATGCTCAGTGCCTATAAATATCTCGATATTTTCCATCTATCTTCCCACTACTGACTTCTATCTTAATTCCATTGTGATTGGAGAGTGTTCTTTCTCTGTGTGATTTCTATCCTTTTAAATTTGGCAAGATGTGTTTTATGGCCCATAATGGGGTCTATCTTGGTGAATGTTCATGTGAGCTTAGAAGAATGTGCATTCTGCTGTTGGCTCGATGAAGTGTTCTATAAATGTCAATTAGGGCCTGTTGATTGATGGTGTTGTTTGGTTCAGCACTACCCTGGCAGATTTTCTGCCTGCTGGATCTGTCAATTACTGGGGGGTAGGGTGCTGGAGTCTCTAACTACAAGAGGGGATTCATCTATTTCCTTGCCTTTATACCATTCTTTGCTTCATACATTTTGATCTGATGTTGTTAGGCACATACACATTAGACTCGCCACATCTCACTGAATTCACCCCTTTACCCTTCTGTGGCATCCTATTTCTCTTGTGATTGCGCTTTCCTGAAGTCTTCTGCTTTTGAAGTCGATACCAGTTCTCCTCAACATGTTATGGAATATGATTTGAAAACATCTCAGGTGAAAATAGAGTGAGTAGATTTAGCATATCAAGAATCATAGCTTAGCCTAGTCTATCTTAAATGTGCTAGGACTGCTAATACCACCCTACCATTGGCAATATAAAACATAAGGCCCATTTTATAATAAAGGATGCATGTCTCATGTAATTGACCGGGTGCAAGAGTGAAAACCAGAAGGGATACATGTATATGCTTTAATTTACAGTAAAAACATTGCAAGTCTCACCATTATAATTTGGGAAATGTTTATGTATTGACCTCTGCCTTTTTTTTCTTAGAATTTATGTAGTATATTTCTCCTCTATTTTAAAAAAATCTGTGTCTTCATGTTTATAATGAGTTTTTGTCAGTAATATATTATTTGGCTTTGTTTTATAGTCCATGGTGATAGCCTTTGTCTTTTAATTGGTGTATTTAGAACATTCACATTTAAAGAGATTGTAGATGTAGTTTACTGATGCTGACAGTGTTTGGAGCTTTTTTGGTCATTGTCCCCATTACTCATTTTATCTTCTATGCCTTTTCTACATTTTTTGGGTCTTGAACAGTTTATAATTTTATACCCCCCTTAATATATCCATTATATTTATTTATAAATTCTTAGCTGAGTATAACATCTTATTTCTATAATATAAATACTTGAGACACTTTGGCAAGAGTATTGTCATGTTTGTGGCCAGCCAGAGGTGCACCATGAATTCCATAAGGAACTGGGCTACAGAGTGAGACCCTGTTTTAAAAAACTAAAGCAAACAAGAATTAAGAAATTCTTTTCATTATTTTTCTAGAGGTTTTAGTATCCAGATATATAGGTTTACTTGCATATAAATATTATACTATGTATATATACGAGGTATTAGACACATAATACAAACACACAGCACATGCAAATTCACACTATATTGCTTCTTTGCAGCTAGCATCTGTCACTGATCCACAAGCCACGATCTAATATACTGTTGCTGTCATAATTTTGAACATGCTATTATATATTAGATGGACCAGTGGTAGAGGAAATAAAGAGGAAATTTATTTTCCTTTCTTTATTCCTTCTCAAATGTTCTTCCTTGCTTGTGATTTGGTATCATAATATTCTCTCATGGTAGAAGAATTTCCTTTAACTTTGCTTTTTTTTGTAAAATAGGCTTGATGGTGGTAAACATTTTTCTAGGAAGGCCTTTTTTTCAATAGTAATGATAATATTTGCTGGACAGTGTGTTCTTTCAATATTTTGTCTGACTCTTTTCTTCTTGTATGCTTTCTTATTTTTCTTGAAGAAAACTCATATTGAGCTCTAATCTCTATCTTGGTGAATGTTCATGTGAGCTTAGAAGAATGTGCATTCTGCTGTTGGCTCGATGAAGTACATGTACACCCACAAAGTTCTGCACATATACACATATATACAAATATATACACATACTCTTACAGAAGTGAAAAGAGATGAATAAATTCACATGAAACATTTTGCTCTGTCTTTTAGTTTATGGACAATATAATTCACTGAGCCTCATCTGATTTGAGATGCAACTGCAATTTTTCTCATTACAGTAATGCATTTCTTTTTTATTTTAAATTAATATTCAATTTTGTTGTTACTCCCTCTTACCTCTCCAAAGCCTCCTCTGCTCCTTCTCAAATTCATGGTGCCTTTTTTCTTAATATTAATGAATATATATATATATATATATATATATATGTATGTATATATATATTATATGGATGTATGTATGTATGGATAGATAGATAGATAGATAGATAGATAGATAGATAATTACAATCTGCTAAGTCCATTCATTGTTGTTTGTATGTATATGATTTCAGGGCTGACCATTTGGTATTGGATAACCAGTTAGAGGGCTCATCCCTGGGAAATAGTAAGTCTCCTATTCTCAGTAACCACTTCTTTACTATAGCTTTCTAACTAGGGGTGGGAACCCATGATATTTCCCCTTGTGTATGCTGTTATGTCAATTGGTGTTGTCAGATCTTATTTAAGCAGCCACATCGTTGAGATTACATGAGAATAGTTTGCCTGTCATCTCTAAAAGATACCATTTCACAGATAACTTCTGTTCCTCCCTGTCTGAGACATTCCATGAGCTTTGTAAGTATAAGGATTGCATTGCAGATGTATTGATTTGGGTACAACATCCCACAGATGTTTGTTGTTTGCATTTTGACCAGTTACAGTTTTCTGTAACGGTCTCTGGTCTGTAACAGACCAAAAAAGACCGTTATAGAAATTGCAAGACGAGGAGTTTCTTTGATTAAAAAATTTAAGGGCTATACTTACCTGTGGGCATAAAAGAAAGTATTTAAAATGGAGTTAGGAGTTATATTGGTCTAATAACATGGTGGTTCTAGGTCAAAGATTCATAACCTCCCATTCTCCTGGTAGTTGGCTAGGTTTCCAGTATCAGGAATCATTTCCCTCCTGTTGAATAAGCCAGAAGTCCAATTAGAGAGCTGTTGGATGCTTCCAAGATATGGGTGCCACTATTGGACAGTTAGGGATATCCTGCTTTGTTGGTTTTTGTGGTTTATAGGCATCATAGTTGGGTAGGACTGTTGATCTCTCCTCTCCTTTGCCGGCTTGCGTATCACCATCTAGGACTATAAAAGCTAGTCCTTGTGGAGGAAGCTTTTGAGTCACAACCAGTTCAATTCCTTCTGAGTCCCATGTCTGAAGCACAGATCATAATGGTTTAAGTAATGGAGACTTACTTTCAACTTCTGGGGACAACCAAGGGCAGCAACAATATGTTTTGATATTACAATGTTTTGGGAGTGTCTTTGACTTCCCTGACCAGCAACTCAAAAGGTAGTTTCTTGTGCCTGTTACTGTTTTATGATTGTTACTAGATAGCCTAGGTCCCTTAGGGGAGGCATTATCACAAGTGGTATAAGTTCATATAGAACTGTATCGGCTGGTCGGTTGGTCAGTCTCTCTCTCTCTCTCTCTCTCTCTCTCTCTCTCTCTCTCTCTCTCTCTCTCTCTCCATCCATTTATCCAATTCAAGGTATTATATGTAATTTTAGGGAAATGTAAAAGAATTTGATTGCCTGTGGCTTTTTAAACCACCCTTGGTATTTATCCCTCTCCTTTACCTCTTCTTCTGAAATCTCCTCTATCCCCCTTCCCCAGTTCAAGTGCCCCCACCACTCTTCCCATTCCCCCTTAAGATCATCTGTATCCTGCTATCCTGTTCAATTGAGTACCCCCACCTCATCCCCTTTTGATTTTCTTGGTTTCTGTGGTGACTCCAGGTTTACCTTGAAGTACTTTTTCATTTTCCTTATTCAGAGCTGTAAAGCAAAAGTGACTCTTTGACCCTTGTGTGCTTAGCTTTCCAAAGGTTTGGAATTGTACCTGGGGTGTGAGCAACAGTAGAACATCTTGGGCTATGGGTAAGGTGGTTGCTAAAGCTATCACATGCTGACATGTGAGCATTCCCTGATGCATCGTCTATAGATGCAAAAGGAATAAGGCAGTCTCAGGTGGCCTAAGGGTGATAAAGCATCCTCTGGTTTATGAATCAAGAGATGAGAATCACCTCTTTATAATGGGGAATGTTGTCCATAGACTGAAGGAATGTGCCATCTTCTTTATATTATGGAGTTGGGAGTGATGTAGTGGCATGTGTGTGTGTGTGTGTGTGTGTGTGTGTGTGTGTGAGAGAGAGAGAGAGAGAGAGAGACATGGATTTCATGAGAAGCCCCATCATAAAAAGCCTTCCCATTTTGTTAACAGTAACACATCTTTTTTGGGGCAGGGTAGGAAGGTGCAGATGAACCACACCATGAATTCAGGTAAGTGGTCAGATCAATGCTTGTTGGTTGTTTTGCCAAAGGCAAAAACTCTGGGGAGAAACTGACTTGTCCATTTAAAAAGTCAGGGAGTGAAGAATAGCAAGAAAAGGTTTCTTTATTAATTAAATCTGCTTGACAGGGTCTAAAAGCATTAAAGATAATAAGATAACAAGGCTATTTCCACAGACCCACTCTTTCTCTACACAAACACCAAAGCATCATTCAATTTTTCAGATGCAGGGACTAGTTTTCAAAGGATGAATTCATATTACCACGGAAGGCTCCCAAACAAATAATGACTCTTTACTGGAAGCAAATGAAGAAAGGGGATCTGCAGGAGAGTACAAATAGTGTAATTGCATTAAAATGTAAGCCCAGAAGTTCTGATAGGGGTTCCTGGGAGGAATATCTGTCCCAGCAGAGGGAGAACAGCTGAGATTAGAACCCCATGACCAAACAGCCATCCCTACAAGTGAGAAGATGGAGACTGGACTGCAGACTCCTCTACTTTAGAGGGGAGGCAGGAAACTGATTCCACAAGTCCATAAGTCTTGGATAGAAATCGAGACCCTGGTTTCTAATCATTTTGTGTCTCTGGGAGACTCACCTATTCCCTTTCATTTTGTTTATCATCTTGAGAAGGACTAGACACTAGTATTACTCTCATGTGGTTTGGGGGTATATTCAAAGCATTCACATGTAGAACCCTTTTATCAAATTATTGCCCATATACAGTTAGGAGACATCAGTATGAATAGGTCTGACATGACACCAGTCTCTCAAAATCCATGGGACATTGATTCCAGTATACCATTTATACACCAGCATATAAAGATACCAATGTTACTTAAAGAAAACAGTTTCACAGTTGCATAGATTCTATACATGGAACCTATTCTTAGATGTCTTAAAACATGATTTATAGTACCCAGTACAATAGAAATACTGTGTAAATAGTTGTACTATTACATTATATAAGGGACAATGACAAGAAAAATGTCTGTAAAGACTGAGTACTAATACTCCTTTCTCCCAAGTATATTTCCTCTATAGCTGGTGAACTTTTTAGATATAGAAGATGTATTCACTGTGCTGCATACAACAATAATAGTGGTTTTAATGCTATGATCTCAGGATTTGAACCTTCAAGATCTCCTTGTTGTCAGGAAAGCCCTTCCAAACAGTTTTCTTCTCGTAGAGTAATTGTTTACGCCTCCTATGCTCAGCACTACGAGTATAACATCTGTCAGGATATTGAAAGCAAACGTGTTCATCTGTCCAGCTCTTCATTTGTTCAGAAATGATGTCTAAGTTCCCTGTAGACTCTAGACTCAAATGTGAGGAGTCAGGGAATCCTGAAACACGTGATTCTTCCTTTGGGGAAAATTTACAACATGGATTAGTAAAAATACTAATTGAAATAATTCTTGGTATTCATTTCTGTTTCAATTTGCATCTCCTTGATGACTATTTTAAACATTGCAATATTAATGTTTATTTACCATTTATGTATCTTCTCTGGAATACTGTCTCTTTTCAAGCTTTGCTTCATGGCAAAAATGTTGATATTGATAAACACCAACACACTTTTTCTGAATTGGCTATATTTTGTTGTATCACTTGTATGCCTGACCCAAGGTCATAATATCCTATTTGAATGGTAACATTGTGGTTTAACTTTTAAAATTTAAGTACCTAATCTATTTTAAGTGAAAGTATGAGGTATAGGTCAAAATTCACTTCATTGCACATGGACAGTACAGTTATTCTTATGCTGTGGTCCATAATACGGCTTTGTTTACTCCACCTTTAGAAGAAATGAGGTACAAGAAGAACGGAGGAGTGGCTCCTTGTTCTGGAAAGACTCGGTGAAGCAGTATAGAACAAAATCAGAACAGGGAAGTGGGAAGGGTTGGGTGGGAAAACAGGGGGAGGGAAGGGGACTGATGGGAGTTTCGGGGAGTGGGGGTCCAGAAAAGGGGAAATCATTTGAAATGTAAATAAATATATCAATAAATTAAAAAAAATTCAAAAAACAAGAAGAAATCAGTTGACCATTGGTACTGGATATTTTTATTTCAACTTAATTTAGTTATCTGAAGGGAGGAACCTCCTATGATAATATTCCTCCATACAATCCAGCTGTAGGGCATTTTCTTAATTAATGATTGATGATGGAGGGCTCAGTCCATTGTAGATGGCGTCTTCTCTGGGCAGGTGGTTCTGGATTCTATGAGAAAGCTGGGGAGCAAGCCAGTAAGCAGCTCCCTTCATTGCCTCTGCATCAACTCCTGCCTTCAAGTTTCTGTCCTGTTTGTTCTGGTACTTATTACCTTTGATGATGATCAGTGATGTGAAGATGTAAGTCAAGTAAACCCTACTCTCCCTCAGTTGCTTTGGTCATGGTATTTCATCACAGCAATAGTAACCCTAACAAAGACTCATCCCTGTGCTGATTTATTTTTAGGTTCTTTATTCTGTGCTACTTGTGAGTCCTACAAGGTTCTGATTACAGGAACTTATGCCTTGATATATCATTCTGTTTAAAATATTTTTTCATGATTTTTGAGATTTTAATATACTTACATTTTCTCCTTCCCTTTCTCCAACCTCTCCCATATTTTTTAACCTTTGCTCTCTTTCAAATCCATGGCCTCCTCCATAATTGTTCTTGCATGTGTGTGTGTGTGTGTGTGTCCACAGACATATAAGTACTATGTGGAAGTCAGAGAATAACCATAGGTTCCAGTCCTCAGGTACATTGTATCAACAGAGCCTCTGATATGTTGCTATATAGCCATCACCAGGATGTTATGTGTCTATACATCATGCCCATTTTTTTCAGTTGGTTTCTGTGCAAACTCAGTCTTAAGGCTGTTGAGGCAAGTGTTTTACTTTTTGTGATGGAACCATTTCCTCAGTCCTTCCTTAGTGATTTCTAGTCTGGCTTTTCTATATTCTAGAAACAAGTATCATATTTCCATTTTTCCCATGGAGGTTCCCATTATAATTCCTAAGATAATCGGCTTTAAAGTTTATGGCACCACGATGTGCTTTACTTTTGGATAGACTGTTTTGAATGTTAGATTTGCTTAGTGCCAAAAGTGTTGTTCAGGTCTTATAATCTGCTGCTTTTGGTCTATTTCTTCTATTAAAGAGCAATGTTGAAGTCTCCAAGTATCATGTGGAATCTGCTTATTCCCATTTTGTTTTCATCAGGGCTAGAACTTAATGTATTGCTGTTGTTATTTTGAAATTTGTCTCTTTAGCTTCAAGGTATGGTTGTTACATTTTAGACAGTGGAGCCATATGTATGTGTATGTGTATATGTATATATGTATTGCCCTGGTTTTATCCTTGATAATGTTTCTTATTCTGAGGGTTACTTTATCTGATATTCATAAGCTATTGAATCTATTTAGTGCTAGTTTAATGTATCTATCTTTTATTTTTATTTTAACCTGTCTATGATTTTATATTAAAGTTGGTTTCTTTTAGAATGAATTCATTGAGTTTTAAAAATTCAATATGGCATCTGTCTTGGTTTTCTTTCTTATTGTGATAAAAAGCAATATAAGGGATAAAGGTTTATTTGACTCACAATTTCAGGTTACAGTCTGAGCTGGCTAGATTTGTGTCAAGTTGACACACACTAGAGTTAATGGCAAAAGATGCCGTCACCAGGTTGTCCTCTAGGATATGCAGAGGTGTATCTTCTCAATTATTTAGTATTAGAGGGCCATGCTTACAGTGGGCGGTGCCATTTCTGGGCTGGTGGTCTTGGGTGCTATAAAGAACAACAATATGAACCAACCAATACCCCCCCAGAGCTCCCAGGGACTAAACCACCAACCAAAGAGTACATGGAGGGACCCATGGCTCCAGCTGGATATGTAGCAGAGGATGGCCTTGTTGGACATTATAGGGAGGAAAGGCCCTTGGTCCTAAGAAGACTCAATGCCCCAGTATAGGGGAATGCCAGGGCAGGGAAATGGGAGTGGGTGGTGAGCAGGGGCAGGGGGGATGGGATAGGGGGTTTTCAGATGGGAAACCAGGAAAGGGAATAATATTTGAAATGTAAATAAAGAAAATATCTAATAAAAAATGGAAAAAAGAAAGCAGCAGAATAAGCCATGAGGAACAAGGCAGTAGCAACAGCCCTCAAGGCTCTGTTTCAGGTCCTGCTTCCAGATTCCAGCCTCAAGTTCTTCCCCTGACTTCGCTGGATGATGAACTACAAGCTGTAAGATGAAGTGAACAATTCCTCTTCAAGTTCCTTTTGGTCATAGTGTTTTGTCACAGCAATAAAACCCTAACTAAAGCACAGTCTATCACTTTAGGGGATTCAAGGCACCAGGAAACTAAATCACCTAGTCACATCACATTCATTGTCAAGAGCAAAAAACAATGAATTAATCTATTAATGCTAATACTCAGCTTGCTTTCTCCATTCTCCTGTTGCCCAGAAATCTCCTTCCTAGGGAATGGTTCAGCCTTTAGTAGGTGGGTTTTCTTCTTTAATTAGCTTAATTAATGAAATCACTTATAGTCATTCCTACTGGCCAACATAATAAAGATAATTCCTTCATTCGGATTTCCTTCCTAGGTGATTTGAGATTGTGTTAAGTTCATGGGTAAAACTAATCATCATATTATTTTTGTTTCTTTCCTTGGTAATCAAACCCAGGGCCTTTTGCATGTTGTACAAGTGCTTAACCATATTGATATCAAATCTTTTTATATGCCTTATTTACTTTATTAGATGTTATATAATTAAAGAGTTAAACACATATCATATCAACAGAGATATTATTTTTCTTTCCTTTTTGCAAAAGTTGCAAGATAACCTTATTTAAAGTGAATCAATATTGTATCAGAGAGGGATATATTATCAAGATTGACAGTGTGTCATATTATCAAGGTACTCAAGGTCCCTAAGTTATAGTTCAAGGTCTCTCTTACTTTTCACATTTTTAATAGTTCTTAGAGATGGCAAAGTATTTCGATCACATTTGATCATATTTACTTCCAATTTGCTCCAAGATCCACCCTGTATTCCCTACATATTCAACTTTTTTCTGTCCATAGACTCTTATATCTCCTGGAACCTGACAGGCCAGGGGCCACACCCTTCAAAAACTTGCCCTCCCTCTCTCAGCAGCTATCAGTTGCTAACTGTTGCTCAGCTGTGGGTGTGACTTCATGCCTACTTCCCCACTCAATGCTGGGATTTTATCTGGCTTGAGATTGGGTAGGTCTTGTGCATGATGCCACAACCTGTGAGTTCCTATGTGCAACTGACAAGAAGATACTATTTTGTTGTAGTCAACTACTGCCTTTGGCTTTCACAATCTTTTTGGTACCTCTTCCTTGAAGATCCCTGAATTTGTGAGGAGAGAGAGTGATATAGATGTTCTATATAGAGCCAAAAACTCACCAGTCTCTCTTCTATACCTCAGTAAGCTTAAGCTTGGTGGTCTTGGGTTTAATTCTCATCTACTTGGAAACAAAACCTCCTCTGAGGATAGACGTGTGCCAGTTTATGTGTATAGTTAGTCATTAAGAGTTAGGTTAGCACTATGTTCATTTAGAATGATGAACACAACAATAGTATATTCGTAGGAGGTTCTCCTCAGGGTGATGGGTCTGTGGGGTATGCATACATTCTGGTACACGTGAGGAAGTCAGAAGACAACTCTGAGGAGTCAATGCTCTCCATGCCATCCAATTTTAAGTAAGATCCTGAGGTTAGACCCAGGTGTTCAGGTTTCCTTTCTGAGCCATCTCAGGACCCTTCTCTTACTCTTAAGGATTTGCTCTCATAAATCTCATACTGACTTCAAATTTGCATGTAACTGAAGGTGGCCTCAATCTTGTGTTCTTTCTGCTTTCTGCAAGATATAAATCACCATACTTAACTTTCTCTGTGCTAGGGACCAAATTTGGAGTCTCCTACATGCTAGAAAAGCACTCTCCCAAATGAGTTACATCTCCGGCCTCTGTCTGAGCACTTAAATATTAAGTGCTCAGGTGAGGTTTTACTTGCTTACTTTTTATCTTCAGTTATTGTTTATTTTTTCATCCACTTAAAATTCTTTTTTTTATCCCCTTGCTTCCAACTATGTGCCTCTTAAACTCATGCCCAGTGTCTCACAGCTCTAAGAAGATTGGTGTTTTCAGTCATTCTGATTCCCATTTCTTTGTGTCTATATGGGACATTATTCAGGGCTACTGACTCTATCATAAGCTATATTGAGTTTGTTTTGAGACAGTTGAAGAAATTCCTCATTGGTGATACTGGATTTTTCCATATAGCATTGTTGCCTGATTCCTGCATTGAGTGTCCATCTCTTTACTGAAGCTATTCTCTGATCATGTATATTATTTACCTTTTCCTTTAAAACTTCAAGCCACCCTAATAGGTTAGCTAATTCAACCTTGTATAACGGTAAAGAAACCATGTTGAAGACATGGAAAAACAGACATTATGTGGACAAAGGACAAAGTTATAGCCTAGAATTTACCTTAAATTGGGTTGGCAAAATTGATACCTTTATAGCATTGCTAAACAGTGGGGGTGGGGGAGGGAAGAGATGTCTTTTATCTCACGATTTGATGTCTACAAAAAGAATGGAGTTTCTTTAATATTTTTTGTTAGGTAATTCTGACAGCAATGTAGTTTTTTTCAATCTAGTGATGGCTGCTGTCTGAACATGATATTTTTTTCTCCTATTTCTGTAATAGTAGAGATTGAACCAAGTAGACTTTACACTTGAAGAAAGTAAAGTGTTTTCTAGGGCTGCATATAAGGAAGAGAACTTGAGTTAAATTAGGCTGAGCTGAGTTTTGCTGGTCTTGTTCCTGCTACAATTATCTCTGTAGTCAGAGAAACATAGGCTTCCAATTCCTATAGGTATACTCAAGAAACTTATTCTCAGTGTTAGGACTTCTTTTTCTGTGTGGCCACAAAGTTGTTCCACAAACAGTCATGTGTTCTTCTACAATACCCTCTTGTGTTGTTTGTGCTGTGTTGTGTGTCAGCAGACGCTTTGGCTGAGCAATAGATGGATGTGGGAGAGATAACTGCTCACCTTTTGATTGCTCTTCAACCATAAAGAACTGAGTTCCAGGAACTTAGCTCTATGGCCTTTGGCTCCTGTCCTCTGGGGAGGTAGGCACTTGCTCTCCCTATTCCTTATTGGACCTTAGATCTGAAGCTAGAACTTTTCACTTTTCCAATGGTTGTAATGGAATGTATACATTTGAAAGTTAACATAGCCTTTTATTGTTATCGTTGGAAGAGTCGAGGCTGCATTTCCAAAGAATCCAAAATCCCAACATGTAGGAGACAGGAATAATAGCTATAAAAATAAGAATATCCAGTTCATTCATATGTGCTCATTACAAAAATAACATGGCAAGTGGATATGTAGCCTTTGACTTTCAAATCTCCTCTCTATTCCTTATCCACCTAATACTTTGTGAGTTACACTGATTTTTTTTATTTTTTTTTAATTTTTTTTTAATTTTTTTTATTCGATATAATTTATTTACATTTCAAATGATTTTCCCTTTTCTAGCCCCCCACTCCCCGAAAGTCCCGTAAGCCCCCTTCTCTTCCCCTGTCCTCCCACCCACCCCTTCCCACTTCCCCGTTCTGGTTTTGCCGAATACTGTTTCACTGAGTCTTTCCAGAACCAGGGGCCACTCCTCCTTTCTTCTTGTACCTCATTTGATGTGTGGATTATGTTTTGAGTATTCCAGTTTTCTAGGTTAATATCCACTTATTAGTGAGTGCATACCATGATTCACCTTTTGAGTCTTACTGCTTTAATTTATGAATTTTCAAAGACCAAACTCAAACACTCTTCTGTATTGTCAAGAGCATGTGTACTGCTGCATATGAATAGAACAGGTCACCTGCAATGTACCACATGAGTAATCAGAGCCACAGCAGTGTAGTAGGAAGTGAAGTTTCTACTACCCTAACTGAACCAGTGTAACCATTCACCCAAAGATCAAGATCCTTCTTATGCTTCCTATGTAATTCTGCATCTACTAGTAGACGATCCCACTTCTTCCTGAGCAAATACTGATCATTCTTTAACGAATTTCAGGTGGAACTGAAGAAGTCCTTCTTGTGATGTCCTTCACAGGCTTCCTTGTGTTATGTTAGGCCGCAGAGAAAGTATCTCAACACAAGAAGTGATGACCTATAACATACACTTCCATCTCATGTCACCTTTGGACTTAGGCTGTTGTTAATTTTTACAGGGACTTTTGCTACTTGCTGTAGGCTGATTAACATTCTAGAGCAGAGATCAAACAACAGTTTGGATTGTATCCAACCAAGAGACCATCCAGGACCGGTCCATTTGGAAATGAGCAACATTCAGGAACATTCTCTCTTTAAGCAGAACTGGTGACTCATCTCACCCAGAGGAACATTCAGGTCTAAGAAAGCAAATTGATGTCTATAAAGATATGTACTGATCCATAGTATAAGGGCAGATAGAATCACTTTCTAGGCTTAGTAAAAAACAGTAAGCATAGTAACATGGTAAATAAAATAACTAGATTTCAAGAAGAAATTGTTTAGAGAGGAATCGGGTTTTTTTCTCTCACTAGTACTGTGATTTTGGACAAATTCTTTAATCTCTAGAAATACTAGTATCTCCTGTGAATGCAGGATGATTACAGAAGATATGTCATAGGTTACTATAAAATTAAGTGTGATAAAGCATGAGATCATCATTAGCAAGCATTATTAATTACATTACAATTTTATGAGGACATTTAAAAGAAACCATGTGGTCATGGCCACAGAGATAGCTTAATAGCTAAGAATTTATATTGCTCTTGTAGAGATTCAAGTTTGATTCTGAGCATTCATGTCAGGCAGCTTATAATTGCCTCCAACTCCATCCAGTCTTAGAGGATTTGACTCCTTCTCTAGCCTCCATGGTCACCTGCCCTTAACTGCATATACAGGCACATACACATAACTAAAAAATTTAAAACAATCTTAAAATAATAAATAAGGTACCATTGATTAATTTCATGAAGAAGATAACACAAATATTTTTCAGCAACATGATAATGATTAAAAGATTATCTAAACTGAGAAGTAGCTGGCCATGGGGGTATGCAACTTAATCCTAACTAAGAATTCAGAACCAGGCTAGATTATACACTGAGTAACAGGCCGGTCAGATCTACATAATAGGATACAGTTTAAAACCAGGCAAACAAACAAATAATAATAAAAAAAAAACTAATAACAAAATATTGGAAGGAAATTCACTGGAAGGACTTCTTGTTTCTCCTTCAAGGAATGTTAATTAGATTGGAGATCCAGCATGCAAATTTGAGGATGTGAAGGACTTTACATGCTTAGGTCTTTTCTGCTGCATGTATAGTCTCCAAAATATTCATGATCAGCTATGTGGGTTAGGAATTCTGTTCAGGCATAATCAACACTGTTGCTAGAGGAAAATTGAGATGAGGTCAAAGTGAGAGAAACCATACCCTGTAGGGGAAAAGCATGAAAAGCCATTGTGCATGGTAAAAAAACACCGGAGTCTACATTACTATTTATTTCATGTTACTTATTTTGATGTTTGGGCCAGTAAAATTGATACTGCATAAAGGGTCTTTTAACCTTTAATGGATAGGTTAATATGTTATCTTATTTATGCCAAGTCATTTTGTTGTATTTGTTATGCTGTCTATCACATTTACTCTTATTGGTATATAGAAACTGTTTACATGTTAAGGAAAGTATTTTATATAAAGAGAGTCCATTATGATAGGTTTCATAAAATGACATAAGAGTCTTAAATAGGACTTGGGCAAAACTCTTATGTTAATAATATCTGCAAGTGTTTATATATGTTTTATGCACTTTATTTGTAATATACCATATATCTTCCTAAAATGAGTACTCATTCCAAGTAAAAAATAGCCACAAACCTTTATTTTCAATATTGCTACTTTAAATATTGAAAATATAGCTTCTCATTTACCATGAGCTTCTTTTAAGATAAATATTTGAAATCTGTGTACCCCTACTCTGAGACCTCTGGGTATGTTACTTGTATATCTTAACACCATACACATCAAGATTATGTATAGTTTAACTTCATGTACATTACAATTATATATCAAGAATTTAATTGACAACATCACTATTTTTATTTCTGATTTTCCATTTGTAGGGAGCTCTAGAGTAGTATTTGGAAGCTCTCTGCATACCCCTACACTACTGTTTCATGACAGTACTCCACTTATAAGATTGTAACTTCCTACTTCTCTTATTTTTGTTAATATTTCCCATTTTATATTTCAAGTATTTAATAATGCTTAGTAGTCACTGTAGTTCAGATCTAGAATGACACCCATATTGCCCATATGTTAGAGAGTTGGTTATTGGTTGGGTGATATGGAATGGGAGGTGGTGACAATTTAAGAGGCCAAAATGGCCTGTCAGTGGGGATGTACCCTCACATGTGACTGTGGTGCCTAGTCCCAGCCTCTTTTTCTTCCACAGCTTCCAGGTCTGAGGTAATGTTTTTCCTCTTTGATGTGCTCTCCACCTCCAAAGAATAGCCATCTTTGGATGGGATGATCTGTCCCACACTGTGAGATGACAAATTTCCTCTTTGATAAGTTATCTGATTATGTTACGTGATGGACAGTTGATTGATTCAATAAGCAGTAATATCAAATCTTTTCAGCTGTATTATGAGCTAACACACTAGTGGAGCAGAAGGAATAGAGTCGTCATTGGCATTTCTTCTGTGCAATATAAGAAGGCAGGATCAGTTTCAACATCTGTGAAACATGAACATTGAAGAATCTTCTGAAATGTAAATGAATACAAAACAGTTAGAACCATGCTTAACACATATCCTTTTACCAAAATTTGATTTTATTTGTGACTGTCAACATGAAGCTATAATGTCAGAGATATTTCCATTCTGGTCTCTTTCAACTATCCAGTCAATGAAGGTCAGTGTCTCTGTAGGACAAGCTTCCCACTGGAGATAAGGGATTTAAGACTTAGGAGAAGCCCAGTGAGGTGTGCTATTTGTTAATAGCTCAATTTTGTCCTTGTATAGATGTCTTTCCTTTGTTCTTGGCAAAGCAGACACAGCTATGCCAAAACCACCCATTAAAGACACTAGACTAAGGCTTTTTTAGGAAAACTAACTCAAATGGAGGATCATTGATAAGCTGTGGAGAACTGTATAAAGACTTTAATTATAATTGGCTTGATCTAGTGCACAGCCCAGGGAGACATTGTGGCTATGCCCATGAGTCACACATATTGGCATTAATAAATGCCCATCTTTAGCATCCTTTCGAGAGGAATTTCCCCTCCATTATTTTAGTTCATTATTAGAATATGGGATTGTCATCCCTCCTCCCCACTTCCCAGATTTTACCACTTAAAATGCTCTATCCTTTCCAATCAAATGCAATTCCTGAGCTTCATTTAGAAGCAACAATAGTGATGCTCCATGGAATGGAAAAAGAAAAGGAGGGAAAAAAATAGAGAAGAGATCTAATTTCCCAGAACACATTTTAAGAAATGAGAAGAAGATGAACCTGTCCCTGGGAACTCACACGCTCTGGTTGAGCCCAGCGTGCAGTCACAGGGGCTTTTCATTTCACAAGCAGATTCTTGGGAAACAGAAGAATTGAGCTGGAATAGGGAGCCTAGCTTTGAGACTGTGGCCACATTGAGCCCCAGGGCAGTTGCAGAAATGTTGGGCTTCTGTGTCTGCCTGTCAGCTACTCAGACATTTCCAAAAATAAGAAATGCAGAAAGGAGTACTGGCAGAAGCAGATGATGTCACCTTGGCTGGGCTGTGTGTGTGTGTGTGTGTGTGTGTGTGAACTCACAAATGCATGCCTCATGCATGCCCTTTCAGAAGGGGAACTGTTTCAGGACAAAGTCCTTGGATGTAGGATCAAGTTGGTCTCCTTTCCCAAATCACTTTTTCATTCATCCATCTTTTGATTCTTGTCCTTGCCATGCAGAGAGAAGCCACCTTATCAGGGCCTTGTAACCACAGTTGTCCATGAAGCCTGGACATAAATGGTTCATAGTGTACCATTTTATCTTATGTGTATAGGGGTTGGGAGGATCATGGGGATAGAGAAAAGCTTGCCTGTGTTGGTGAATACATCTTTTGTGTGGGACCCTCCAGTTTTGACCTCAGAATCATTAACTGTATCACCTCCAGTTGCCTCCTAATTCTCACCACCCTTCCATTTCCCATGGATATTTAAATTACTTTAAAAACCCGGTTGAGACAAAACCCTCACTGGAGTCTACCATGTAAGGCCATTGCGATAAATCTTGTATTTTAGCCTGTTGCAGTTGCATAGGCCCTCAGGAATTGTCTGCTTTGGAGAGGGGACAGAAAAGTGACTTTTACCCTAAGATTATACAAACCCTATTGGTTCCACCATAACCCAGGCTCCACCATTTCAGTGCAGCTGGCTTGACTGCCAACTTCTGGCATCAGTGTCTAGTTGCCTGTGTGCTTTTCCTTGTCTTGGAAGACAGCACTGACCATATATGGAACACCAGAAAGCTATGTCCCTTTCCTCCCATAGCTCTTTTCAGTAACTGACACAAATTCACATTTCCATACCAAGCATCCTCGGTATCACTCCCCAACCCTGGCTATTAAATAATTCTGAGTCATATATTCTAGGCTCTGAATGGAGTTATTAATAGACTAGATTCCACTTGTGTGCTGGTTGGTAGCTTTCTTGAGAATCCCCCTGTAGTGATGTCCTGTCCTTCACTGTCCTTCAAGCCAAGAATGCCATTTCTAGGCATATGCATTGTCTTTTGCAATTTGGAGACTTGGAGTTTCCTTAGGCTATGACAGGAAGGACTCCTAAATCTTCATTCATTCTGACTTAAGCTGGTTGGTAGATTTGTGGATATCATTGTCAATAGCTTTACTCTCACTGGCCTTGGCATAGTCCTAGTGCAGGGTAACACCCAGTGCTCTCCCCCAGCCCCTGTGCATGTGCATGTGTGCATGTGTGCATTTGCAGCATCAACACATGTTCCCAGACCTACACAGTCTGGATCCTTTTTCCCCAATCTCAGCCCCTGTGGTTAGGGTAGATTAGACACTACCTTTCTATCTATTGTTTTCCTTCCCTTTGACCATAGCTATTGGCTCAAGGATCCAGGCAACTGGACTTTGTATGAAGATTTATGATGGGTCTAATAGAAAAAAGACCCTTGGTTTGTCCTTCTCCCCTTCTATGCCCCTTCCCTGATATGCTTGGATTTAAAATTCTTAGGTAAGTTTAGAATATCTTGTTGAACATTTGACTATGTAGAGGCGGAGGGGGAAGCATGGGAGAAGAGAGAACATCTCTATTGGAACCCTCATATGGTTGAAGATTAGAAGATCAACAGAGCCATTTTATGAGATATTAATCCATGTACAAGGCTGGAAACCTTATGACTTCATCATAGGACCTTGTCTCAGGACCAGCCCTTGGAGATTTAGTTCCTCCTTATGCCCTTTGGGAGAAACCTTCAGACTGCAGAGGACACTGCCATGGGTTTTACATAGTTGTGTCTGATGTTCTTTTCCAATTAGGTGAGAAATCTATGATTTTTTTTTTTTGCTTGAGTCTCTGGGGTGAAGTTATAAAGTTATAGGACAGATTTAATAAATCAGCCTTTGAGCAGGTGCCAAAAGTTCAAGGGAGTCCTTTTCTGCAGGGGCTTTCCGCACAGTACCTTCTTTCTAGCATAGTCCTAGTGCAGGGTAACACCCAGTGCTCTCCCCCAGCCCCTGTGCATGTGCATGTGTGCATGTGTGCATTTGCAGCATCAACACATGTTCCCAGACCTACACAGTCTGGATCCTTTTTCCCCAATCTCAGCCCCTGTGGTTAGGGTAGATTAGACACTACCTTTCTATCTATTGTTTTCCTTCCCTTTGACCATAGCTATTGGCTCAAGGATCCAGGCAACTGGACTTTGGGTCGTGTGAGCAGTCTCATGACACGGTTGTTGGCCTTCCCCCCTCTTCTGTCTTGGATCCCTTTGTGTAGCCTCCTTCTCTGATGTTCAGAAGAAACCACAGACCTGGGCTATTTTCCCTTCAATTTCCTCAGTCACAGACCCCCGTTTGCAGTACTTTTTTTTTTTTTAAGAGGCCAACATGTCCTGGTTGTTTGTTCTATATGACGAATGCCCCCACTCCTTATTAACCTCCCAAATAGGCGGCCCCCCACCATTAGGGCTTATGGTATATATGAGACAACATAAAAACAAGATACATGCTCCCCCATGCACATTTCAAATGAAATGTAACAGAAGAGAAATAAATAAAAATGGGGGGAAATGCCTCAAATGGTTTATGTTGGGAAATGTTATATGGGCCATAATGGGGCTTCTATGGGCTTTGGGCAGGGACTTTGATAATGAAGGTTAAATGAGGGAATGTTAGAAAAAAATGTTCCCTGTTCATAAAAATAAATCTCTGATATGAACCAGAGTGAAATAAACTGAGTTACAGGCAGCGTGAGCAGCTGGGGTGACCTCAGCCGCAGGTTGGTAATAGCTAGCCTTGCTGGCACCACACACTGTCACCTCAGCAGGATTCACTTAGCTCTCCATCACAGAGACACCGAGTTCTGTGGGCCTTGGGAGTGGCTCTTCAGCCTTCCCTCTGAATGAACAAAGCCTGCTTGGTTCCTCTGTTTTCTCCCCCTCTGTCAGGGCAGAAGGCTCAGGAGCTGCAGTTTTGGAGTCCAGACCAGTCTTGGAGTTTGCATGCAAATGACCAGCTGTTTTGTGAACAAGCGACAGGGACTTGGAAAGGGTAGTGTTGACTAGGAGTCCCCATGGCCTACCTGAAAGGGTCACCACCATTCAGCTCTGGCTAGCAGTGGGGATATCAGCCTAGGGGTGATGGTAAGCCGGAACATCATGGATATTAGCATTAAATCATTTGATTTGTACAAGTTGATAGCCAGTTGCTGCATACGTGTCCTCTGTTGGACAGGGGCATGCCTTACTGGAAGCCCTGCCTCAGACTCACCTGTCTCTTTTTCTAGAGTTCTTTGGCACTAGCATTAAATTAGATTAGGGTAAGAGAATTCTTGAATATAAGAGAAGGCGAAGGCGCAGATACCCCCAAATCATTTTAAATAATGGGGATAAAAGTAGACATTAAAGTTTTATTTATAATGAATTTTCTTTTTTTTTTCTGGTTCCTTCTTTAGGACTGGCAACATGCCAAATCTCTGGGGCTGGCTGGGACTATGGGAATGAAAATTGAGTCTAAAGACCAGTTTCTAGTGATTGTTAATGATGTTACAACAGTTTGCCCATCTCTGGTGCTCACAGCGTTCATGTGAAAGGGCCAAGTCAAACCAGCTTGCCCGTTTGTTCTCACATGAGATGCAAATGTAGCATTTCATTCCTGCACTGAATTGGACCGAGGCATCCCTCTCATTTGTCTGAATCAATCAGTAACCTGGTCAGTCAATCATTTTCTTCCTTTAGGTAGAGATGTGAGCATGGGAACTATAGCACTTTCCTTTCAGCTGGGACAAAAACAGTCTCATGAAGATAATGATAAGAGACCATAGGTCCTGTCTTCCCATAGGAGGAGACACTAAGGGAAGTCAGGAGCTGATTCTTCACTTGCCCATCAGCTAGGACTCAGGTCCAGCTGCTGTCATGGGAAAAATTACTGAATTCATCATGCCTTGTCTCCTCCCAACTCAAGAGGCCTGAAAGACCCTGAAAAGGTGGTAAAATCCCCTGGTTTCTAAATGTCAACAATGAATTTGAATTTTTTAACTAGAAAAAAATTAATATACAGTATATTTTGATCTTCTTTTTTCTTCTTTCCTCTTCCTCCTCCTCTTCCTCCTCCTTCCCCCTCTCTCTCAGCATTTAGTTTTTGAATTTGAAGTTCATAAACAAAGTAGATATGCTAAGACCTGTAGACTAAAAAGAGCTCTTATCTGTAGGCCATATCTTTGCTCTTGCTCTTGAAGCCTTAACCATCCTCTTTCTCCTCCCAAATTATTGAACTATACAGTATTTTCCTGGGAGAGAGGTAAGAATTGAAGAAATAGTATAGCACAGGGAACACTGAATTTATCCTCTGGGATTCTGTTCTTCCTTTTACTATTTATAGACAAAGGAATTTGTTAAGATGTGCCAGACTGCAGTGGTTCACAACCTGTGGGCCATGACCCTTTTCTGCAGACCCAAATGACTCTTTTGCAGGGGTCCCATATCAGATTCCCTGAATATCAAATATTTACAATACAATTCATAACAGTAGCAAAATTGCAGTTAGGAAGTAGCAGCAACAACAATTTTATGGTTTGGGCTTGCCACAGCATGAGTAAGTGAATTAGAGTTGCAGCATCATTGGGGTAGAAACTGTGTGTGTGTGTGTGTGTGTGTGTGTGTGTGTATGCTTGTTCACTGACAATAGTAGAATCTGATTTAAGAAAAATACATATGTGTACAATGATCAGTTTCTGAAGCTCTAAAAGGGCCAGGGAAAAACAAATTAATTATTCAAACAAGTGCCTTGCTGATGGACTGGAAATATTTGAACATGGTATATAGAGCCGTATAAAAACAGTGTACCCCAGCAGGAAGGGAATATATGACTTTCATTTTTTTTCTTCTGTGTGTAGAATTGTTATATCCCTTGACCAGATTTCTGTTGGCGTGGATGATTAGTGGGCTATTTTAGAAGTTCATTGTCTCAGCCTTTGCCGAGAGTCCTTCTTAAATGGAACTCACTATGTCATAACTGTATAAAATATTCATTAAGATGGTGCTTTTAATGGATGTATTTGGAATGAACTCAAGCAAAGGGAGGCTTCCACTGATTTGTGGAGTGCTCAGCCTTTTCAGGGCTGTGTCTGGCCCAAGGCCACCTCCTCCGCGCCCCTCTGCGTCCCTCCGCACTTCTCTTCTATCTACAGGCTTCCGTCTGACAGGAGGACTTTCTGTCAGGGTCACACTGATAGGGTTAAAGATGTTTGTATAGGGGATCAATCCTTTCCCTTATACTCGCATACATTCCCACTGGATGTTTTTCATATCACCACTGTTCATATCCTATCAGCAGTGTTGCGCTGGCTTAAATTACTCTGGTGAAAGTTTGCCTTGTGCAGTTAACTCATTTGAGTTCTGTAGTTAGGACACAGTTTGCTTTAATCCTAGTCTGTCACTTGTTAGTTATGTGACACTGAAGCAAGCATCTTAATCTCTTTGTTTCTTACGTTTGTACATAGAATGACACTAATATTTGTTTTCTATGGTATTTATATAAAGATTGGATGGGCATAGATTGCAGAGTTCAACCTGCAGCCTGGGTCATTTTAGGAGCATATTAGTCTTTGCCACTATTCTCTATATAGTGAACATCCCGCAACCTGTACCTGGATCCACTTTGTTAGCCAGCAAGCATTTGATTCTTATCCTATACAAACAATAGAGAAGGTTTATTTGAGAATGCTTAAGTGAGCAAAACACCAAGGGCCAGAGAGATAAAGAGAAGGGGTCAAGACTATTCTGTAAATTGGTCATAGAACCAAATTTCAAGTTTTTTTTATGTTCCTTTTATTGAGCTCTCTATACCTGTATAGCTGTACCCAGGCAGACTTTGAATTCATTACCCTCTAGCTCCAGCCTCCTAAGTGCTGGGGTTGCAGGTATGCATCTTTCTGCTCATGTAAAATCAGTATTTCCATTTCTTTCATCTACTTGCTTACATTACATTGGTAAGTACAATTGCTCTGATCTTCTGTTCTCTTTCTTTCTATAACTGAAGCATCTCTGATGCTAACCTCGTGTCAACATGACTTCCACCATTTGACTTCCTTTGCGGTGCTCTGCGCTATCCAGTCCTGGGCTATTAGCATTTCCCTACTGTTTTGGACCATGATGATAGAGATCAGCAGTAATAAGAGATGCCCCTCTTCAGGCCACTATCATCAACACCTGGAGTCTCAAGACCCAGCAGAAGCATCCAACAAACATGCCCTCACTTCAGATCATCTCACTGCATGCATCTTGAGTTCTGAAAACCGTGAATCTCAGAACCTATAAACCAATCAAATAACCTTGGGCAAATTGCTTCTATTTGGCAATCATTGTTTTTCTCTCTTAAAAGTAGAAAAAGATGATTAAATTATTAATAGAAGAGCAATAGATTCCCCCATAAAGTTATGGAATAAATTTTAACAATTATCAACTCTGCCTGTTGCCCTCTGGGGCTGGGTGGGGCTAGGGTCTTTATTTTTATAATTTTCAAATTGAAATTAGGATTATCATAAAATTGGTAGAATAATGAAAAAAGCTATTTCCCAGAGCAGGCCTCCATGATGTGACAGGGCTGGAGCAGCCATGGGGAATGGGCCAGGAGGAAGCCTCACGCAGACTCTTCCTTGGTGTCTTAGTCCTGGGAGGAACAATATGCTCATCAAGATTCTGATTAAGTAGGGATTGCCAACGGCACTCTTTGTTAGCAGGCAAACAAGACTTAAAACAAAAATCCATCAAGATTTAATCACATTGCTCTATCTGCATGACCTAACCTCTGAGCGTTCATGAGAACACTTTCCTTTGTTTCCAGGCCCTAAAGCATGTGCCTCGGTGGGAACTGTGGTCCCTTCAGAGTTGTCACTTGTGTGGCAGAAACAAAGATTACTTTTCAGTCCCCTTTGACTCTCTGAATTAACATGAAATTGAAGAGGGTAGGTAGCTGGGGAGAGAACAGAAAGAAAGAAGGACAGAGATGGGAAATAGAAGAGTGTGGCTCATTTTCCAAGTAGTGAGCAAAGCAATAGGTGCCCCCACTCAGCCCAACTGGTCGTTCTGCTAGTTCTCTGACACAGTCTTCTAGGAAGTGAGCTTTATGGGGTGGTTCTCTGCCAGAAAGCTGATTATTTCAGAATCGAGCAAATGTCTTCCCCTCCCCACAAACACATACTTCCTTCCATGTCAATGGCCCATTTGTAGTCTCCACCACCAAATCAATGTCAGTGTAAGGGTGGTAGTGTCTATCTGTGTAACCAACAAGCGACATGAAGAAGCTCCTGTCCCAATCATAAGGAAATGTTGATGTGTTCTGCTGTCATGTCTAGCACATGTATTTTGCAGAAACTTGGTTAAACCTTGACTAAGGGTTAGCTCTCTATACAAGGTCAAGGGTTGATAGGGTGCTGTCAGATCCAAGAAGGGAGGTGTTAGGAGTGGCTTCCATTGGACTCTAGCTTGTTTAAAAGTAGCCTTGGAGTCTAAGGGGGTGGGGATGGGAAGGCCAGTGGAGAAGGGATCGGGCCTTTCTCTCTCCCGCATCCTCACTCTCCTTCTTGGATCGTCCCATCTCACATCCTTCCCCTGACCCTGCAGTGTGCAGGAAACTCACAAATTTTCCTGTGAAGATGAGTTGAGTCTTAAACAGTATGTCCATGAAAGAGAGTTTGTATGCTGCCATAGGATGCCTTATATAGCCAAAGAAAGGCTTGACTCTCAACATTGTGTCTTTTGAAGAATGTGCATAAGTGTCATCTTAGAGGCTTCTTTCCTTTCCCTTCCTTCTTCCTCTTATGTCTTTCTTATCCCTTTCTTGGTTAAATTGAGATCATATTTCTTTCCCATTTTTAAAATAACATTTTTTGATGCGGAATTGAAGTGGTATTTGTTTTGAATAAGAAAATGAATTTAAAAAAAATCAAGAAAAGCAAAAGAGATTTCTAATCAAAGAACAGCAATTGCTAATAGTGATTGCCCTGACTGTTTGCCCTATTTCTATGTTTAATACTCTTAAGTATCACAGGAGATTAGTGCTGTCTATATAGGTCTTTTGTACATGGAAACATTGGAACTGAGAACAATTAGCTAATTTGCCAATGACACATGGATCATAAACAGTGTGAATGCAGAGTCCACATTTTTAACTAAGATGCTTTACTTTGGCCATGCAAGAATCAGGAACACATATCAAGCAGTCAGGGAGGGAGATAGTAACCAAGAGGATATACTCTCCAAGTTTTCAGTCTAAGCTTTAGGGCCTATACATAGCATAGGGAAATTTATCTATTTCTATAAATTAATCTCTTTGCCTATAGTCTCAGGAGCCTGACTTATACAGAGATGAATTGTATTAATGGTTTGCCTTGGAATGACTCTGGCCTTCTTCTGGAAGGGACTTGCCTTGGTCAGTCAATATATCATCACTTAGTCCTAAGACTTCCTGGAAGAGCTTGACAGATGTCTGTGTTCTCAGTCTAGGTGGCTGGCATCAGTACACAAGGTGTCAATCATGTACTTGTAACTCAGATACCGTTTCAGTATTACTACTCTCTTATTTCTACCATACTCTTTACATGTGTACTGGAAATAATATCCTAGTAAAGATGAGGATGAATTGTCTATCTACGTAGACCTATCTTCTTCCCATGACTGACTACTCCATGCTCAGTGGTACATGCCCTGTGTAGATAGTCATTCAGTCAGACTATAGCTACAAGTTCTTGCTTCAGCACCTATCTTCTAGTTGTGGAATTTTGCCTGTGCCCAGTCTAACTTGGCTTATAGTTCAACTCTTGAGCAGTTTTCAAAACTTCACTATAGTAATTTTTAATATCTTAGTCTATATTCTGTTGCTTTAACAAACTAACCTGGACTGGTTGATTTATGAAAAGAAGAGGTTTCTTTGGCTTGGTGTTCTGCAGTTCTTAGAACACACTACCAGCATTCACTCAGCTTCAGGGACAAGCCCTGTGCCCCCTACACATGGCAGGAAGGTAAACGGCTATATGAGCATTCCAATTTTATTTCTTGTTGCTGTTGCAAAATACTCTGACCAATGGAACTTCAGAGAGAAGGGATTTAGGCTCACAGTTTCAAGCTACTGCCCAACATTGTGGGGAATTCAAGACAGCCCAAACTAAAGCAGCTAATACAAGCCCAGTCAAAAGCACATGCATGCATACTTAGCAGTGCTCAGCTCACTTTCTCCACTCTTACATTGTTGTCCAGGTTCATCTGCTGGACAATGCTACCACCCTCGGTGGGCAGGCCTTCCCACCTCAATATGAGAAAGACAATCTCTAACAGATAAGCCCACAGCCTAATCTAGACAACCCCTCATTGAGAATCCCTTCCCAGATGATAGCATTGTGTTTCCAATGAACACTAACCAACACAGCAGTTACATATAAAAGAGGGTTACAAAACCCAGAAAGCTAACAAGAGAATGAACTGAAGAACCAAAGTGCTCTAGTACAAACTGCTCTTGTGATAGATACTATGTTCACACATGAGTCACGTGCCTCTAAGAGGGTATAGATCCATCGCTCCAGATTCCTTTGAAGGGACCCACTGTTTCTCAGCATCATTACTTTGGAGACCAAGTCTCAACAAAAGTTTCAGCATGGAAAAAAAAAACATATCCAGTCTTACCAATTTCTATGTATCAACTTCACCATTAAGAGTACATGGTTCGCTGTCTGGGCACCCTGAGCAGACCTTGGGTACAAACTCCATAGGCAGTGCCACAATACCCAGAGGAAGCTCCACTCCTGGGTGCTTTTATATGCCCAGGATCCCAGGAGCTTAGTTGAACCAGGATTTCAGCGTCCCAGAGGCAGCTTGACTCTAAGGAGTTCTGACACAACCAGGATAACAGGAAGGACAGGCTACAGTCACATATGGTGAGAACAGATAGCACTAGAGATAACCAGATGGCAGAAAGCAAGCATAAGAACATAAGCAACAGAAACCAAGGTTACTTGGCATCATCAGAACCCAGTTCTTCCACCATAGTAAGTCCCGGATACACTATCACACCAAAAAAGCAAAATTCAGATCTAAATTTACTTCTTATAATGATGATAGAGGACTTTAAGAAGGACATAAATAACTCCCTTAAAAAATACAGGAGAACACAGGAACAGCTAGAAGCCCTTAAAGAGAAAACACAAAGATCTCTTAAAGAATTATAGGAAAACACCATCAAACAGGTGAAAGAAATGAACAAAACCATCCAGGTCTAAAAAGGAACTAAAAACAATAAATAAATCACAAAGCAAGATAACCCAGGAGCTAGAAAACCTAGGAAAGAGATCAGGAGCCATAGATGCAAGCATCAACAACAGAATATAAGAGATAGAAAAGAGAATCTCAGGTGCTGAAGATACCATAGAAAGCATTGACAAGTGGGTTATGACTTGGGTATTCCAAGTTTCTAGGCTAATATCTGCTTATCAGTGAGTGCATACCATGATTGGTCCTTTGAGACTGGGTTACCTCACTTATGTACAAGAAGAACAGAGGAGTGGCCCCTGGTTATGGAAAGGCTCAGTGCAGCAGTATAGGGCAATACCAGAACAGTGAAGTGGGAAGGGGTAGATGGGGGAACAGGGGGAGAGAAGAGGGCTTATGGGACTTTTGGGGAGTGAGGAGCCAGGAAAGGGGAAATCATTTGAAATATAAAAAAATTATATATCAAATAAAAAAATAAAAAAGAAAGAAAGCATTGACACGACAGTCAAAACACAAAAAGCCAAAACCTCCTAATCCAAATCATCCAGTAAATCCAGGACACAATGAGAAGAACAAACCTAAGTATAATAGGTATAGAAGAGAGTGAAGATTCCCAACTTAAAGGGTCAGTAAATGTCTACAACAAAATTATAGAAGAAAACTTCCCTAACTTAAAGAAAGAGGTGCCCATGTACATATAAGAAGCCTACAGAACTCCAAATAGACTGGACCAGAAAAGAAATTCCTCCCATCACATAATAATTACAACACCAAATGCACTAAACAAAGAATATTAAAAGCAGCAAGGGAATTACTATCAGAATTATATTAGATTTCTCACCAGAGACTAGGAAAGCTAGAAGATAGATCCTGAGCAGATCTCATACAGACCCTAAGAGAACACAAATGCCAGCCCAGGCTACTATACCCAGCAAATCTTTCAATTACCATAGATGGAGAAAAGAAGATCTTCCATGACAAAACCAAATTTACATAGTATCTTTCCACAAATCCAGCCCTACAAAGGATAATAAATGCAAAACACCAACACAAGGAGGGAAACTATACCCTAGAAAAAGCAAGAATCTTTCAACAGACCCACACAAACATAATTCCACTTATAATAACAAAAATAACAGGAAGTAACAATCACTTTTCCTTAATATCTCTTAATATGAAAATTAACACTACTAACATATCCTAATCAAATGAAATTCAAAAATATGAGGAATTAGAAATTAGTTGGCTGTTACCCAATAGTTTCTCTAATTTGGTAATTGGAGAGAGATGTCCAATATTGTACAATTCATACACACTTTCTACTTGTTTGTACATGACAGTGTCTTGCTATGTACTACATAATGGTCTTTAAATCGTGCTTCTCCTATCTCAGCCTTTCTATAAGTAGGATTGTTTATTTGATGTTTTTACATTATACTATGGTTTTCAGAACAGCATACATATTTCAAAAATTTTTATACAGCCAAAAGAAATGTAGACAATTTGGGAGGTGGCTTGTAAGAGAACAATGAAGAGTGAGAGTGAATGTTTTGCTTGATATTTATAATTATTGTATCAATTTTGAAGAATATGACTTTATAAGTTACTCTTTTTCTGAGATGAATGCTTTTCAAAATCATCACAGCCAATGAACCAGAATCTTACCCTCACCTAATGTCCGTGCCACTCTCCAAGCAGAACCATTGTTCATTGAAACAGTTGATGAATGGCTTCATGGACAGACCATCTTAATACACATACCATTTCTAAAACGAATGTAACCTGTTCCCTGTGGACTGAGAATGATGACAATCACTCAAGTCAAATAGATTTTACCATAGCAGGAAATCTGTATCCAAATAGTTGTGCCTCAATTTATTCCTTGGTGCAACAGAACTGTCAACTCTTAGCTACGATAGAGGTAAAATCCTTTGGTCCTGTGAGGGACACTGAAGTACAACCTTATTACAATGAACTCCAATGTCTAAAAGTTGTTCTTATTTTGGGTTTCTATGACAGTAAGAGCCAAGATTTAAAGCTTTACTAAAAACAAAATAAACAGACAAAAAGACATTGTCTTTTTATGCTCATTTAATGACATGTCCATTATTTTTATGATTGGTCTAAAACTATATATTGTGCTGAATATAATAAAGAATAAAAATAAAAAACTATAATAAAAATAAAAGCACTATGGACTGGAAAAAAAGAGTACATGGTTCAATGATTTTTAGATTCTTGGTTGTAAAGGCAACATCATAACACAGCATGTGGTCAGATGCGTCATAGATGGGTATGTTTACAATTAATCTCTAATCACAAACCTGTTGCATAGAGTTAAGTCCTACAATGGATGGCCTCTAGTGTCTGTCTGCTTTTATTTAACAATGTTTGGGAGACTCATCCACACATTTTCATTTTATGGCAGAATACTGGTCCACTGTGGGGCTATTCTGTATATATATATTTATTTATATATATCACCTATCATTTGCTGATAATTTACTGATTTCTGTTTTGGTCCAGTACAAGTTAAAGCTTCTATGAACACTGGTATGCAAAACTTCATGGGTTTCATATGCTTTCATTTTTTACTTCAGTCCCCTAAAAGTGAAATTGCAACATCATGTGACAGATTGATATTCTGCTTTCTAAGAAATGTCCAAATGTTTACTGAAGTGGCCATATAAACATCCAATGTCATTGCCATAGTTTCCAATATATTATGTCATCAGTCATCCTACCTTTGATAATAAAAGAGTGATTATTCACAATTTTATTCCTCCTATTAACATTTTATTAACAAACATAAATTGTAACATTCACATTGTGTAAATAAAAATCCATATTTTTATAATATACACATATATTAGGAAATTATTTATGGATATTATATGAGAATACATAAACAATGATTTCTATGGAAAGAAATATAATTGTGGATACTTGGTACTATATTGTATTAATAGATGAATTTCTTTTAAAACTTATAACTTAAGTTATGTATAATATTCTACTGTTGATTATAAAGAAGGATTTTAAGATTAATCTTATATAATTTATGAGATGTAGTCTTCATATGGATATAACATAATCTTTGAGCCATTTTCTGTGTTTGGACCCCTGTTTCTATTTTCTATGTTACAATACTGAATAGCTTATAGCTTCAATTTTCAAATACTTTTGATTAGTCTTCTTGTGCTTCTCTTTAATATTTCTTCTGACCTCTCATGGCTATGTGTGCCCACATTACAGTTATTTTCCCTTTCTGTGCGTGTTGGCAAATATGATGACTGCTCATTTCACTAGGGAAATAATTTAGAAACAGGCTTTTGTTTCAAGTGTGTGTGTTTCTAAGAACATCAAAGCTATGGTTCAGTTTAGTTTAAAAGTTAATCTCCAACAGAATTGCTTACTTTGTAAACATGGATGGGTTGGCTGAAGCTATTTACTAAACAATCATGTAGATCTTGTCTGAGGAGAGTAGATGCAAGTCCACTTGTTATATTCCTCACAGAGCATGTGGACATGATATATTTAACGAATAGGCGTCTTCTAATCCATCCCAATCAGTGCCCCCTTCAGCCATGCCTTCCTATTCTAGAATAAAGCCAAAGTGCAGATCTGATCATGTGGTGTGCAATTCTCTCTGTGGATCCCTCACAATCTCTGAGCATAGCATACACCTGTTCCACATGGATGAATTGAAATGAAGTTTCCAACTGTGTCATGCAGACTCAAGGGGTTTCTGGTCTCAGCAAACCATTTTGTGAATCTGCATCAGCAAAGCACCACATAAGTCTCCATTACGTGACAGAGTCTCGTGATACCACCAGAAACTTCCACTTCAAGGAATTGTTCCATAAGGGCAGAGCCTCTGCTTTTATTATCTCTTCTTTTGAAAGTGTCCATTTTAATGAAATACGGTTTCTGTACCGAAATACATTTTGGCAATTTTGAGTGCCCTGGCGCATCACCACCACCCAGTTTTTAGGACATCTGATCATTTTCCAAAGTCAATTTCTTCATCCCTGCCCCTGTGACCCTTTGGCCTCTGATCACCACCAATCAGATCTTCCTACCATGGACACCCAGTCAGTATGTGGCCTCTGTGTCTTTCTCCTTCACTCAGTCTGCTTACTGGCCTAACCCATGTTCTTCTAGGAGGCTTTCCTTTTTGCCTCGGAAAGTAGCATCATATTATATGACCCTATCACATTTTCTTAATTCATCAGTCAGTGGTCTTGTTTCCTTGGCTATTAATAGATGGCTGCCATAAACATTGCATATAAGTTTTCAGCTGACACACATTGTCAATTCTCTTGAATATCACCCGGGACTGGAATGGCTAGGTCATATAATACCTGTTCCTATTACCTCTTAGAGTATCTGCTAAACAAGAGCCCAGCAGCAGCTACACCATTTCACAGTTCTTCAGCTGTTCCTCTCCTTCCTTGTCAACCATTGTTGTCAATCATTGAGATTTCCGTTGTGGGAGCAGGCAGGAAGTGACATCTCATCAATAACTAAGGACGCTGAGCATCTTCTTATGACCTTGCTTCCATATTTTCTCTGAAGGAATGTTGACTCAAAGCCTTTGCCTATCCAAAATAGACTGTATCTAAAGAAGTCAAAAAATATCCTTTATGTATTCTGGGTATAAATCCCCTATCAAGTGCTTACAAAAACCTCTCCAATTCTGTGGGCTTTCTTTCCATTCACTTTATGGTATAATTTAAAAGAATAAAATATCTTAGTTTTGGTATTCTAATTTGTCTACTCTTTTTCTTAATTTGCTGGTACATTTTCTGTCATGTGTAAAAAGCTCTGGTCAACTTCGTGGGAATTACTCCTAGGTTTTCCTTTAAAAGCTTAATAGTTTTCCTATTTTTATCTATTTATCTATTTTGCTTAAATTTTGTACAGAATCTCAGGTAGGAGTCAATTTTTTTTCATTGACATGCAGTCAAATGCACACCATTTGCTGATAAAGATGCTTTTTCTTCATTGGCTTTTCCTGGTCTGCTCATCAGTAAATAATCTGAAGCTGTATTTCTAGTTTTATTCCGTTCAGCTGTACACTTTTCCTTAAACCAGTACTGTGCCATCTTTATTGCTGTAGATGTGTAGTTTATTTCCAATTTTGGAAGGTTGACTCATCCAATATTATTTTAGGATATCCTTTGGAAATTGAGCTCCCTTCAAATCATATGAATTTTAAGATCCTTTTGTCTATTTCGGCACAAAAGTCAGATGGGTGGTGATAGAATTTGCTTGTGTCCATGGAGATATTCAAGGGATATTGGCATCTAATACTAACTTTTGGAACCCATGAATAGTATCTTTGCACTTATTTCAATATTTTTTATTTCTTTCAATAATAGCTTGTAGCTTGTGGTGTACATGTGTCAAGTGTCAGTCCTTTCCTGGGACAACAAGAACAAACACTGAGATAAGGAATGAATGACAGAACAATGTACAGATACCATCAAAGTCCAACTTGGTGAACTACTGAGTTTTATTGGGGTTACTAACAGGAATATGGGCAAGGTGTTACTTGTGGGAGCAGAAATGACTCAAAGACAGCCGCATCACTGAAGCTCACCCCAGAATGGTTGATAGTTCATGCAAGCTGGGAACCCAGAGAACCCTGCACAGCTTGCAGGCAGCTCAGCAGGTTGGACAGTGTCCTTTCCAGGTGGCTCAGTTGCTCTGAGAGTCTGACAGGCGCCTCTTCTGGTCGTTGTTTCTTTGGGGTAATTCAGCTGCTTTCTGCTTCTTCTGGGTATCTGGGCTTGTCTGAGAGTGAATCTCAGAATCTTTACTATTTATATATCTTTAGGGGCAGGTCTTAGTAAATTTCATCAGTTTTAGGGACTTCCTGAAGCTGTTTTCAATTGTTTATTTCCTGTCTTAAGAAATATCCCTGCTGTATTTCACATCTCCTTAGAGTAGTTGTTCTCGTAGTGGTTCTCAACCTGTGGGTCCCGCCCCCTCCGGCTACCCCCCACCCCCACCCCCCGGATCAACAGACCCTGTCACAGTAGTCTTATATCAGATATCCTACATATCAGATATTTACATTATAATTCGTAATAGTAGCAAAATTTTAATTATGAAGTAGATATGAGAATAATTTTATGGTTGAGAGTCAACCACAACTAAAGGCTCTCAGCATCAGGAAGGCTGAGGACCACTGCCTTAGATCATTCTATTATTTCATCTCCCCATAAACATCCCATCTTAAGCAGTTCCCCCTTCAAGATGGAGGAAATTATTATATGACAGGACAGTAACATCTTGTACATTTTTGCTTGAATTTATTTGTAAGTTTTTATTCATTTGATATCATATGAGTATAATTCTTTTATTTATTTCAATTTCAGTTTTGCACTGCTTATTTGTGGTATATAAAATTAAGATTTTGTGTTGCTCTTACTATCCCCTGGCTGAAAGCCTTTATAGTTCTAATAAATTTTAGTGGATTCCTTAGGACTTTTCTGTTTGAGAGCTTGTCATATGCAAATATAGCTTTATCTCTTACTTCCCAGTGCATATGGATTTTTTTTTTGTCCTTGCTTTTCTTCTGTGGCTCACACTTCCAGTGGAATTCTGAATAAAAGTGAAGGGAACAGGGCAGGTATCTTTATCTTGATCTTGAGGGGAAAGTGTTTTATCAATAAGTACGATTTCAGCTCTGGGTTCTTCACCTTTGTTTTTTGCCAAATGTTTACCTAGATTATTGCGTTTCTAGTTTTTAAAATAGCATCTATCAGGTCAAACACCTAACTTCACACTATTTCTTCCACCATGTAACCTCTAACACCTAAGTGTTAACAAAATTTTTATCACACCTAATTCTTGTAGCCATTTGTATGGTTGTTCTGAGGAACCCATTCTGTTTGCCTAATCCTAGTTCCTAGAAAATCCTTTTAGAATGTTATATTTGCTTATTTCTGTTTTCATAGTTCCTAGTACAAAGAACTGTAAATAGAAAGGAGTTAAGACTTTTGAGTGAATGAATAAAATAGTTCATCCTTCTGTATCAGTGATCTACAGACATAATAGGATGCTTTTCTGGAATTTTTAAGGATACGAAGGACTGAGAAATGTGTAAAATAATTAGGACTTTCAGGTTTTGCTGTTGGGGAAACACAGTTTTACAGTGACATTAGAAAAGTGGCATTTCTTTCCAAGTTAAGCATAAATTTACCATTTGATCCATAACTCCTCAACTGGAAAGTAGATAAATAATATGTGAAATCTGTCTAGTGCAATGAAAAGGAATGGACTTTTGGTTCCCTAAAATAAATAAATAAATAAATAAATAAATAAATAGTTCAACTGCATATACTGAAAGAAGAAAGTCAGACCCAAAGATGGATACTCTATGGCTTCTTAAATATGATCGTATGGGTTAAAGTAAATTTAGAAGGAATTGAGAATAATCAGTTATTTCAGCAGGTATTAGGAATTCGTGGCAGGTGGTAACCCAGGGTTAACATGAAGGGAATATGTTTGCATGTCATTGTATCTTGAGAATGGTAACATTATACACATCTACCCACTCACTGGAGCAATAAACCACAGGGAATCACTTGTGCTTTATACAGTTAAGATAATTAACACTTTTTTTTAAAAAAAACTAGGCTATCTATAGCTCAGTTGGGGGCACAGTTGGTGTGAGAAGACTAAAGCTTTGCAGATTATAGGATCATTATAGGATTAAAGGTCAGGAGTAGGAGTGTGTGGTGCTTGAATGAGAAAAAAATCCACATAAGCTCAAGTATTTGGACACTTGGTCTAGAGATGGTGGCACTGTTAGAGAAGGGTATGGAACTTTTAGGGGGTGGAGACCAGCAAGAGGAAGTATATCACTGGATATAGACTTTGAGGTTGTATAGCCTGACTCTACTTCCTGTTATGCCTTTGCTCCTGTTAGACAAATCAGTGTTTCTTTGTTTCCTGCTTCCACTGCTGTGCCTTCTCTCTATTGTGGACTCTATCCCTCTGGACCCATAAGATAAAATAAGCTCTTTCTTCTTTAAGTTGCTTTCGGTGGTGGTATTTTATCACTGCAACAGAAACATAGCTAAAATGTATAGCTTTCTGATCTCTTGCCAAGGACTTGCAGTAAAGGGTGGGCTGTCTGGAGCAAGTGAATGGGTAGTGACCTAACTTTTTCGGACATAAAGGACTACTTAGAAGTGTAGGGAAAGAGAATGCAACCAATAAAACAAAACAAAAGTAATATGGAACTGAGGTCATGCAGAGGGGCCTACTTCAATTGTGTGAGGACAGTAGGGGGCATAACAATAGCTTGCTTCTTCCCCTGGCAGTGAGGTAGGAAAGAAATGACAATCATAACAGGATCAAAAGGTTTCTCTCAGGATGATTATAGATCCCAAAGGGAACACTTACAGAAAATCCAGCATAAACCCTTCACAGGATGCTTGTTCTACAAAGGGAACTTGTCATTCTCTGGGGATTTAGTTAAGGACATCACAGAGGCAAAGGAGAGCTAGATTAATCCAGGGATCTGTCCTTTACAAACAGAAATCCTGGAAACAAAGTACTGTTTGTGTCCCCCCCCCCCCCATGTCTCCATTCTGGGTAAATAAAGGCACACCTTTCAGCAGTGAGAGAATTAAATGAGATGTTGTATGTTCTGCACAGAGCATGATACCTGGCTGACAGGACACACTTGGACATGGCATTACTGTCTCTAGGAACACATAAACATTTATGTTCTTTGAGCTGATGCTTGTATTTAATTTCATCTTTGTCTCATCGGGAGGAGATTTTTATCATGCCTAGGAAACATTATCTTGCTTCTGTAGACTACATATGATAAATCTAGAGAGAAAATTCTTAGGCTCTGAAACACAGAGTGTTTTAGACTCAATACAAAGAACTTTCAAAAGCATGAGCTGTGATTCCCTCACTCGAGACCTGGTTAACCTGGTGGGATATTTGGGAGATGAATGCTGTGCCACGCTCTCCTCTTTTCTCTGCACTAGATCAGGAAACAGCAGCTGCTCTCCACACTTTATTCTAGCACAGAAAACCAATCTCCCAGCACCGGGGGAGACTGTGGGGAAAAAAAGTGTGTGTGTGCCTTGGTAAGGCAATGCAAATAGCCAACACCAATCAGTTTTACCAGCTGTTCTACCTTCAAATCAGTGGATTGGCCACTTTCACTGCAAAATCTGTTGGGCTGACTCAAAACTGTTCTGCTTGCTTGCTTGTTTTTCACTTTCCAAGTGAGAAATAATCTTCTTGAGGTCAGAGGTCAGCAAGTCTGGGAGGGAGAGTTTGGAGAAGTGAGCAGGGGATCGGGGTGTTGGAGGGATAATGGACATATTTTGGATTGTCTCTGCAATTATGCTTGGATTTTGATCTGATTCTTCTGAATATTTGCTTTCAGAGCCTAAGCTAGTCATGCAAAGGGCAATAAAGAAATAAAAAGTATGTGTGTGTGTGTATGTGTGTGTCTATATGCACACACATGTGTGTATCATACCACATATAGCACATATGTGAATGTCAGAGGATAACTTGTGGGAGTTTTTTCTTTGACCACGTGGGTTCTAGGGATTTAGCCTGGAGTGTCAGGCTTGGTAGCAAGTGCCCTTACCAGTTGAGCCGTAAAGGACAGTCTAGGAGTGGGTAGGGGGAGTACTCTCATAGAGGCAGGGGGAGGAGGGAGGGGATAGAGTGGGGGAGCACTCTCATAGAGGCAGGGGTAGGGGATGGAGGTTTGTAGAGGAGAAACTGGGAAGGGGGATAACACTTGAAATGTAAATAAATAAAATAACCAATAAAAAATGAATAAAAGGACAGTTTAATAGAAGAACGTTTCCCTTACTAAATTCTCCAATGTAGGAAAAATTAGAGAAATTCCAGTGATCAACAATAACTGACTCCCTTGAGAGGTATGAAGGAATGCTGGTCTCTGTCCTGGAAGTGTGGCTTGAAAACTCATCTACCTCTGAACAGAACAGCTTTTATACGCTTCCAGGAGGTGTACCAGTTGGAAACATTGTAAGACCAGGATGACCAGAGATTTAGTTATATAATACACCCACCCACATCCTGAATGTCATATGATTTCTCCAAATTATAGCAACGTTTGCTACTATCCTTAGTGCTTCCAAGTTATTCTTGTCTTAAAACACTTTTGCTCTGGGCAAAACTCAGATTGTCTGTTTACTACTCTCAGGCAATGGTCATCAGTATGAACTTCTTTGGACCTCAATGTAATAGTTATATATAGGTTTTTAAAAATTTTAGTGACAATAGTAATTGTGGCAGGAATAATCTCTTACTGTTCTTCCACTGGGATCTAATTAAAATGGTATTGAGAAGAATTGGGTCATTTATTAAAAAATTGGCTTAAAAGATTGATTCTCATTTTTATTTATTTAGATGAATATGTCTGTGTATTGTAGTTGCCTGCAGAAGCCTGTAGGAGGAGTCAGATCCAATGGTTGCCACTATGGGAGACTTAGGGTTGTCATTATGCTGGTTGGTACCATTCCTAGGTTTCATAGCTAGGTAGGGCTGTTGGTTGCTTTCCTTCTTTGGAAGTTTGAATGATGCCTTCTGGTACCATAAAGGCTAGTCCTCAGGAAGAAGACTTTCTGGACCCAGATTGGAGCCTCTGGGCCCTGTGTCTGAACTGTGTGGTGTTTCAGAAATTAGTGCCTACCTTCTTCCTTGAGGGCATGGGCAACCAAGGGTAGTAACAATAATAGACATTTTTCGGGGGTCTTTTTTTGACAACTGTGACAATTCAAAAGAAGGCTTCTCATGCTTGATGTCGAAGTTGTGTTAGATTGCTTGTGGAGCATTCTAGAATAAAGATGAGCATCAGAGTATAACAACCACACAAAGATATAGTGTAAAGTTGACAGAGGAAAGTGAAGCAGGGTAAGGTGACAGAAACAAATGGTGGGAATGGAAGAGTACCCTTGATTTGTTTGGGCAGGATCCTCCAAAAGTGAACATTGTTGGAGCATTCGTCTCAATAACATAAGAGAGAATCATGGGAGGACACAAGGCAGAGGAACGCTAAGCAGAGAAATGATGCAGGGGGGAGGTGGGGCGAGGCCCCTGAGCCCACCTGGCTGGAAGGGCATCGAGGGCTTCAGGGTGGGCAGGTGAGCAGTGAGTCCACGGAACTGAGGTAGGAGGTGAGTGGGAAGCCAGGTCAGTGGGAATAATGGGAAGGCGGACGTTCCTGGGATGTTTTAGTTTTAGAAAAGTAGGAAGACTATGCAGTATGCCAGACTGGCAGAGGTAAGCAGGTTAGAGTTTGTTCAGAGGGGAGTGGATGGGAACTGGAGGAGAAAGAGGCTGTGTGACTGACTGTACATGGCTATGTGTTAAAAATGATTAATGAATAAGTAAGTGTATATGGGCTGGGTGAGTTTGAGTCCAAGCCAGGTGGAGAAAACTACACCTTGGTCCTCCTCTGTTTGATACCATTTGAGTAGACAGGAGAGCAGACTCTGAAGCAGGACCTATAGCCCATCCCCCAGCCCTGGCCTACCCATGCCACAGGCTTTTCTTTTCTTTTCTTTCTTTTTTTTTTTAATTTTATTCGATATATTTTTTATTTACATTTCCAATGATTTCCCCTTTTCTGGTCCCCCACTCCCTGAAAGTCACATAAGCCCCCTTCCCTCCCTCTGTTCTCCCACCCATCCCTTCCCACTTCCCTGTTCTGGTTTTGTCTTATACTGCTACACTGAGTCTTTCCAGAACCAGGGGCCACTCCTCCATTCTTCTTGTACCTCATTTGATGTGTGGATTATGTTTTGGGTATTCCAGTTTTCCAGGCTAATATCCACTTATTAGTGAGTGCATACCATGATTGATCTTTTGAGACTGGGTTATCTCACTTAGTATGATGTTCTCCAGCTCCATCCATTTGCCTAAGAATTTCATGAATTCATTGTTTCTAATGGCTGAATAGTGTATATATACCACATTTTTTGCATCCATTCTTCTGTTGAGGGATACCTGGGTTCTTTCCAGCTTCTGGCTATTATAAATAGGGCTGCTATGAACATAGTGGAGCATATATTCTTATTACATGCTGAGGAATCCTCTGGGTATATGCCCAGGAGTGGTATAGCAGGACCTTTCGAAAGTGACGTGCCCAGTTTTCTGAGGAACCGCCAGACTGATTTCCAGAGTGGTTGTACTAATTTGCAACCCCACCAGCAGTGGAGGAGTGTTCCTCTTTCTCCACATCCTCGCCAACACCTGCTGTCTCCTGAGTTTTTAATCTTAGCCGCATGCAGAAGAATGTGAATTGATCTATTCTGTCTCCTTGTACTAAGCTTAACTCCAAATGGATCAAGGACCTCCATGTAAACCAGACACTCTGAAGCTAATAGAAAAGAAACTGGGGAAGACCCTTGAGGACATCGGTACAGGGGGAAAGTTCCTGAACAGAACACCAATAACTTATGCTTTAAGATCAAGAATTGACAAATGGGACCTCATAAAATTACAAAGTTTCTGTAAAGCAAAGGACACCATCAAAAGGACAAATCGGCAACCAACAAATTGGGAAAAGATCTTCACCAACCCTACATCAGATAGAGGGCTAATATCCAATATATACAAAGAACTCAAGAAGTTAGACCCCAGAAAACCAAATAACCCTATTAAAAAATGGGCTACAGAGTTAAACAAAGAATTCTCACCTGAAGAACTTCAGATGGCGGAGAAACATCTTAAAAAATGCTCAACTTCACTAGTCATCAGGGAAATGCAAATCAAAACAACCCTGAGATTTCACCTTATACCAGTCAGAATGGCTAAGGTTAAAAACTCAGGAGACAACAGGCTTTTCTTCAACCCTATTCTTTATTTCATTGTCTTTACTGTTGTTTTCCCCATTCATTTTTACTCTTCTTAGAACTCAGGTAAAACTCTGCTGCTCTGAGCAGGGGCAATGTTGGAGGAATAAGCCTTTCCCTATTCACCCCTCACCCAGTGTCATCACCCAGTGGGGAGATGCAGATGGCTTCCTAACAAAGCTTCTTGAAGGCAGAGTAGCCTGGGTTATCAAAGATCCCCAAGTCAATAAGCAGTTTGGCTTCTGCATAGCCATCACTGGGAGGCTTTCACATTAGGGAACCATTGGATCTTAACAGGAAGCTTGGTAAAGAACTACTTAATGTTTATTTTAAAGATAAAAATGGCAAGATCTAGAGGCCTCGGTTAGTTCCTGGAAATTCCCAAAATGGATATAGTAGGGGATCACCCCTCTCTACTAAAAGATAGAAATGGGGGGGGGGGAAGAACTATGGCTCACTGTGAAATATTTGCTAATTATACTATGAAGGATCTCTGATTTTGAACCGTAGTATAGTGACAGAATTTCAATGACATAAAAGCAGTTCAATTTCAGAACAGGTTTCCACTCCAGCATTGGACACAACTATAGACATTTTATTTCCTCTAATGACACCATCTTAATGTAATGGATGATGATGTGTATGAGACTTGGAATACCTTCTAGATCTCCAATATATGTGATAGAATCAACCATACTCATCAGACCAAGTCCCAAAGTACCAATCTATGGGCCAAACTCTTCTCAGGCTATGAAGGCACCAGCCTGATAGATATGTCTGCTGCACAGCCCCCATCCTGGGTAATGTCGGAGCAAGTCAGAGCCTTACATTAATGTTTTGAATCTAAGATACAGAAGGAGAAAGACATGGGGAAAGACACAGAGAAGGAACATTATGTTAATCCCAACCTCTGGAGCATTAGAACAGGTCATTCAGAACATCATGGCAATAATCCAGAACAGCAAGCAGGGTGTTCACTCCTGTCTTGCTTCTGAGAGTTAGTATGCCTTGTTTTCCTTTGTGTGGCCATTTCATAAAGTCCTCATGCCATACTTTTTTTTTAAATGATGATTTAGCCCACAAGCTGTGTCCTTCCCAGACATTTATTTATGGGTTATTTTAAAAATAGTTCTTGCTTTCCACTCTACACAACATAATATCCTGACTCTCTCTCCTGCTGTTAAATATTCTTGTGTAAGGACATATGAACTTTGTAAACACTATCCTTTTGGACAGCCATGTTTGTTTATGATTCATCAAATGTCAGGCATTTAGCCCATTTTCTTGTTTCTTGTTTGTGTATTTATTTATGTTGTATTTTCTTTGTACTTTTGCGCCAAACTCAATGTTCTTGATGTCAAGTATTTGCATACACATGTGATATTTTTATAGATAGGAATCTGAAAGGAGACCATGCACTATCCAGGAAGATATTTCACACCAAGAATGTGCCACAAGGAAGCACAAAGTTGTAAAGACATAAAACACGACCCTTCCCATTAAAGAAGTGTGTTTTCTACTGCTGGGTACATGTTTTAAGAGATGGTGAGCAGTTTATTGACACACTAGAGTTACATGTGAAGTAGTGGCCAGTAGCGGGGGCTCTTTGATCTTTCATATTGGCTTCTCCAGCCTTTGGACCTACAGCCTCTTATATGCAGATGGCAAGGCTCTTGTCCTCTCTGAGGCTGACAGCCACATCAAAACGAAGGATACAACATGGCTTTGGTACATTTTACACAATATAGTTCATAGAAGTGAGCAAGACCACCTCTTTGTATTTTCTGTTGTGCTTCATAAAACTACACACTGGTTTTTGTAAGAGGACTAATTTCTCATAGTGGAAATAGCAATATGAATATCATTACCATTCAATCTCAGATTAATACTGTCATGTCATATCTGTGTTAACCTCTGAAAACCTTTCCCCCCCCTATACATTATTTACCTAGATCCTCAAAATTAGAAATAAATTCTATTTTTCAGTTAATTTACTTCAGAATCACCCAAGAACTTTATCATGGGGAGGATACATGAGCACTCAGACAAACAGTAATGACCATCACACCGCTCTCAGTTGGCACAAGGTAGCCGGTGACTCCTTCTTCCCTCATAGCCCATCTCTATTGCCCTTCACCATAAGGCTGTATAGCCACCTCATAACAAAGTTGGAGAATTCTGTGATCCCATTTCTTTTCCTGCACTTTGTGGACTTTACCACTTTTAAAATTTTCTATACATTTTTCACCTAGATCCTCAGAGAGAAAATCACCTAGGAGCTTGTTATATAGGATATCTCTCAGGCCCCATTCCTGGACTTTCTATCTAATTCTTCTGGTGTTAGAGTTACATATGCATATTTTAACAACTCCTTGGTAATTATGAAAAAGATAGCATATTGGACACACTTCAGGAAATACTGTCTGAAGATAGGCAGGTTGACCAATGGACGTAGCACGTAGACCCCAATTCTAATCTCGAGTATGCTGATCCTCCTTGGAAAGCTCAAAGTTCTATAGGAGAAGAGATTGCAGGATTTCTGTGACTTACTGATCACCAGCCCTCACTGGATTCAAGGAGAGACACAGTACCAAGTGAACAAAGAGTTGAGTGTAATGAAATAGGGCACCTGGTCTCCGTGCCTCCATGCAGGCACCCCTAATCACATTTACCTATTCACCTATAACTAACACACACACACACACACACACACACACAGTGCCTGGTACTGAGCTTGAGGTCTGTTTTGCCTCCTTGTCTAGTGTGTCTGCTCTTAGAAAGGCATCTCCAGCCCCATTCCGTAAACTCTTATCAGTTCTATGTGTTTTTCAAATTGCATTTGCTATTCTTTTATGGACAAACCAGGTCAGCACCGCCAGGCCAATAAGCATCGGATTTTCCCCAGCCTCATGCATCAGTGACAGATTTTCTGGCCTCTGCCCAGCTCCGACATCCCTACGATTGTCATTGGTTGATGAGAAAGCAGGATGTGCAGGGCTCCATTTGCTGAGAGCCAGCTAAGCTTTCAGGTAAGTCAATAATAAAAAATCTCATTTTGATCTGCAGATTGGACTCATTTGATTTGGAAGTCACTGATGGTAAAGGAAATATGGGGCCTGGGGATGTCTCGTTGTCTCACTCAGCCCTCTCCGGCTGTCATCACCCCTTCCCCATCCCCTCCTCCTCCCTTCCTCAGTCTATAGGTTTAATGTGCCAGCTGATAAGAGAAATCAGCCACTATTGCAGTCTCTCTGGACCATCCTGTCTCACTTCATGTGGATGACAAGGAACAAAAGAGTACCATAAAACAGTCACTTGGACATTTTGCTGTAAGGCTCTTAGAAGTTTATCTGCCTATGGTACTTTTCACATGGGGACTGACTTCCACCTTGAAGAAGTCACAAGGGTAAAATAACCACATCTCCATGCTTTTCAAAGGAACTCTTGAATAGGAGTGGCCCACAGACACATGTGTCAGGATGCTCAGTCTTCCCCTATCTGGACTCTACCAGGGTCTGTTTCCCTGGCTTCCCCAGATTTCTCCTTTAGATCTTACCTCCAGAATGCTACAGAGCCTTCCTTGTTGCCTCCTATGCTTGTCTTCTTTCCTAGTCAAACCCAGTATTCATTATCCCCCACCGCACCAGGAGCAGCCCCTGCGATCATCACGCCTCACTACACGAGGTTGCATTGTATCATCTGAAAACTAAATTTATACCTGCATTATGTAGCACAGTAGAGCATGACCCGTGGAGTACTTGAGAGTTCTAAGTTGTGGCTGAGGCAGACTGGAGATAGAAATACAAGATGCCAAAGATTTAGAGCTGGGGACATAGCTCAGCATATACCTTGAGAACCAGAGTAATTTTACACACACACACACACACACACACACACACACACACACACACACACACACACACACGGCTGGTGGTATCTGCTTGTAAGCTGAGCACTGGGGAAATTGAGGCAGAAGAATTGTTGAGGTTTACCAGATAGCCATTCAACTATCATTGCATAGCCAGCAAGTTCCAGGCCAGTGAGGGAGTCTGCCACAAACAGCAGAAACAAATGCAAACCAAAAGAGCGGATGGCCCCTGGAGAATGACAGTTGAGCCTGTCCTCTGGCTTGCACAGGCCCAAACTAACACACGCCATCTACAACACAAAGATTTCAGAGAATTAGTATGCACAAGTTAGTAAAATATATTACTAACACCTATTACATTGATAGAATATTTAAGATATATCGATTATAATACATTATTTGAAATCAACTCCAGCTACCTCTTTTCATTTAAAAAATAAGATCTTAGCTGCTTGCTGTACAGCTAGCTTCATATTCCTCGTGGGCAGTGCCAAGGTAAACCCTTCAGCATGGCTTGCCTTTATCTTCTGATTTCCTTTTGCAAATTCTACTTTGGCCATAGGGATTTCTTGCTTCCTCCAGTTTCTCTCTCTCGCTCTTGGTGCTGGGCTGTTGATAAGCAGCTCTTTCTTTCTATTACCTATATGCTTTGCTAACTGTTACTCAGTCAGGTTTGCACCTTCCTAAACCTCCAAACTCTAAAAACTAAACGTGCTCCAAAATCTGGAGTTTCTGGAATCCTAGCACAATGCTATGATGAGTGGCAGGTTTTATACCTGGTGGCATGTAATGTGTTAGAGCCAATGGAGGTGACACCATATATAATGTATGTTATTATGTTCACACTGTATGTATGAGGAGTCACAGAAATGCAAGTGGATTGCTTGCTTTTCTGCTTTTTCTTGATCTTCCTTCTCCGTGTCTCATCTTCCATACACAAATATCTCAGAACATGAAACAAATACTCAAACCTGAAACACTTCTGGTCTTAACTTTTTTTTTAGATAGTAAAGGCTATTCAACTTGGACATTAATATGTCTCCTAGAAGCCCTTTCAGAGATGCCTGCAGCACACACTCCTACTTGAGGCTGGCCTTCCTTTGGTCCCATTAGAATTTCTGTTTTCTGGAGTATGGTCACACCGCCTGGGATTGGCTTTTAAAAAATCATTATCTGTCCATTCCACTAAATTGTAAGCTCCCCAGAGGAGGCCAAGGCCTTGCCTCATGCACCTTTGTGAAAGTGGGAACCCCTTGGACATCTGTTACGGGAGTCATTAAGTATGAAAAAGAGACTTGAGGTCCTGATGGTAGAGCTTTTTATTGTCTGTCCCACAGTGAGTTCACAGAAGATCACCTCAGCCCAGTGCCATTCAGCAGGGGCATCAATTTTCTTCTGTAAATAATGTATGACATTGGGTAATTTTAAAATACCCAGTGGACAGAGAAATGTGTTGCCTGCTTTTTTTTTTCCTGCTCAAGAATGGTGAGCAAACTCTGATACAGTAGCAACCTAGATGCCAAACTTGGACCTGCCTGGACCACCCTCCAGCCTGAGGATGGTATTTCCCCAACTGTCCTGACTCTAATCCTTTTTTTTAACCTCTGTAACTGTTATGTGGAAGACAAATAAGGAAGGGACAGGAAATGACAATAGCATGGAGATCGGAGTTATATATAGACAGAGCAAATATACAGGACAAGCTGACTCAGGGCTTTGGTGTGCTTTAGGGAAATTTTACACCTGGGTTGCAAAGCCAAAGTCAGAATTGCTTGAAATGTTGCCATCATTCCTCATGGTGACATATTTCTGAACAGAAAGAACAAACAAAAACAAAACAAAACAAAAAACCCAAAGAAAAAAATTTTAAAAAGCAAGATAACTTTTGACAGGGGAGGAGAGTCAGGAATCCTCTAGGATTCTCTGGGCATCATTAGCCACATTTGCTTCTGGGGTAAGAAAAGTCTTTCTGGTCCTGATGGCCCATGCCTTCATCCATGCACTTATAGAATGGTCTGCTGTTGTAGGGCATTTTGGGGAAAAGGACAGAGATAGAAATCTGTATGTAGCCTGGTTCCTACTTGAACCACACCCAATTTTCTTTACTATTACATAAGCTCAATGCAGACTGACTTTTAAAAAAATTATTATTATATAACTTGAAGTCAGTGCAGGGGAGTCAACAGGATGGAAAACAGAGAAGAGAGCTTTCTCCCGTAATTCCACCATTCACTATAGTGGAATTCAGTACAGTAAAACCACTATTTAGGCTGCCTATAACTCTCTTAGTGTTTCCCCCCCCCCCACACACACATATTGTTTTATAAAAGTAGAATACTATGAATATCATTTAATGGTATTCCCCCTTATTCAAATACACAAATAATAGTAGTTTGTGTCAATAAGTGTATGCTTTAGTAATTTGACTTTATTGCTTGCCTAACATTCCAGTGTATGCAATTATTGACTATTTAACATTCCAGCTTGCCTAACATTCTAGTGTATCCTAAATTCTTGACTATTTAAGTTTCCCATATTATAAATCATTCCCCAGGGAATTCTCTTGTGCATATTCCATTGATTTCCAAAGGATAAATTTTAAGAGTGGAATTGCTTACTGAGCATAATGTTCATTTTTAGGACTTTGGTGCCTGTTCTTACTAAGCCTTCTGAAAGCTTCTGATTAGATGTTGCTTATTTTTCTGAGTTCCCAAGTATTCTCTGGATACATTTTTTTTTATTTAGTTTGTTTTATCCATTCTTATGAAACTTGCTTCTCATGAGACCGATATATCCCCAAAGTAGAGGGATTCTAAAATACTTTGAATGAGATTCTCAAGCCTAAATCATAGGAGACCATCTTCACCCTTTGCTATAGCATCTTGAGAACTGCCCTGCAGGAAAAGGATGCTGTGGTCAGATGGATTCAGCTGCATCCTCAAGTCTGGGCAAATGTTGAGAAGTCCAAAAGGAAAATCTAATGGAATCAATGATTGAAGCATTTCCTTCACAGTGATACTATTGGACTTATATAAATTTGCCAATCATCTGAGAAACCTGCCTGGAGAAACCAGGGTGTGGAGTCAAACAGAGGAGGACACTATAGATACTGAATACAGTCATCTTAACTGTGCTAGGAAAATCAGCTTGGCTTGACTTGCTGTGCTGATGGTCATATAGTGAAGCAGAATGCTCCCATGATTTCTTCCAGTCTCATAAAACATTCTAGTTGGCCAAGAACTTCTGAGGATCCAAGGCTAGAGTGGCACTTTTACTTGAGAGCCCTTTCTTTTCCCTTCAGCTACCAACACAGGCTGTATGACTCCTGCGTATCTGTACGTTTAACTTCATGTTTATGGGTGGAAAGCTATTATTATTGCCTGCTTTCTTTCTATCCTTTTGATATGCAGATATGAGTTAAAATTTAACTTAAGAATGGACCCCATCTTAGTTCACAGGTTGTTGGAATCCACAGGTACATTCGTTATGAAAAAAATCTAACAGATCATTTTATACTCCACATAGCTGCATTTCTCAAATAACAAAGTTTGCATACCTTACTTTTGCTAGGATTGCCTTTATATTTTGCCCTTAAAATTAATAAAGACTATTCCATGTATCTCCTCCTTGTCTTCAACAACCACAACAGTCACTATGACCAGAGCGACAAAATGTATGGCACTATAGGCTGGCTGACCATTCGATCTTTTTCTAGCACACAATAAATAAACACATAAACACACAACTTTTAAACAGAGCAATGTTTGCCTGCAGACCTTCTCCAATTACCTCAGGTCTTGAACTGGCAAGCTGCCTTTGTAAGGTGCAATAGTAAATGCTTTAGGGTTTGTGGAGCATGCCTTCATTGCCACAGTGTCTCAGCAGGTAGTGAAAATGCAGCTGTAAACAACTTGTGTACAAATGGCAGTGTTCTGGTCCAATAAAACTTTTATTTATACATAAGAGGAGGGCTGGATGTGGCTTATGGACTGTCATTAGCCAACCCCAGATGAAACAAAGAGCTGGTTGATGTTTGGTTGTAGGTACTATCTAAGTGTACTAACCTGGGCAATAATTGAGCTGCAAAATCTCACACTAGCATTCCACCCTGTTTTCTGAGATGGCCCCAACTTCAAGCTCTGCATCTCTGACTTGTCAGATCAGATTCATCATCTTGAATGTCCTAGTATTAAAATAAAGGACCAGCGTTTGCAACAAACAGATGGCTACCCTGAGACAATCTACTAACCTCGCCTTACCTTCTTAATGAACTTACAGGAATGCCCGGCTCAGTGGTTTTTTATTTTTTTTTACCTTGCAATATGATTCCTCATAGGAGGGGAGAAAACCCACAACCCAAGCAAAGTGGGATCTTAAATTATTGACACATTAAAATTTAAAATGTTAATTAACAGAGGCCTTATCAGAGAGAAGCAAGTCTGCCATTAATTCGCGACCTCGCTGAATCTAGACTTCTCCATATCTGGTGTTTGATTGGGTTGATCTGAGAGGCCTCAAGTCTCAGAGGGATTCCCAAGCTCAAAACTGCCTCCACATTATGGAGGACAGTGCTCACTTCTGCTGGGCTGTGGCTGCAATGATAGCATGAACCTTTGCAGACAGGAAAAAATGTACCTCTACCTATAAGTCTGAGCCCATCTCCACCCATTTAGTTTCCTATCCTAAACACTTAATCAATGACACTTATGAATAGTGTCATTTTTGTATGTATGTTGTATGTATTCTTGTGAGTGTTTTTGTGTGTATTTTCAAAGCTTTCCCAACTAGCTGATCTTATTGGAACCTCTTGGCGGTTGAGGATCTGGGTAGTCAGTAGAATCTAGGGACCCACAAACAGTCCAAGGTTAAGCCTGTAGATGGATGCCAGTTACTTGATGCCAGCCACTTGTCAAGAATACCCTGTAGCAATGCTGGCCAGTTCCCACTGGTAGCTTGGAATTGCTACGTGGTTCCTACTCTTCTCACCATCGTAGGGGCCATATTCTAAGCAAGCTCTGCATCTACCATGGTGCTTTCATTTATCCCCTTTGGAAGGCATCTAGTCTCTTAATGTCAACTCATTTCTAGTATTAAGATACTGTGCAGACCTACTTAACTACTAGCTCCATAAATCCCAGTCTTCCAACTTATCTTACATCTTCTACTGCATCACCCATTGTTTTTATCCATACATGGCAACTGTTGCTGATGTGCAGAGAAACTCAATTAACTCAGTACTGGCAGAATTGCTAAGCTTGCTTTCTATTACAAAGAGTAATTGGAGAGTTAGAATAGGAGACTTGACAAACACCATACACTAATGAGTCATTTTCTGTTTGTAAAACATCTGACTAGAGATCTCCAGTATAACTTCCATCTAGAATGGATAGGGAACATGGGAGAAATTTGTTCAAGATGTTAACAATGATAAATGATTATGCCGGATATGATTACTTCTTTCTTTAATGTTTCCTGGCTATTGTGTGCTACCCTCCATGGTATAAATACTGTGGCACATAGATTGTTACTTCAGTGTATAAAACGTGCAAGGTGTAGAACGCAAAACAAACTTGACTGAGATTATTCATAAGTGCCAGTAGATCTATGTTACAATCCCAGGTAAACTGACGTCATAGCTACAGTTATAGCATAATTTCTAAAAGAAGCACCCAAAGGTATGATCAGAATGGCACTATTCAGGGACAAAAAGATTGCTTCCCCTTTTATACCCCAGAACCCCAATCCTATCATGAGGAAAAGGCCAAACTGAAGCTGAGGACTATTCTACAGGGTACCTGAACAGTACATCACATAACTGTCAAGATCATGAAATTATAAGGATCCTCAGGAAAGTGAAGAAACTGCTTCAGACTCGAGGTCAGAGAGCTGTGGCCGCTAAGTGTAATAGGAGCTCTTAGGTAAGATTCTAAATACATGTAATGTCTGAATTAAGAGTATGATTGTTCATATCCTTACCATCAGTGTTTGCCCCTTACACGTGATGAGCACATGAATATTAAGGGTTAACCGTAAAGAAATCTGAGAGAGGATGCACATGAATTCTTTGTACTTTCTTTGCAACATTTCTATAAAGCCACATTGTAAACAAAGAAAATAATTCATTCTGGATTGGGTTTGAGAGGTGTGATGTCTGGAGGCATCTGTGTCATGTTAGAGTTGGTGTCATGGAAACTGGGTCAAGATTGGTGGTCTGAAGAGCATTTGATCCTAAGTACAACACATAAGGAACAGAATTGTGTGTGGCACCAGGGGCTACAGGCATGTGTAACTAAGAAGTCCTGGTAAAAGTGTTGTCCTGTCCACTGCTATTGTAGCTCTAGTTTTTCCTATAAGGTGATCTAACAAGCTGACAGAATTGTGTGAAATCGCTTCCTGGGAGTCAACCTTTTTGTCTTTCTGGTACCACCTGAGATGTTTTCCCCGCAGTGTGAAACTCCTGGGGAAACTGCAATTCCTTGGGGTCCTTTGAGTCTCTTTACAAGACTCCGAAGGGTTGAGTTCCTGCTAGGATGACTGCATTGCTTCCTTCTGTGTTCAGGAAATACCTAGCGAAGAGAAACGTGGCCAGAGTGGGCCTCTTGGCTACTGTGGTCACTTTCTCCCATGAGTCTTTTTACAGTGGTATTTGGAGATGACTAGAAGTCTGACTTCCAGTGTAGCCCTTGTCCAGCAGCCTCTAGCATTGGAGTGCCCTTTCTCTCTTGACATTTCACAGGTCCTGTTTGGAGGCAGTCCCACGCCTAAGCGGACACCTGTCAGTTATCCACCAGAAAGGTGCGTGAACAAGCAGCCTTGTCAGCTAAAATGGAGGCTGACTTCTTGCATTTCAAATGAATATTGACCCAAGGAGAAGGGGGTAGGAGGAGGAAAAAAAAATCAAAAATGAGAAAAATGGCTGACTCAGATCAACCTCAATGCATATGGTGTAAAATAACATCATTAAGGGAGTTTGGCCAGGGGTAGGAATTATGCAAGAGCCACTTTCAGCAAAACCTAAGATGTTTGAGGAAATTGCTCTGAAAACTTCAGTGTTGTAAGGTTAAGAAGGACTGCAAGTTCAGCTGCGGATATAAACCTAATGCATCGTGGTGCTTTAAACAGGAACTACGTTATGATGAAGAAGTAAGTGTCAGAGTTTTTAAGATGTCAGTGAACTGATCGCTCTCAATCTTTTGAGCATGATTGATCTGAATGCAAAGCCGAGCTCCTTCATTGGGCAATTTGTTGAAAATCTCCGAGCATCCATTTTAGGTTTTTTTTTTTTTTTTTTTTTTTTAATGCTTGCCTTGTGGCATGATTAAGAGGACTCAGGTCCACAGAAATGAGTAACTGGGAGGCTGGAGAGACGGTTTACTGGTGAAGGGCGCTTATCACTCTTACAGAGCATCAGTGTTAGATTTTTAGTATCCATGTCAGGAAGGTCATAACCATGTATAACTCCAGATCCAGGAGATCTGGAGGCCCTCTTTTGGCATCCAATGGTACCTGCACACATGTGGGTGGGTACACACATACATCACCCCCCCCCCACACACACACACACACACCAGCTAACTAAAATATTAAAACTTAATGAACAACCTGGCCCAAAATGATGTCTACACTAGATGTAGTTCAAACTCTGGTCTCCTAACCCCATACATGTTGGTTTGCTTATGTTCCTCAGAGCCACAGAAGCAATGAGTAACCAAATGACCACAGTGTGTATTGTTAATGTGGTTTGGACAGATGATTTCCGGAAGTTACACTGAAACGCTTCTTCTTCCTTTCCTAGTTCTACAAATGAGACTGGGGCACTTCACCATTGTATTGGGAAAGACAAGGCTAGTGCAGTACATGCCTATAATCCTAGCATTTGCCTGACTTGGGCAGGAATTTCGAGAGCTCTAGGCAAGCTTTAGCTGTATATGAAGTTTGGGGCTAGCCTGGGTTATAGAACCTGCTCAGAAGCAAAAAGACAAGAAAGAAAAAGGTGCCATGCTTGCTTTACATTATCTCTTGATAAGAATTTGAGTTTCCAGATAACTTACCTCATCATTATCTCTTTGAATCCAACTGGGCACTAAGTCTATCAGCTCAGCCCTTTCCAAATTCCCCTTCCCTAGATCCCTGTCTGAATGTGTGAGTTACTTCCCCTATAGAGTCTCTAAAGGTAGGCTAGCTCTCCGATAGGGGCTTGGGCTAATAGTCCCATCTTTATCATCTCCTACTCTTGCCCTTCTCTCTCATTCCTTCAGGCAGCCATACTGACTCACGTCTCTTTGAAGCCCTCAGAAGTGTCCTCTTGTGTGCCTTGTAAACTTGTACTCAGTGATTGAGCTGAGACCCCTTTTCCAAAGTCCTGAAACAGTATGTCTGTCCTTAGTGGTCAGAAACACAGGCTCCAGATTCAGAGCCTGCCTAACTCTTACAAGAGATGCATTCTTAAGCATGTTATTGGACTCCTCTCAACAATGTAAATATGACAGGGGTGGGGTGGGGTTTGTGAGTGTTGGGGTAGATTATGAGTAGTAGTAAGTTACCTGCTCAGCAGAGTCTCAGGGACAATCAGTTTGCAGGCCTTAACTGTTCTTACTATGGATTAATTAATTGAAGTTTTCTTATTATTGTGTATGGGATGTGGGTGCGTGTGTGTGTGTGTGTGTGTGTGTGTGTGTATGTGTGTATGTGTGTGTGTGTATGTGTGTATGTGTGTGTGTGTATGTGTGTGTGTGTGCGTGTGTGTGTGTATGTGTGTATGTGTGTGTGTATGTGTGTATGTGTGTGTGTGTATGTGTGTGTGTGTATGTGTATGTGTGTGTGTGTGTGTGTGTGTGTGTGTGTGTGTGTGTGTGTGAGGGAGTTCACATTATGTGTCTCTATCCTTTCCCATGTTAATTTTGGAGACAGGCTCTCTCACTGAACCTGGAGCGCACTGATTGATCAAGCCAGGTTGATCAATTAATCAGTGATCTCTGAGATCTGATCAATCTGATGACCTCTGAGAAATCCACCTGTTATCAGCCCTTCCAATGTTGGATTACAGATGCAGACCCTGGGTGACTGTTATGTAGATTTTAGAGGCCTGAACTTGGATTCTTATGTTTGAGTGTTTTACCCATTGAGCCACCCTCATAGGCCCTCATTATTACTTGTAATGCCTATTTAAACAAACTCATCGTTGAAATCCCCTTTCGAGAAGGCTTCCTGCAATCACATGCTCCCCAGACGTGGGATCTGTCCTTCAGTTATTCCATAGCACTTGAGGGGCCTCTAACAAACTCCCCAATCCACATACCTATTTGTGTTTTTGTCTTATTATTTTATTTAGAATATAAATTAATTGACCATATGCTGTTACCTTGATAATTTTTGCGTTTGTAAGTTTGCTCATTCATGAGAAGGCAATAACCAAGCTGCTTATGAATTCTAAATAAAGTATAAGGATAATAGTAAATGTCTTTGACTATGAAAATTTTGTGTAGGACAATGTAATACTTAATTTTCATGGTTAGGTTGACTGGGATTACAGTCACCATGGAGAAAGTCATGTGGGTATGTCTGTGAAGGTGTCTTCACAAAAGTATAACTGAGGCTGACCAACTATAGACGCATTGTCCCCTCAGGCTGGGGACAGGAAGTATAGTGAGCATCTCTTGTTGCTTCATGACTGTAAACACAGTGTGGCCATCTTCCATATACCCTTGTCCCATGCCTTCCCATCATTAACCATTCCCTCAGAATTATAAACTGAAACACACACACACACACACACACACACACCAATTTTGTGTTGGGTGTTTTACTGCAGAAACCTGAGAAGCAATACACACAATTATTTTTTGAGATAGGCTCCCAAACTGTAGCTTAGGCTGATCTGGAACTTCCTATGTAGTTCAAGCAGGCTGTGAATGTGTGTCAAACTTCCTGCCTCAGCCCTGTGAATGCTGGGATTGAAGGTATGAGCCCCGATTTCCTGCTCTCCCCCAGTGCTCAATTCATAGAATCCTTCTGGAAACATTAGTCATCCTTACCACTCATTGATCAGTGTGTTATTTTGTGAATCATTTTTTATCTCTTTCTTACCTATCACATGGCTCCATTAGTGCTCCTGTTTCAGAGTCAAGAGCTGAGGGACAAGGAAAGTGAGGTAGTAATCCAGAGACCATCTACTAGTGCAGAGCAAAGCAGGGTAGGCAGCATGTGGACCCCACGAGATTCAAAGCTCTTGATGTGAAGAATTGAGTGAGAGAAGCATCTAGTTGTACTCTCAAGCTGGAGATGAGAAATGACGAACTGTCAGTCAGTATTGGCCTCTTCAGTCCTACAGGCTATATATGCAAAGTTGATGGTGCCAGTAAGTGAGAGAAATGTTAACCCTCCATTTGTGTCAAATTCAAGTTCTGTAAATACCAGTTAGATCTCATCAAACCACTTGTCAAAGTGCCAAGAAGGGTTTCGTTTTTTTTCAAAGCACATGCAACTTCTTTTAATCTGCTTGACTGGCCAAGCCAGGAAAAACAGGAAAAGTATTTTATTCTGTGAAGGGCACCCCCACCCGCACTGTGGTTGTTGGTTCAAGCCGGCCTGCCAAGTCAACAGTTAAAAGAGTCAACCAGGTGTGGACAACGTCTCCAAAGCTGATACAGAAATAGCCATGAACAAAAGGCTTTAATGTCTGTGGAGAACATGGAAAGTGTGCACTCAAGTGTCTAGTCAGAGAAGCGATAGTAACCCTAAGCCCAAATGGAAAAAGACATTTGCATTAGATCCCCAGGTCCCCATGAGAGCCATGGCTAAGGGTTCTTCTTTTCTTCACAGTGCTGAGCATTTTAAGTCTGGTGGAGCAGGCTGGGTAGTTATGACTCATTTGATGAAAGAAGATTTTGAGATCCCTGCAATAAATAATTGGAGAGGGGTGGGGAAGGGAGGGAGGGAGAAAGAGAATATCCAGAATTGAGCAACTCAACTTTCATGGTAAATGGGATTTAAAAAGCAGAAGATTACAAAGTTACACTGCCTGGAATATCTGAAGTATAGCTCTTTCCCTTCTCCCTCCCCTCCCTCCCTCCCTCCCTCCCTCCCTCCCTCCCCTCCCTCCTTCCTTCCCTCCCTCCCTCTCCTCCCTCTCCTCGCCTGGGTCTGTCTCTGTCCTTGCCTTTTCTCTGTGTGTATCCATGTATACAATCTGCTTTGTATATTCTGGGTTCAAGAGAACACACCACAGATACACACACACCACACACATACACACACACACACACAGAGGGATGAGAGAGAGAGAGAGGAGAGAGAGAGAGAGAGATGAGAGAGAGAGAGAGAGAGAGAGAGAAGGTCAGAGACAGACAGGCAGGGGAGAGAAAGGGATGGAAGGGGAAAAAGGGGTAAGATCTATACTTCAGATATTCTGGGCAGTGTGACTTTGTAGTTCTCTTGAATCTTTAGCAGGAACTTGCATTGATAATGGCCAGAACATCCAGGTCCCCATGGGACGTAGTTTATTCTATACCAACCCATTGTAGAAATAAGATTTTCTTGTCCCATTAGAGTTCTGGCTTCACTAATCAAGTAAGAACAAAAGATGAACTCAGAAGTCTAGATTTGGGAAAGACGATCAGAATATGTTGAAACTGGGTTCCTGCTGAACTAACCATTTATGAATGCTCGACGTAGTGCTAGTGTGTGTGTAACCACAGTTGGCAGGTATTATCATATCATACCCAAGGACATAAAGATGTACACTCAGTTACTGCAGATTTTCTAGACTCCCATTGCCCTTAAATAGGTAGATGGATAGCTGGATTGTAAGATATAAGCTAAGGGTAGACTGTAGAGTCCTCTTTAAAAATGAGGGCAGTCATAGAGGAAGTAAGCCATTAGGAAGTCTGCACAATTGAGGTTACTTCTAAACCCGTCCTTAATGAGAGAGATGAAGAAAATAAATTTGGTCAATTAGAAAGTAATGAAGACCTTGCAAAAAAGGACTATCGACAAAAGGCCAGCAAGGGAATTCTTGAGTAATTTGAGTGTAACACACACTGTACGAATCAGCAGGTCAGTGTGGTATGCCTCCCTCTGAGAAGATTAAAGGCATTGGTACTGGGCCCGCTCAGTTTTCTCACCAGTTATTTCTCCATCTAGCAAGCAAAATTGTGATCTGAGATGAACCCGGAGGATAGGGAAATGGGAATTCTCAACTTCAAAATCATGGTGATTATTCAGTCGAGGCAAGGCTCAGCCTCAACGAGGAAACTGGACCCAAAGGAAAGATTACCTAAACCTCAAAGAGAAAGAGATGTGAAGGGCAGACCAGAAAAACTTTCACTCGCTAAGCCAGTTGATTCTTTCTTTGTTTCCCACAAGGTAGTGTCTTTGTCTGTATCCCAGGCTGCCTTCCAACTTACAACCCTGTTTTCTCAGCCTCTGAAACCATTGGGGTTGCAGATGTATATCACAGGGTTCAGCACCCCAGCTTAGCCAGTTTCTAGAATTAGATTATCAGAAAGCCACGCAAGTGGTTCTGGGTAAATTTTACGCTGTCAGAGGGAAAAGCAATAAACTTTCCTCTCAGCAAGGCAGATGATGAGCATATCTTTTGTTTGATTTGTTCTCTATCCATTAGGGAAAATTACAGAGCTCAACTCATCTAGGACTAGATTCCGTGTGTTTGCTTCCATAGTCGTGTGTTCATGTGTGTGCAGGGGGAGCATGTGTATAGCAGGGTACACATGTGTATTGAGTATGTTATGGGGCTGAAGAGCTCCCAAAGTCATGACAGATGTACAGTGTGAGTGCAAGATATTACAGATGCTACTCTAGGACTTGGTATGATTTTGAGCCTAGGAATACGATCTATAGCATTGTAGGGAATCACTGATCCCTATAGTCTGCCTAAATATGTACTTGAGCATAAGCTACTACGAATTTCTCTAACAAGGTAGTATCACACTTAAACATATACTGTGCCCTGGGAAGGTGCTGTTACATTAATACCACCCTACTTATTCAGAGCACAATTAGCAGTACGTCTTGCCAACTCCAAGGTCAAAGAAATAGTTCTGAGGTTGGAAGACAATGACTGACAAACACCAGAGGTTGTCCTCTGACCTATATATATGCTCCATGACACATATGCACCTTCACACACACACACACACACACACACACACACCATTATATCCTACACATCCTCAGTAAGAAGAAAAAATTAACTTTAAAATAAAAAAGTAGTAAAAAAATCACTAGAGAAGAAATAATTTAAAAAGTTACTTATCTGTGCAAGAAAAATTCTAAATAGCCCATGTTTATAGAGAAGTGAATGCTTTCTACAATAAGCCTACTGTGTGAATCTTCAGTTAGTTTAGTTCATCACTATGTCATCTAGCCAGGTTAAAGGATTCACATAGAACTGTTTGCCAAGGGATATCACAAAAGTGTTAAGCCAGGTTTGCTAGACTTCAGTCTTTAAAAAAAAAAAAACAAAAAACAAAAATCCAAAAAACCCAGACACTGGAGTTATTCCAGAGGAAAACCAACACATAATTAAGGAAATGGAGTCGAGAAACTGATTTATAGTAATAATTAAAGCAACACATTTTTTATGTCTCTGTCACAAATAAGGGCATGTCTTTGACATCCATCAAGGGCTTTAATTGGAATAATGAGTTAATCCAGGGAGAGATGATTTAGGCTTGATATCGGATAACAGGATGGGATTGGGGAATTACCTGTTGAAGTGATGACATTGTCATCTTCCAAATGAAAGTGAGAGAAAAACAGAACAATTAGGGAAATGGTGCCTAATAGCAAGTTTTACATAAAAAGATGAAATTGTTACCGTTCGACAAAGTTATGAGCCAGAACTCACACTTCCCATGTTTCTTTAATTCTTAGAGTACTTTGACTTTAAGATGCATCATGAGTTTAATAGCAGCTATTAAGTTGACGGTTCAAAAAAAAAAAAAAACCACTGCATTAAATGTACAGGTTGATTATAATCTCCAGCCTAATTGGAGAGATGCAAAAATGAGAAAAACATTAATTTTCAGAAGGAACGAGCAGCAACAATGATTTGATATTACACATATATGGTGAATTATGGAGCCTGCATGACAGAGGATGTTCTAGGTAGGATCATGTATCCTGCAACCCTATGGATGTCTTAGGGTGGGTCATGTAGCCCATGTGACTGTGGATGTTCAAGTCAATCTGAAGGATATGTCCTCATTTCTTCTTTGGAGTTTATTTTCCCATTTTAGTCACTGATTTTGGAAAGTGGAACCATTCTTCTGGGTGCTCCTAACACTACAGTGCTTAGTACTAAGACTTCTATTGCTACAAGTCTAAAAAAATATGGCCCAAATTTGGCCGATGAGCTCATTTGATTTAAGGAGAGGAAGAAGCGGGAGAAGGAGGAAAAACTAAAAGAGCTGGAAGATAATTTTTAAGAACAAGGGCAGAGTCAGTTATATTAGAGGTCACATAGGGTTAGGACCATCTAGCCACAATAAACCAGTGTCACAAATAACTTGAACTATACAGGATATGCAAGACCATCTTCAAAACAGCGGTGATTTCATGGCTCAAGAAAAATGAAGCAGATCTGTGAGATGGCCCAGTGGACAAAGCACTTACCATGTAAAAGTAAAGACCAGAGCTCAGTTCTGCAGCATTCCATAGACACAGGACTGCTTGCGTCAGAGAGGAGAGCCCCAGGGAAAGTTGGCTTGATAGACTAGCTAGGGTTGTTGAGAACTCTGTGTTTCGTTAGAGATCCAAACTCAATAAATAAAAGGTGGAAGAATCCAAGAAGATACACATAGCCTCTCCCTGAATGAACATGTGTATGTGCACCTGTACACATATGTACCCAAACACATGCAAATATACATTCATTCACATATATGCTAAAAGGAAGAAGAAGGAGGAAGAGAAGGGGGGAGAGGCAGGAGGAGGGGGAAGAAGAGGGAGGAGGAGGAAGAAGAAAGAAGAAAGAAGAAAGAAGACGAAGAAGCAGCAACTTTTACAGAGGAACCTCAATGGGCATTGATACCACCTGAGGTTTCTTTGTTTCCTGTCTCTGTTTTCCTTCTCACAACTGCCTCAGTTATACCACAGCAAAACAAACAAACAAAACAAACAAAAAACATAACAACAAACTTTCCAGAGCACACTGGTTTACAGCATGTGTGATGTTACTCCCCTAGTCTGAACAGGTTGACTTAACCTTTGCTGGTTAAAAAAAAAAAATGACCATGCTTCTGCTACTTGTGTGAGTGTGGGGCCCACTGGGTTAATCCGTGTTAGTACTGGATTTATTATTCTGCACATAGCTTGGCGTTTTCCTGTCTCTTGGAGTCCACAGGACCCAATCCAGATGAGGAACACGAGGCTCTCTTAGATCATAGCTTCCCTCCGCATGTTCTTTATTCCTGAGACAGTGGGCCCAAGGCTTCCAGTGTTTGAATTTGTAAGTCCCTTTCTGCACTGGCCTATATAGTGATCGTTTTGGTAAGAGGTAATTCTGATTTCAAGCAAACACCCTCCTTTCATGGTGAGTAGATGCACCTTCTCTAGCAGTTGTTTCCTAAGCAAATGTATGGTATGGGCTGTTTGCTGGGCCTTCAACCCTTCTACATTTTTAATGACTACAAAGAACAGCTTCTCCCTCCTCCTCTATTTGAAAAAATAATAAACTTAATGACTTAATACACATCAAGTGGAATTGTTGGTTTGTGGTGACGGTTTTATAATTCCAAGTTCAAGGGTTTTTTTTTTTCTATTTAATTATGCACAATAACTCCAATGGAATATAATGCAATAACAAAAACATGCACCGATGTTGGCATAAGAGCCCTGTTGTTTATTAGTATTGGTCATGTGCTTTATGTTTGAAATAAAGTATTTGGAACTAATGTTGGCCATGTTTCCTCCAAACTAGATAAAAAGAAAGGAAAAAAAAAAACTTTTCCCCCTGAAAAATACCATGCTCCAGTCTTTGGCGATAAAAGCCAGCAGCTCTTGCAATAGCAAATTAAATTTTATTTGTAGAAAGCACATTGCTGTGTTTTGCTGCTTGCTCGGAGTTATTTTTTTAATACTAATAATTTAATAAAGCAGAAGACCAATACACTGACCTGTGTTCTCTACGGCACCGGCATATTCCCCAGGGTTAGAAGGCAGAATCTTCTGGAAGGAGGTATGTTCTATATTCTAACTATGGTTACTCTTGCTTTCTTAGCCAGATGTAGTTGTAGTATTTAAAATCATTTTTAATCATTGGAAAATATAAGGTGAACAAATTGTGAGACTCTGAAATCCAGACCTAAAAATATTTCTGTGAGATAAAGACTGTTTTTTCTAAGATCCAACACATTAGAGAATTATGTTAGTGGACAGTAAAGTCATCTTCACCAAAAAACTAAATGATCCTTGCTAGGGGCATGCATGACCAGTCTTAGCAAACAAATTCTGTATCAGATTTAACCCAGTCTCTTCAGAGTGAGCTGAGATGAACTGTCTAATGTTTCTTCTTGCAAAAGCCAGGTCTGGCATTCTGGATTTAGAGGGAATTCCTGAAGGTTGAATACTTTTCAGTGGTTCTGAAGTTGGAGGGGGAAATTTTGCTTAGGCATGAAGCAAGATCAAAAGTCAAGCAGATTTTCTGAATGAAGATCACTCAGAAAGAGCTGGGTTAGGAAGGCAGGTGCCAGGAAGAAGTGATATAGAAGAATCAATAGACCCCAGCCCAGAGTCAGCACTGAGTCCAGGCCACTGGCCAGGGATGTTACTGAAGTCCTGAGCATGCCAGTGGACTCTTTAGAACATTAGTGGAATGCAGTTAATTCAGAAGTGGGGTCAAATTCTAACTCTGCCATTCAATGGTGACACAGTATGGGCATGTTACTTTGTGAATTTTTTTTTGTATAAAAGAGAATAGATATAATAAACCACTACATGGAGGCCATTGTAAATGCTAAGTGAGATTTGCTACTCTTCCTTGTTACAGTTGAATCAGATTGATTTAATGTAATGCACCACTATTAATTATGTGGGCATACATACTTCTATCAATATAAATAAATAGATTTTTTTTTTTACTTTTCTAATTTGTGCTGGATGGTTTTATGGCAACTTCAATACACACTAAAGTCACCTGAGAGGAGGGAACCTCAGTTAAGAAAATGCCTCCATAAGATCAGGCTGCAGGCAAGGCTGTAGAGCCTTTTCTTGACTAGTGATTGATGGGGCAGAGCCCTGCCCATTAGTGGGTGATACCATCCTTGGGCTGGTGATTCTAAGGCCTATAATAAAGCAGACTGAGCAAGCCATGAGGAGCCAGTTGGGAAGCAGCACCCCTCCATGGCCTCTGCATGAGCTCCGGCCTCCAGCTTCCTACCTTTCTTGAATTCTGTCCTCATGCTTTTGTTAATGAAGCATCATAGGAAAACAACAAGGGAAATAAACCCTTTTCTCCCCAACTTTCTTCTGGTCATGGTGCTTTACTTCAGTAATAGTGACCCTAACTAAGATTACACACACACACACACACACACACACACACACACACACACACACACACACACACACACATATATATAAAGTATCATTGGGTATTTGTCTATTTAAAAAATTAGCGTTTTAAGCATTTTATTTCTGTAACTATTTAATATTTGTAACTATTGTACTATTTTACTGCAATATGATAATCAATAAAAATGACCTCAGTATATTAATCCATACCTTAATTAACATACAGAAACTTCCCATCATTCCAGAAAGCAGCCCTGTGTTCTGTCCCAGTTATAACTGTACCGCCAGCCCACACCGCACCCATCTGAGTTAGCACTATAGATTAGCTTTACCTATTCATATAAATCTAGCAAAGCAATAGATATTTGTTTTTGTGCAAATGCTTTGGTCACAAATATATTCCTGTTATGTGAAGCATTATGTGAAGTTTATTCCTCTAAAGTTCTCTGTAGTATTTCACATTTATTTTTCTGTTCCTCTTTCTAGATGCCATAAATAATCCTATGTGCATTTCTTATAACCATATCTTTTTTTTTTTTTTGTCATTGGGTTACATGCTGAATAGTAGTAAATTTCTGGACCATAAGAAGATAGGAATTTAATTTTATGAGGAGCCCTAAGTATGATTTTCTGAGTGATTCACCATTTTACAGTGCTATCAACAGTGTAAGAGATTTTGAGTTGTTTATATTTTTAAAAATATTTGACATTGGCATGGAGAGATGGTTCAGTAGTTAAGTGCACTTACTGATCTTCCAAGGACCCCAGTCTAGTTCCCAGCACTCAAGTTGGGCATAAATCTGGACCCACGATATCTGAAGCCCTCTGCTGGCCTCTGTGGGTACTACACTCATGTGTACCTTCTCCACTCACACATGTCCACATACATCTCCAGAAAAATGTAATCTTTAAAATACACCCGATGTTAACAGTATTACAAATTTTATTCAAAGGGATAGCATATGGTTTCGAGTTACAATTATATCACTATATTAAGTTGATATTCTTGTTATTGTGAAGCTTCTTTTATCTCTGAAGATGCTGTTTATTCTGGAGTCAGATTTCTTATATTTTTATGTTGTTTGTTACATCCATATACTTTTTCACTTATTTCTTTTTCATTTTCTCAAAGGATGCAAATAAAGGAACTGAACTCTCCTCGGTTTTGGTGGTATTGTTCAATACAGCAAGCTTCAGTTTTTCACTAGACTACATTTAAAATCATGTGTCTCTGTATATTTCACACATTTACTAATTTGATTATTTTTCAATATGTTCTCTTGAATTCTTAGTCATTTGCCCCAGGTCCCTCATTTGTCTCTTTTCCCCTGACATATTTTATGGTAACTTAGTTTCTGGCTTGTCTGTATGCTTTTAGATCTTCTACTTAATCCCCTGTATTAGCGTTTTATCTTTTATACTGTGTCCTGCTTTTGTTGGCTTGTGATTTCTAGGTCCTGTTTATTTGCATAGAGGCATGCTTTAACATACTGACAAATCTCTGTTCATTCAGGAGGTTCCCAGAACTCCTGTGCTTACTTGATTTTCTTTCTCTTTCTGATCACCTTTTCTCAGTCTCTTTGGTAGAGTCCCCCTGACAAGCTGACCTCTAGATCCTGGGTCCAGTGTCAGTTCAACCTTGACTCCCTCCTGCGGTGACTTCATCAGCTCTCTAGGTTTTAAATACTGCACGCACAATTCTCCATTCTGATGCAGGTCCCTTTCCCTGGGCCTGTTTCTTTAATCACATACTTAACATTCCATTGGGAAGTTGTGAGGGTTCATGTTGAAGATCAACTTGATAAGCTTGAAATTTCCAAGGGCATCAGTGAAGCACCTCCAAGTAAAATGCCTTGTAAGGGTTTGTCTAGGGAGAACCGGGGCATCATAGCCTACTGCGAATGTGGGCCGTGCTACCCTGTGTGCTGGCACTGTGGGTAGAATTAGACCACAGAAGGGGGAACCCTGTCCCTGCAGGTCTTCATCCTCTCCAATTCTAACTTCGAATGAGAATATCCCACCAACATAATGTTCTGCCCGAGCACATGTGGCCAAGTAACCACGGACTGACCCCTCTGACAACTTGGTTGACATTGCATTTATATTTATCTTAGATTATCCAAATCACTTACATCATGTCTTCTGTCATAGCCATAAAATGCCTAACCCAGAAGTCTCGTAAGCACGTTATGCTTAGTGTCAAAACCAAGTTCTCAAGTTCCTTCCTTCCTTTATATTCTTTTTATTTCATATTATTTACATATGTCTATGTGTGCACATGCCACGTGTGTTTGCTGATACCCACGGAGGCCAGAAGATGGTGTCAGATCTCCCAGTGCGACGTGACAGGTGGTTTGTGAGTCACCCAGCACAGGTGCTGGAAATCAAACCCGGCATGATGCTCTTTAATGGCTGAGCCATGTCTCCAAGTCTGAAAAGGTTTTCCTTGTTATTTGTCCATCTCACTAAGGAAAAGCCCCGTATTGCCACGGATGCATGCCTAGCACTAAATACTTTGTAGATGCTTGTTGAATGACGCTTTTCTTTACTCTTGTCTTTTGTCCATTTGTGAGTTTTTGTTTGTTTTGAAACTTTTAAGGTTTTTCTTTTGATGCTAATTGATTTTATTTTCACCGGCAGGAATCAAGCTCTGTGCCAATCACATTCTAGACAAGAGTTCCACTTCTGGGTAACATCACCAAGCTCTTTGAAGGTATTTTTAAAATCTCACTTTGGGACTTTGAAAGACTGTGATATATTCGTGTGTGTGTGTGTGTGTGTGTGTGTGTGTGTTTGTTTGTTTTATATTCACTGTAGTGTTTCCTGACTGGTTGACTCCAACAGAAGAAAAGGGGTGGTGGTTTTCCAACTTTTGTTATTTCTCTGTGCATATATATCAATGTGTCTATTTTAATCATCACACATCACCTCTTATCTGACATATTTTTTATTTGCAATACACAGCATACATTTTCTGACCACTTTTTATATGTGATTTTCGAAAAATAGAGGTTAAGAGTAAAAAAAAAAAAAAACCAACCCCCCCCCCCAAAAAAACCCAAAAACACCAAAATCCATAGCCCTGTGAGTGACAGATTTAGGGTATGACTAGGAACTGGAAAGGACACGGGGCTCTTTTAATTCTGTCGAACAAAGCCACAGGCTAATGTTAAGGTATGTGTGTGTGATTTCTCCAGGGTGGAATCGGTTACCCAAACACAGGAGCCTTTACAATGATTCAAAATAATCGTAAAACCATTATAACCACAAGACCTTTCCGAGTTGTACCCTCAATAGGGAATGTAGCCTTTTCAATCCAACCCTCAGATTGGGAGGATTGTAATATTTCCAGCCTGGATGGATTCCCTATCCCTGTGGCTCATTTACTTCATCTCTGTGGTTCTTGGAAGGCAGAATGGAGTGAACGCCATCACTGGGCAGCTCACTGTGAATTCTAGTCTTAAGCAATGTAGAGCGAACTTTAATAAACCTTGCCTGTTTATCCAGCCTCGTTCCCTGGGATAGAGTGTCTAGCTATTCTCAGGTCCCAGTGAATTGTATGTCATGGACGACCTTTTGATTTATGATCTGAGCATTCTTAGAACTCTGCATAGGAGATGAAAAGGCCTGCTGGCCTAGTGGGGTCTTTGAAGGAAGTGTCTATCTGCCCTGGGGCCATCTGGTACCCTCAAGCAAGAGCATGGGTTGCCATGGTATATAGACACACTGACATCCCCCTCAACACAGAGCAGGACATCTAGGGCTCATTCTGCAACTAAACATCAACAGATGAGGCATGGATGGGATGGGAGGAAGAAGGAAATGAAAGGGTAGCTAACCCCCAGGGATGCTGACCACAGAATGGCTAGCTAATGGGGAAAGAAGGGCAGACATTCAACTGGTTTCAAAACCAGTGTTAGATTTTTTTTTCTTTCCCTGTGAATTTGCTTGTAATTCTTGTGTAACATTCACATTCTTTATGAGATTTTAGGCTCCATAAGGATAAGACTGTGTTTCTTTTAAAATGACAGGACTGAAAGTCAGAGCAGCATGATGAGACTTTAAAGCAGAGCCAATCATGACAAGAGCCTAGCTGTCACTCAAGCCCAGCCTACGGGTACTTTCCCTATCGGTCGACTGGATGCAGGACACCTGTAGATACCTCCTGAATAAATGTCTGATTGAGGGGAAAAAAATACAGAAGAACCTCATAGCCCAGGGATTGTGGCTCCTTGCTCAGAATTCGTTAGCAAGACAGTTTCACCAGATGCAAAATGGGGGCACTGAAAACTCCTGGTACGCAGTTGAGTTTGCCTCACTAATGTGGCCAGTAATGGCAGCCAGCACTCAGGGATGAAGGACACGCAGGACAGTTGACTTTTGACCTGGCTCACAATAAGGAAGGTCCCCATCCCCCCAGACTTCTCAGTCCACTCTTAAAAGACTTTTCTACTCAGGTCCCATCATGATCTATGTGCCATTTGTGAAGTAAAACACCATCATGAAAGAAGAGATCTAATGCCATGAAGCAAAAATCTTACCTTCACCAGAGAATAAATGTCAGATTACCCATTCCAACTGCACGGGAAGAAACGGAGTCCTAAAGTGAGCTCATAGCCTCCTGTGATTTTCAAATCAAAATGGAAATTAAGAAATGAAGCCTTAATAATCCTTACCATTTGCACTTCGGGAAGTCTGCTATTTGTTGAGAGCAAGAATGGTGTACATTAGAGGCTGAGCTGTTGGGATGAGGTTCCTTTTCATTGTCTTGTCTCTGCAGTATTCATTTTCAGGAACTTTCTTGCTCTGGGGTTGTGCAAATACAATGAGGCTCCCCGGGGCCTCACAGTGTGAGAGCTGGCAGGGAGATGGACCCTGTTGCCCCAGCCTGTTTTAAATGTAAGTGAGGGCACCCTGGATAACCAAGTGAATTATATTGCCCACCTGCCACTACTTTCTTTGGCCTCATGACTTTCGATGGCAATTTTTAAGTCAACCCAGACACAGAAATACCTCTTTATCAAATCTTTCAGGGAAAGAAAACTCATATTCCCTTGGTGACTTATCCCAAGGTATTCAGTACTCAGATATTTTAGAAAACAAATTAGTATCCTAGAAAGCAAATTAATTGTCAGGTGGGCTATACTGTCTGAGGACATTTGATACATTATGGACATTTATTATGTATATTAATTTACTCTAAATGGCTTATTGATATGATGATATATTTTATGGTAATGGTGTTTGTTTCTAGACTTCTGGCCACAAATTTCACAGCTTTAATGGCAAACTCTGTAATTCACACCTCTAGCTCTCATTATTTACTTGCTTGGGTGTTCAAAGAAACATAAATTAGGATGTTTATTGCACTGGCAAAAAAATTAGTACAATTATAAATGTTCATTAGTATAGCCCTTGTTAAATAAATACTGTGCATGGCAGAATAGGAACAGTTCCCGCTCATTTAATAACAGTAAAGCCTTGGCAAAAATGGAAAGCCACTACCTAAGGGCCCTAGAGAGTGAATGATAATTAGCAGATTTGCAAAAGAAGTCCACATTTAAGAAGCCCCCTTGAGTACATTTTGATATTTCTGTAGCTGGGTCTTAGATTGGGCTCATTGCTTTCTTTGTAAAAAGAACAAACAAATAAAAAACCAGAAACAGAGTTTGGTATAAACACTAGTGCTGATCTAGAAGTTGACTTTTCAGTATTAGGCTATAGGTTTCTGTCCTGATTTAACAATATATGCAAGAATCCAAATGACTGTTGACTGATTGAAACTTTTAGAAATTTAATAATGGGCTCTGTCTCTTAGGGGGGAGGGATAAGAAGAAACACATGCACTCTCTCTACATATGCTTGCTTAAACTCTTAAAAGCCACCAGTAATCTTCAGATTATAAAAAGGGGATGGGGTAGGGTGGGATAGGATCCCCTTATATGATAAACTCCAACAGAAGGTTGATAGAGTAAGAAAGAACATGAAAATTGAAGCAAAATATATTGTTATAAGTGGATATATGCTAATAATTCAGTTTGGAATAAAGACAAATACTAACATAATACAGATTACAAAGAAGGGATACAATTGCATCATATATAGAAGAAAATTGTGGGTTTGTTGCTATTAAGTCATCAGTACGACTATAACAAACATGATGTGTGACCTCTCTCTTCTTCAATGGAAGAGGAATTGTCCCTATATATACATACAAGTTTCATACCCATAGGCTCAACCAGTTATGTATTAAAAATACTAGGAAAGCTAAATATACCTGTATGCATTTTCTAGACTTTCCCCCTATCATTGTCTCCCAAGTAATACAGTAGAATGGCTATACTCATAGTATTTATATTAGGTATTATAAATAACTTAACGAGCATTCAGGTCCATGGGAAATGTGTGTAGGTTATATGAAAATACATTTCATTTCATTGAGTGGGTTTGAGTATCTACAGGTGTCAGTGTCTGTATGTGTCCTGGAGCCAAACACCAATAGATAGTAAAGAATGATGGATTTATCGTTTTAGAATTTCCCTGTACATTCTCCTGACTAGCATGAAGCTGTCTAACTTTACTTTCTTGATTCCATGCTTTGGTTGCAGTACACATACACCAAGTACTAAGTGGAGTTGGGAGGGACATGGCTCAGCAATTGAATGCACGTCCTAAGAAAATGGAGCCCAACACGCTGAGTGGGCATGTGTGGTTAGATACTGCTGCAGTAGCAGCCAAGAGGCAGAGCACTTCTGTCACTGAAGAGCATCCTGTTGTCCAATGCTTCTTAGAACATGGGATGCTCAGGGTCATGCTGGGTGCTCCACTGGACCAAACACAGATGCAGAGGAGGCACACTGTTGACAGCTTAGAATCCATCCTTGTTTTCCTGGCAGGGGAATAGGGAGCTGGAGATGGGCAGTCTCGGCCTTTCCAGCAGGACTCTTGCCTCTCCCCCTTCAATGATAGGGCAGCATTAGCTCTGCTGGAGAAGATCTGAAGATGTTCACGGTTCCTTCCAGGATGGGAGATATAGAATGACAGCAAGACTGTTGATAACAAGGTGAAGCTTCTAACCATTTTGAGACGAAGACACGACTGTCGTATAAACAGAAATGCATAGCATGTGGAGGAGGGTGTTTGAATCCTTGGTGTCATGGAACGTCTGGATCCAATCTTACCCAAAGCTCACCTCGCTTCATTTTGATCCCATGAACTCAAGCTGACCTTCAGTGCTGATGTCATAGTATTGTTCATTTCCTAGAGCATGGTGCTCCTGGGAACTTGAGTCCAGCTGTGTGTTTCTGCTTGTGCAGTGGGACAGTTTAACGGGATGTTTTCAGAGGAGAAAGACCAGGAGGGTGAGAGGACCTCATGGAAACATGTCTCTCTTATTCTTATGACAACATTAAGAGTTCATTCCTAGCCAAACCCTACAGCCAGCATGATCAATTTGATATTTCTTAAATTCCCCTGGGAAGAAGGGTTCTAAAAGCATCCAGTCTTCACTTAAAGTAATATCAGAGAAGGAAGGAAGACCACTTGATAAAAGTCCCTGAATCCACAAAACTCCTTGTATTGCTGTGACAAAAGAGGAGCACGAATCATGTAGAATTACATTCCTTTTAAATATAAGTGGCATTCATCCCAGCACAAGGCTGCATTTTAATAACCGCACTGCTCCACGATATGTCAAGTTGTAGGATATTATAAAAGAAAACCAGTGGGTTATTATTTTTGTGCCATTTTCTAATGTGGTACATTTTTATAAAATCCCACAGATTGAGTTAATATTGTAAAGCATTGTGCATAACCTCATTGGGAATATTGTAAGGCAGCACTTTTTAAAGCTGATAGAAATGGCAAGAAGATGGGGTGGGGGTGAAAAAATCTTACCCAGAGATCTGGAGAGAAGGTAGATAGGCTTTCTGTGCGCTGCAGACACTGTTCTCCAGGATGAAGAGAGGCTTCAGTAGTAAGTTCCTTTTTCAAGCATGAGGACCTCAGTTTGGATCCCCAGCACCTGTATAACAAAGCCAGGTAAGCCCATAACCCCAGTTCTGGAAAGCTGAGGCAGGAGGATATTGAGGCTCACTGGCCAACAGGTCTACCTGAAAGTTATCTCTAAGTAAAAAACCTTGTCCCAACACAGAAGGTAGAATGATGGAGAAAGAGGTGCATGCAGTAAGAAGACACCAGTGTCAGTCACTAGCCTTTACATGCTTACAGAGCCACATAAACACATATGTGTGACACATGCATGCATGTATATATAAATGCATACCCACATAATACATACACACATACATATACACATGAACATATGATACACACGTATATACATAACACAAGTACACACATATGCATGCGTAAACACATGCACATAAACACACAAATGCTGCCACATACACACATATGTATGTTTACACACAAAACTTACACATTCATATAGACATGTTCATGTACACATATCTATGCACACATGTATTTATATACAACCACGCAAACATACATGCAACTTTTCTTAACCTCCAACTTGGGGCTGTCAATTCTGCTACTCACTTATCCTCTCCCCACCATTATCAAGAGAAAATGCAGATTCTTCATAAGGAGCAGCTCTTGTGCAGAAGTCATTGTAACATTTAGGAGGTAGTCCTGGTTGGCAAACATAAATCACTAGGGGTAGGCCTTTAAAATAAAAGCCTGGCCCTTGTGTCTATGTGTTTTCTGCTTCCTGGTTCTGGCATGGTGTGAAGAGCCATCGCTATACATTCTCACTGCCATGTCTCCCTTGCCATGATCTACTAAAATTCTCCTAAAACTATGCGACAAATTATTGTTCCTCTCATGAGATGTTTCTGTCTGGTATTTTGTCACAGTGATAACAAAATACAAATACAGTCAAAAAACTGGTTGGCTTCCAGTTTTTATCTTACAGTTTCAAGAGGGTTGAGGAAGACACATTTATTTGATGCCTTCAATGGTGGTAGACTGGTGACACTGCAGGAAGGGCAATGGAAGGGTTTCGTCTCCCTATGACACTCTTTAGATGAAGGCATTTCTAGTGCCCATGTATTCTAAGTGTAGATAATGAACTTGGTGAGCAGACACAGCCTTTAGACAGTCTCACCACATCTGTCTCTATTAAATTCATGTTTTTATTTATGTCTTTAGGTTCCTTGTATGAAAAGTTTGGAGCTACCGCTGCGGCGGGCAGGCACACAAGGCACAGTGCTTGGAAGATTGCTCCATGGTTACTAGTTTCTCATTGTCCTGCTTTAAAAATGAGGTTGTAGAAATGTTAAGGAAAGGAGTGGTCCTTATTCCCCAGGAATCTCTGGCTGTGGAGTGTGGCTTCTCATTAATCTAGCTTCTGTCAATCTCTTTGGCTAGCTTTTGCTTTTTAGCCACTTAAAAGTTGTTGAAAACAGTCAATTGTTCTGCTCAAACATCTTATCCTGCTGGGGAATTGATTTGTTAACATATGTGGCAGTCCTTAGGGATACCTCTATGAATCCTCTATTTCTGACTATGTAGTAAGATTGTACTCTCTTTTCCCCTGAATGGTGGCTGTGTGATTTGCTTTGGGCAACAAAATGTAAATCAAGTGGCTGTATATGACTTCTATGGTTAATTCTTGGTGCACTCACTAGCTGTTTCTCTCTCAGCAGTTGAGGAAGATGCTGCTTTCATTATCCTGGGTCTCTGAGTCAGTGTCCATCTCGCGAGTCACTGATCTGACCCACATGTGGCACGATATTGTGCTCATCACCCACTCTATGAAAATGGATCCCAAAAGTTTGGAATTATTGTGGTCTTTGCTATCTATGTAAGGAATTTTCAGTTCAAACCACTCTATCCCAGTAGACTCCTTATATTCAATAGAGCATTCAATCCTGTATCTTTGTTGTGAAGGACAGTAGCTATTAGTCATATGGGGAGAAGTCACATGAGTGTGTGGTATGGCTAGTGTTACTGATGATGTAATTTAAATTTAATTTAATTTTAAGAATTTAAATCAAAATCATTTAATTGCCCTGTTGTCAAAGCTTTTTTGTCTCCATGCATTTTTTGATGATATTTCTTAGCCTGTGACATAATTCCTTGTTGAATCTGTATCCATCTTCCCTGTCTTCTATCAGTGGAGATCTTCCACCTGGAACAGAATGCTCCCTCTGCTGGAGTTCTATGCAACAATTCATCCATGATCCCTGTGTGGTAATGAGTCCTCAGCTCCGAGTCAATGGGGGGATGCTCCTCTTGTCTCTCACTTTGTAAATATCCTGAGGCCAATAACCTTGTTATTTATTGGTGTGTGTCTCATAAGCTCTGTTCCCAGTAGGTGCCGAATCATGAAACTGGAAACCTCAGTATTGGGGCACAGCTGTCTCTTCAGACAGCCCAACATGTGTGCCTTAAGTCTGCCATGCCATTCTAAGGGCTCTACTATGTTAAAATGCATCTGTCTATGAGGATTGTTGGCTAATCCAAGGCTCTTGTTTAGCCTGGGCTGTGTAAAGATGAGCAGTGAACTCTTAGGAGTAACAGCAGTTATGATGTGGAACAGGCAACTAAGAGCCTTGCCCCCATGCTCAGCTGCACCAACAGACTTTTGTTGCTAAACTTTGAATGAGGTCATCATGCTTTACCCCAGACACTGGGGCCATAGGGAAGGTTACTAAAGCACAGGAATAATATGGCAGCAGTGGAGTGAGATCATCTGCTGATGCTTGGGTGCAGGGCACCCAGGTTATATTTCCCAACCTCCCCCGATTGTCTGAAGAAAGAATATAAGCTTTGGAGCAAGGCAGATTTCTTTCTTGGATATAGCCAAAGTCTTTCCCTTGCAAGAAAGAAACAATTCAAGCTGTTGTAATCTGAGTGAAGCAGATTATCTTAGGAGTCCACATATACCTGGACCCTCTCTGGAGTATTTTTTTTTTTTTTTTACTTTTGACCCTCTCTCTTTTATTCAAACACTAACGTTAAGGAATCAAGGGGTTTCTAATAAAGTGTGTCATGCAGAAATAAACATGCACAATTCCCTGTTCTTGGCTGCCTTTTGAGGTGTGGCTCAGTCAGGTATTTGCCACAGTCCCTCTTCATAACCCAGTTTTGCTGGACTCCTTAAACACGGGACATTCACCCCATGCTCTCATATAGTTTCACTCCACTGCCCAGAGCCTCTTTTCCTCTAGGGCTGTCTATTTCTTTTCCTCTTCTTCCTTTTCACCTTTGTTCTTCCCTTTGTTTTCTTCTTTCTTTCCTTCTTATTTTCTCTCTCCTCATCCACTCTTTTTCTCTCCAGGAGCAATACCTATCTCTTTAAATCATCTTTAACTCATTCCAAAATAAACTTCCCTGCTCATTAACAGTTCCTTTTACCTCCCTTGTCTTGCCCCAGCAGCCTCTATTATGCTTTACACGTCTATGAATTTCCAAGAGGCTATGCAGAGATAGCACCATGGTTTTAAAAGTTCACCTGTAGCAGCATGCCAACACTTTCTTTTCATGACTGAATGATAATCTACCATGCGTACCCACGACGCTTTATACCTCTACCCACGTTACTTGAGTTGCTCTTTCTCTGTCATTGCTGAATTCCAGGAAATCTTTCTACATTCTCAATAATAATTGGCTTTGAAGTGTGTGGCCTGAAAATATTTTTTTCATTTGTGAATTCCTTTTTTTTTTTTTTTTTTACTTTACATTGACCCACAGTGTTTTAAATTGTTGACTGAATCTAATTTATCAGGTTTTATTTCTTTGGGGAGGGGGGTTGTGATGGAGTTGGCTTCATGTCTAAGAAACCATTGCCAGCTCCAATTTCAGAAAGATTATTATTTCTTCATTTTTCCCCAAGTGATTTTTAGAGTTTAAAGTCGTGTGTTTAGATATTGCTTTCATTTTGAGTTAATTTTCATTCATCAAAGTTCTCCATTTTGACCAGTATCATTTGCTAAAAAGGGCCATGTTTCCCCCTTTTAAAAGATGATGTTAGTTGTTCAATAAATGAAATAACCACCTATACAGAGAATTATTATTTAATAGTATAAAAATATATTTTGGAGGGTCTGGTATATTAGAAGCTATAACAAAATACAAAGAGGGCAACAAATACAATTGCTCATAATTGAGTATCTTGTTGAATATTTAGGTGGTTTCCTCCCCTTCTTCTCTATCCTTTTAATTCTCAACAAAATCCACATAGTAATTGGGACCATTCATCAAGTGGGAATAAATGGGACACAAATAGAACAGAGTGAACAGTGTCTATAGTACCGTTACATTTTTGTGCTTTTGTAATGAAACTCAGAACATACTATGCATTCATTTTCACTCAGCATTAGTATCTGGATATCTTTCTGTGGTTACACACTACAGTGGTTTGAATAAGATATTCCCCATGGTCTCAGGCATTTGAATACTTGATTCCCAGTTGGTGATGCCTTTGGGAGGCTTAGGAGTTGTGGTCTTGCTAGAGGAAATATATCACTGTGTCAAACTTTGTGAGTTTAAAGCTTGCCTCACTTTGAGTTCTCTCTCTGTCTCTGTCTTTTTCTCTCTATTTCCTGATTGTGGTTCAAGATATGAGCTCTTAGTTGCTGCTTCAGTTGGCATGCCTGCCTGCTACTAGGCTTCTCAGCCATGATTGTGATGGATTCTTATCTCTTTGGAACCACAAAGCCAAATAAATCCTTCTGTCTATAAGGTTTTGGTCATGGTGTTTTATAAAAGCGATAGGAAGCAAATTAAAGCACATTCTTGTAAATATACACCTTTGTGAATTATATACCTTAAATATCACCCTTTTGATGCTCCTTCCCAAGTCTTCATGGTCCTAACTATATTCTTCACTCTTAGTACTCCTGGACACTTTCCAGCCTCTTTTGCAGTGCTTGTCACACCTGGAATAGGAGCTTAGTAAATTTTTGATTAGTTAAAGATGGTGTCTCACCATTGCCTGTGCTCATAAAATGGCCAATAAAGGCATTTGCTGTTTTTCTACCCCATCTTGAATCATTTCAATTTCATGTAGAAAATTAATGCCAGAAGGGAATATATATGATAAGTGTTGGGCATTCATCAATATCATAGAGACAAATGAACTATACAAGGTTCAGACTTGATTCCAAAGTCCCTCCACTTGGTAGGGACTCTGGTTTGAGATGAAAATGGAAAACTTGAAATCACCTCTTGAATGAATTCTTATATTGGATATGCTTAAAGAATCCCAGTGTGATATATGCTGCTTGGAAGATCCACAGTGTGCTGTCCAGTGCAGGGCAGAGCACAATATTAGTTGGCGGAAACAGATTTTTTCTGACCATGTGTTAGTATTCTTACATTGCTTAGGAATTTCATACATACATATAATGTGTTTTGATCAAGTCCAATGCCCCATTCTCTCCCCTCCAACTCTTCCCCTTTTCACCCACTGTTTCTCCCTACCAACTTCATGTTTTCTTTATTTTTTCTTTTTCTTTGTTGTTACATATATACATACATGTAAGCATCCATACCCAAACTGCCTGCTGAGTCCCTTTAGTGTTGAATATGTGTGTGTGTATTCAACATATGTGTATGTGTGTGTATATATACACACATATACATATATACATATAAGAAATCATCCCAATATTGATTTTTCTCCTCTGTTGGTCATCTTTATTGTGAGGATATCAGCTGCCTGAGAATCAGTGCCATCCACACCAATGCATGAGACAGTCTCACATCCTACAGTGGGTGATTCTTGGGTCCCCTGAGAGGGGGAGCAGTAAGTGCATCCCATAGAATTCCAGACTCTCTAGTTCCTATTGCATTTCTCTCTGAACTTGATACCAGTACTAGAAGGTGAGCACTGATGCAGAGTCCCACACCTCTGACTATGGGTCCAACTCATTTGCAAAGATTATGAGAGTTAAAAATGTCAGCTTTCATATTTCATTCCTGTAAACTACACAGACAGACTTTTCTTCACTCATCACTGTCTTTCTTGCTGAGGTAAAAAGCCTTCAACTTAATGCTTGAATAGCAAAATGGAGGGATACGCATGCCAGGGACTAGTGATCTGAAGAAGCATACTGTTTCTGCTTCTTCAAATCAACTTCAAGGCTGTGGGTAAAGAAAATTCGGTATGATCACTCCTTTGTTATTGACATAGTCAAGGCCCTGGTCAAACGGAGAAGGACCATTTCAGAATGATACTATACTTAGAGAATATATTGTTCCATTATACTTCCAAACACAGTGATAAAATAAATAATAACACATATTGAGTTTAAACTCTATGCCAAGGACTCAGCTAAAAATTATGTGCATTTTGCCTTATTTCATCTCCATGATGTTGTGATTATTTTCTAGATGAGAGGTCTGAGAGTTGGCTATGTGAAGGATTACACTTAGTGAGTTCCTTGGAAATGGAGAGTGTGACCAGAATTCATACAGGCTCTCACATCATCTTTCTCTCAATAATTTTCATTCAGTGTCTGTAACATACATTTTATGTAAATCAGCAATTTATATCCAACCTTCACCCCAGATGCAAAAAGATATGCACTTTCCAAGTGGCATCAGTAGCTGGAGATAGCAGTTAGAAATTTTGCTATGCCCTGGGGAAGACATTTTAAGTGTCAAATACTTCACAAGATCAGGTTCTCCATCCTTAGAAGGGATTTAAAATAAGGCTGAAGGAGGATTAGTCAAAAATGCTACAGAACAGAAACCAATACGATAGTGCATGTCTTCAGTACCGATACTAAGATGCCGAGAGGGGGAAATCTCCAGGAGCTCACTTACTGGCTAGCTAGTCTAGACAAATCAGGTTCAATGAGGGACTTGTTCTGAAAGGAAAAGGATGGAGAATAATAGAGGGAGATTCTTGAGGTTGGTGTCTACCCTCTACAAATGTGTGGGCACATTTAGTCCCATATCTATCCCTCCAAAAGCAAAGAAAGTAAAAGAAGGAAGGGAAGAAGGATGAAAGACAAAAAAAAGAATAAAGAAAAAGGAACAAATATAAAGGAACTTGTAGAAACTAGACTATGACAGGTTAAAAATATGACACCAAAACTCAGCTTTGTTCACAGATCCTTAGGAAAGGATCCTGGGTACATATTTCTTCTATCTTTTCTTCTCCAGGATCTGCTTCCTCTCATCTCATAAGAGCACAGGGACAAGTGCCTTGAATCCACATTGCCTCAGCCTGACTTTATCTCCAGCCACAGACGATTAGAGTGGAAGCAGTACCTGGAAACCCCAAGGGTCAAACCATCTCCTTTCCTCCAGGAATTTGGTCCTAAGGTAAAGAGAACCAAGCCTTATGTCTTTCTCTTTAACAGAAGGAATTTCAGCTGAACGCTGTTGCACTCACTGCATAAAATAGGGACCAGTGGATGCTTGTGTGTAAAAATAAGAGTGAGAAGTAAGAGTGAGAGGCGATGAGCTAATGGAGCCCGTGTGCTAATGGCCTAGAGATCCCAGCTCCATCTCCTCTGAGACACTCCGCATATTCACTGGCCAGTAGGTACTGATCATTTAGCTAAGGGGCTCAGCTAAGGACTGAATAGAGACCTTTCTCTGTAAGCACTGGAGAAGAACTGGCTTCACCTACTATGCTAAGCCACAGCAGAGCCACGGCCAAATGACTAGAACATGTTCTCCCCTCTTTATTGTGTACTCTTGTCTTTGTTGTCCTGGTGTCCAAAAATGCTCAGGGAATTTCATGTCTGTGTTAAGGGAGTTGAATGAATGGAAGGGACGTTTATGAGGCTTTGTTTGATTTAGCTGTAGCTCAGAGGATTTAGGAAAAGGGAGGGTATCAGTGAATGCCAGGTGAGCTATCAAAGGGCTCTTAAGAAACCCGTGTTTTAGACAAACAACGACTGTGATATTTCAGAATTCAGCCCATGTCTCACTCTTGTTAGGTGTATGAGATGTTGACACATCTAGAGAAGTTCATGGCATCCTTAGCAGATGATAAATCACCTCCAAGAGTGACTTTCAGGGTAAAACTGATGAAACTTGTCTACTGTTTTCCAAGAAAAGACATGGGGCCATCTCTTGAGCAAACTTAGATTACCTCAGAGAGACAAATTGTCTTTCCGTTCTTAAGGAAGCCTGGATTGTTTTTCTAGCACACATGGACAGTTCAGAATTATTCTTAAACAACCCTGAGAATGTGAACATGAATTGAGTTATGTGTTTCTTGTTAAAGGGATCAAATTTCAACAAAGCACGGGAAACATCTTGAAAATCACATGAATGCAATTTCCAAAGAAAACAATCCGGGAATTACTGCCAAAGAGTTTTATTTCTACCAGGAAGGCAGAGCAGGGGTTCATCCTGCCCCCCACATAGACTGCATGTTCAATTTGTGGTCTGCAGTGGAAAATTGTAGTGATTTTGCTAGGCTCAAGGAAGGAAAGCAATGAAGGCAGCTATTGTCACATGAGTGGTAAAACTGTCTTATTTCTCTAGTATTAATATGGTATTAGTATTTTCAGTTTGAGTGTATGAATACTGAATTGTACTAGTGTGAGGCACTCCAGTGTGGGATGTGGGAGGGGCTTACCACACCATGCCTGTCTCTTAGGATCTGCAAATTAGAACCCTAAAGTAAGATGCTTTCAGCCTCAAGAGTGCCCTTCTATAAAATAGAAAAAGAGACTCTTTCCAGGCAGATGTGGACTTGTGGAGAAACAGTGCACAACCAGGAAGATATTTCCACAAATTAGAAAGTGTTGCCCCCGTCTGATGGTGGACGCACTCTTGTGTCAGAGTGAGCATTTTGACTTTCTCTTCCACCCTCTTGGACCAGGTGCTTCTGTTCAGGTCCTAACTTAGATACCCGACTGCAACATCCATAGACCTGTTAAGAGAAAGCTGAGATTCTTTGTCCAACTAGATTCATTACTGCCCACTAGTCACAAACTTCAGTGAACAGAGGGATCCTGTGAGTGTCTTAAAACACTGGAGCCTGACTCCAGTTATCCTGATTCATGGCGTCTAAGGTACAGCCCAGGGATTTGCCTTTGTACCACAATCTCCTAAAGTGTTCCTGATGCAAATGAGCCATGGACACCACTTTCAAAGTTGGGATAGAAGAATAAAGGCTGGTCCTGTGGGATGGCTCAGAGTGAAAGACTCTTGCAACTAAGCCAAATAACCTGAGGATCCCCGGGATCACACAGCAGAAGAAAAGAGACTTCTGTAAGTTGTTCATTTACTTCTACATGTGTACACATGCATGTCCTTTTGATTGATTGATTGATTGATAGATAGATTGATTAATTGATAGCTGATAGATGTAATAACTAAATGAATGAATACTGTGGATCATCTGAGAAGAGAAGTAGTCATGACTTTTTGAACTTATTAGGAAAGAGCTACGAAAAATGGAAGACATTTCATTGCAATGACCTAAACCGGAATTTCTGAAGCTTTTGCCTCAGTAGAAAACACTTTAATTTTTCCAAAAGGAAGAAAAGACATAAAACATTTACATACTCTTCTTTGATGATCTCTAAAAGGCAAACTTGACATTTATTTCTAGCATGGATCCCTCAATAAGCTATGTTTCAGACCAAATCCTTAGAGTTGTAGGTGCCCGTTCCTGCCAATGGATATGAAAACATGATTTAAAATAGCCATATGCTGGCTGAGCTTTAAAGCAGAGAGCGACAGGTATACTGTGACACACAGAGTCACCATTCCTGTAACCCTCCTTCTTGCTGCCTCGGAGGACCTAACCCAAGGAACAGCCATAATTCTTCATTGCCGATAAGGCCCACCATACTTTCTCACACAGAACAGTTCTGATTTCTGGCATGGCAGGACTTGTTCTGGAAACAGGGCCATGGAGCACAATGAGTGGTAACTTCCACTAAGAATTTCTAATAATGTGTTTGTGGCCTTCAGCCCAGAGTGTCATTCATTCCCAAAGAACAATGATACCATAATAGCAAGCAAGCCATGTCCCCACAGTCTCTGTCCTTCACCACAGCAACATCAATCTTGGTGGTCAAACTTGGTGACTTGTAATCAGTAGAGGCAACAGTGTTGTCGATGAGATGAAATGCAGGCAGAGAGCTACACTAGAGTGCCATATTATCCTGTAGTGTCTGTGCCCCATGTCCATAGGTGGCAGCTTCACTGCTTCTAACCAGTCATTAGGTACACAACACACCCTTTCCTCTGCAATGTAACTTGGGTGAAGAGAGGGTTTCTGTGTTTCTGCTGGGTCATCCCAGCTACAATAAAACACAAAAATGGAAATACCTCCCCTCCCTCTCAAGTTGACTATGTCATTGAGTAGCAGTGTATCTATTTGGTCCTTTCTTCTGGTCCCCTTCATTGGCCTCTCTCTGCTTCTCATGGGAGGCTGAAACTGAGCACATGCCCTTGGATGGAACTGTCTCCTTCTTGTCGGCTTTCCCTGAGCCTTTCCTGTCCATTCAACTACAAGACTGTCTCCTAGAAGGTCAATGGTATGCTGGAATTCCAATAAAATCAACAAAGGATTTTAAAAGTGATTCTAAATAGCACTCTAATTCTATTTCTGCTCAAAGTAAAATATTAAGTATATTTTATGACATGCACAGAGGGACAATGTAGAATCAAACTATAAGCAAGAGCTTTGAGTCATATAGGTACATCTGGGGCCAGTTCCCAGGTTTTGGACTTAGTATGTCCTTAAGAACATTGCCTTACTTCTCCAAGATCCCTGAACATTAAGATAAGAATTTAAAATCTATGATTGTTTAGGACATAAAGCAACAAGTACAGTAATATAGTGATTGACAACAACTATTCAACACATAGTCAAGGTTATTATATAGAGATGAAAATCATGTAGTTCTACCTTCAGGGCACCAGCAGTCTGAGAGTAGGCACTCAAAAGCGTTCTGTGAAGACCTGATGAGAGTTAAGCTTCCCTGGGCCTTTCAACCCTTTACTAACTGCTTAATATTCCTATTGTATGGTGGAAGCCACCACAGATACAACACAGGGCTTGGCTGGGTTCTTAAGTTCTTGATTGATTCTTTCAGGTAAATAAAATCTAGTCCCTATTCTCTTGTCCAAGCTTCCTCAGTACAGATATAAGGCAGTCTGCTACAGGTGTGGCTCTGTTCAAATAAAACTTTATTTATACAGCATGAACATGAGGCAGGTTTGCTTACCCTTCATCTTTAGTTTTCCAAGAAACCCTGGGAGTTAGCACCCATACTTGTCTTCCCTGAAATGGAAGTATCATAGCACACTAAGTATTTTTAAAGCCTAATTAGAATTCTCTCTGTATACCCATCTTTTACTTTGTAGAAGGCACAGGTTGTGAATGGTGTTACTACCTTTGCTGTTAAATTTTGCTACTTTGCTAGCAATGATTTCTGTTAGAAAATAAATTCTTGTCTCCAGAACGATGCATTCATAGATGGGAGTGAGTTGACATCAGCCTCATCTAGAATGTGCTTCCTGTCAATAGTCGGCCTTGGCTAGTCCCACCAATCACTTTTGAATACCTCTGGTTCTTTTTCACAGTTGTGTTTTGAGATGCTTCATCTAGAGTGGCTAAAGTGTTGGATTCTCAAGTTATGGCCATGCAAATAATACCGAAAGAGTTGTAATCAGTTTATCAGAGTTTTGAAAGGTAATTGGTCCTAGGCCAAAGCAATCACTGCCAGGATTTGCAGGTCAAGAACTTCTGTCTCTGCGTTCTTCTCCCATTGCTGATATAATCAAGTGAACACACAGCTGGTTTCATCAGAAATTGGACCCTTCATATTTCAAATAAACTTTGGGTGAAATTCTTTAAAATCTCCTTGATCTGCCCTATATAATAAGTGGCTATGTTAGTTTGCACATTGGAAAAACTCAAGAGTGAGAATTTGTTTCAAGTGAAAATAGATTTTGCAACTCAGACCAAATTCCTGGAGGTCCTGTTTCTCTCTGCTTTCATAATAGACCTTTGTGCTATTTAATACCAACACTGCACCTTTTAATATTCAAATGATCACTACCAGGAGCTTCCAGGTTTCTCATCTATTTCCCTTGTCAAATGGTACAGAGATAAGAATATGTATTTGCAGACCAATGTTCTCAGAGAAGTACAGAAAGTTGTTAGACTAGTTACGATTATTTGCTTAAATTAATCAGAATGGCCACACAGAGGATGTTTCTGGTTGAATTAGCTTTATTCACATCTTTCTCATGATGTTGGAGGTCCTGATGATCTTGGTGCCCTGAGGGTAGCGGAAATGTTGGGATGGCAAACTAGAACTAGATGTGCATGGAGACAGCCAATGGAGATATATAAAGGTCTTCTCTATTCTTTGCTGTACAACATATTCACATTATATTGGCATATAGAAATAGTGTCACAGCCCACTGTGGCTTGTCCCCAGCTGGAACCAAAGAATGCGCTGCTTCAATTCTTTGGAAGCTTTATAGGAAGCTAGACTACACATGTCACAGGTTACCTCTAGACATGTTGGCTCTGCCATCATTTGTTGTTATACACATGAAACCTTGTTCCAGGCTCTTCCTATAGATAATATCCTCTCTCAGGTCAGCCTCTTGGTAATTCCTACTCTTGGCTTTGAACTTAAACTGGGATATCCTAAATTCTGGATGTGGGGATTGCCATATTTAAATGTTCTGCTTCAGTGTTGAGATGTCTAAAGCTGGACATGGATATCATACACATCCCCAGATCTATTTTACTTCCTGATTTGATTTCAGTGTAAGTTCATGGATGGATGGATGGGTAGATATTTGTATATTTTGCACATTATAGTTAAGTGTAGATTATTAAATATCTTTTTAATAGTACTTATTTTAAAGCTATAATAGTCAACATCTTTAAATGAAAACTCACATAAGAATTTTAAATTCCTGTGTCACAAGCCAAGATATATGATCAAATATTCTAGATGTAATAGTATGCATGCTCTAAGGGAGTCTATAATTCTGTTAGGTATATTTTAAGAGAAAATTGGGGGGGCATTGAATTAAACAGAAGATTGTTCTACTGAAGAATTTCTGGACTTTACTGAAGATATTATAATAACTCTATTTTTAATTAATTCTTTGAGAATTTCATATAATTTATTTTGACCATATTAATTTTCCTCCCTCAATTCCTGTCATAGCTATCCACATTTCCCAACTCACCTAAATGTGTGTCCACATCTTTTAAACCCATGGAATTCAATTTGTGTTGTATAGGTGTATGGCCATCTACTAGAACATGGTTGGCTTATCAAGAAGGAGCCACACCCTTAAAACCAACTTTATCCCTTCCAGCAGCTATCAGTTGTTAATAGATCCTTAGCTAAAGTTGTAATTTTGTGCCCACTTGCCCTACCCCCCATGCTGGCTTGTTTGAGTTTATTCAAGGCTTGTATATGCTGTCACAGCTATTATGAGTTTTTATGTGCAGCTACCCAGCTGTGTCCAGAAAAGAATTTCTTTTAGTCACTTACCAACTCTGTCTCTTAAAGTTTTTTACCCTCTTTTCTATAATGATCCCTGAGCCTTGGAATTAGGAGTCTGGTATCCCGTTTCAAGTTGAACTTTCTGCTATCTCTCATTCTTTGCAACTTTACTGTGGGTCTTTGTTAATCACCATTTACTGTAAAAAAAAAAAAAGCTTATTTGATGAATACTTTAATCTATGTGAAGGATTATAAGTCATTAGCAGCGTTTTAATATTATGTTGACTCAGCAGTAATAGGTTCTTTTCTAGGGCCTTTGATCTATTGAGCCTTAGGCTCTTGGGCTGATAATGGTTATAGGCATGTGCTCATCTTGTAGAATGGACCTTAAATCTGAACAAAAAGTCATTGGTTGTTCCCTTGATGTTCATGCCACTATAGGATCTGTAGGCTTTTCTTGCCAAGCAGGTCATTAATATAGCTTTATTATAGGGTTCACAGATGAAAAAAGATCGATTACTTCATGTTCTGTGCCTCAGTATGTGGTGTCTTCAGCTATCTCATTCCAGAGGGAAACCAAGAGCACCTTCACACATTACAGACTTCTGAGCTTTTTTTTTTTAATGTTTATTTATTTATTATATGTAAGTACACTGTAGCTGTCTTCAGATGCCAGAAGAGGGAGTCAGATCTCTTTATGGATGGTTGTGAGCCACCGTGTGGATGCTGGGATTTGAACTCATGACCTTTGGAAGAGCAGTCAGTGCTCTTACCCGCTGAGCCATCTCTCCAGCCCTGACTTCTGAGCTTTTAACGTGCTGACTCGCACAGAGCCTCCACAAGACGAGGGAAAAGTACATGGCCATTTTGGAACATTTAAAACCACAGAAATCCACCCAACCAATTCCCACTTCCATCTACCCAATTCCCTCCATGCCCAGACAAATGCAATTAATATTCTGTGAAATATAGTCTGAGAATGTTGGCATCACGTTGCCTTTTTTTGTCTGCAAGTATTAATTCACTTGTAAAACTCAGCTTTTCTTCTCCATATTTAACAACTTACTTTCCCATTTGGGATGAGTTTTACCATCTTAGAAACCTGCCTCCCCCAGTTTATCAGAAGATCAATGGGAGAAATGTACCATTCTATGAAGTAAATATGGAAGAAAAACAGCAATGCTTCTCCAAGGTGAGTGTGAACCACCAAGCCCACAAAGGAATAGCAGGACCTGCTGTAGTCTCCTTGACACTCGGGTGCCTTCCTTCTTTCTGGAGGAAGCCTGGCTTAGTTCAGGGGTTCTAAACCATCTCAGCTCCCTCTGTATGCCTGAGTCACCTAATGACAGTACCAGCCTCCTTGCTTGTGATTAGTTCCGGAATGGGATAAGTCCCCATCCTAGGCAATCTAACATGAGAGAATTTCTAGCGAATGTTTATGTACTCATAAGACAAGAAAAGTAATGAAAATGGTTCCCTTTTCTTTCTGGATGTTGTCATTGTCTGACTTGAATCCTGTTCATGTCTTTTCCTTCCAGCCTCAATATTAAATTAAAACAAACAAAAACAAATGTCAAAGCAGAGAGGTGATAGGGGCCAGGATTATTTATGGAAACACTGAACCCAATGTTCCCAAAGTCTTTCCTTTCTCCCAGTTTCTGATTATTTTTTAAGTCTGTCTTATTTTTCATCTCTATTACTTGACACTGGATACATTTCTAGTCAGATTTAGAATGAGGTAAGGATATTGCAATGGGGGATGCTGGAGGATGCTTCCAGGACCTTCTACATTCATCTCCTATCTACGACAAGCCAAGACATATTCACCCACACATATCCTGATATTAATTACCTAGAAATATGTGGTGATCTGAAAGGGATGTCAGATGGAGACTGGGTTCTTTAGCCATTGGGATCTGGCACAAAGACCTGGAGAATAGCTGGTGTAAAGCTCAAATCTTGCCATCAGTAGGACTGGATTTGCTGCCTAGCCTGGCTCCTCTGCTTCCTGGCTGTGTGATCTCAGACAGAGCACTTAACTTCTCAGATGTTTTGCTATAACTATAAAATATTAACTCTGTATAAATCGTTTCTCCTACATGTTTTAAAACCCTGAGCATGAAACTTTTTACCATACAATACTGGCCACCAAAAGTCTTTGTTTTACCTACTTAATCAGGCAAAAGGTAGCCTTTTGTTCAAGATGCCAGAGAAAGTAATTATAATAAATAACCCTATACAACTTCCTATTCTTTAACTATATTTCCTGTAAGTGGAAGAGAGAACATGTCTTATTCTTCTGTGTCTTCTCTCACAGGTGGCTCACTGCCCAAAACACAAATGGTAATCAGAAATCATGTGAAAATCAAAACTAAACACTGTTTTTTTTTAAATTTCTCCAAATGTTAATGTTGTAATATAGAAATATCAAGACATGGCTGCAAATTCCTTACTGTTCCTGCCATAAAAAATACCTTGGAGCCACTACGAGGCTCCCCGAACCTATGGGAAGAGCCTGTGTAGAGTTCCCCATCATTAGTCTTAGCTGAGGTCACCTTCAAGCCGTGACAGCCTGCTCTATGATTCATTAATGAGGAAAGCTTCTTAATGGTTCTAGTCCCCGTTTTTCCTGTTACCCACAGCTGTTTGATTTTATCCAAGGTGATCAAAGTCCTGGACATTGTAAAACAGAGGCAAGAGAGCCCTACCATAACTTTAACCAAAAATATTTGCAAACTTGGTAACACAGGAATCATTTCATGCTGCTTGGCTGCAAGACAGTTGCTTATGCTGCAGCAACGGGTGGAGAGCCTCCGCCTCTCAGTGTGATGGTTGCTTTGTTGCTTGGGGCCCAGGCTTCCTTTTAAAATAAATATTCATAATTTTGAGAAGAATTTGTTATGCTTTTTTGTCTTTCCTTTTGCAGTTTTCTTTCATATGATGGGAAGGAAACTCTCTGGCACAGGGTAATTTATTGAGTTGTGGGTGGCACAGGGTAATTTATTGAGTTCAGTTTTCTCCCTCTAAAATTTCAAGGAAAATAATCCCTTCCTGATATTTTGGAAAGTGAGTTAAATTTTCTGTGATACTTTCAATTCATTTACATATGTGTGTGTGTGTGTGTGTGTATAGAGAGAGACATTATATATATTGTCATTATATATATATAGTTTGAGAGTTGTTAATTTATTTTAATTCTAAATCTATTACTCATATAATAAATAGCGGTTATATGTACACAATGGAGTACTATTCAGCTATTAGAAATAATGAATTCATAAAATTCTTAGACAAATGGATGGAGCTGGAGAACATCATACTAAGTGAGGTAAGCCAGTCTTAAAAGATCAATCATGGTATGCACTCACTGATAAGCAGATATTAGCCTAGAAACTTGGAATACCCAAAACATAATCCACATATCAAATGATGTCCAAGAAGAACGGAGGAGTGGCCCCTGGATCTGGAAAGGCTCAGTGCAGCAGTATAGGGCAATACCAGAACAGGGAAGTGGGAAGGGGTGGATGGGGGAACAGGGGGAGGGAAGAGGGCTTATGGGACTTTCGGGGAGTGGGGAGCCAGGAAAGGGGAAATCATTTGAAATGTAAATAAAAAATAAATCAAATAAAAAAGGGAAATTAAAAATAAATAAATAAATAGCTGGTTAAGATCAAAATACTTCAGATCCATTAATTTGGTCTTAGCCATTTTTTGTCTCTCTTTACCCCAGGAATGTTTAATAGTACTAGTCATTTTCGCATCCAGAGATCCTAGAAATTTAGTTTGTGAATAAAAATACTCAACTACTTTCTGAGTACTTCACCTTGGTAAGTGTAAAAATGCTTATTCTATTGTAAGCAACTATAAAGAATAAAATCCAATATAAGTGTCTAATATATGTGTATATACATACATACATACATACATACATATATTAAATAATCATACCGTCCCATAAAATAGCTTGACAAATTAAGTAATTGAGAAAATCTGTTCCTGACTAAAGCCTCATTCTCAAAATGAAGTGATTCGTTCATGCATTCATGCATTCATTCAATAAATATTTATCACATACCCATTATGTAACCATCATGTTGGGTAATGGGAATTCAGAAATGAACAAACACAAAGACTCCTCTTGGAGGGAATCTAAAAAGATTCAGAGAATATTTTCCCGGTGATTGAATTCCTTGAGGTGCCTCAGTCCCACTCCTGTGACAGCTGCAGAAGGTCTCGGGAATGTTTTCCTAGGGTGTCTAACGGCTCTGTTGTCGCTGTTGGCAGGAGACAGGAGGAATCTTAGGTGGAGCTTTTCTTTCAGTAAATTAAACAATGATGAAAGCTGTTCATGTTTTCCACTGATATTTGTCATCTAATTCTCTGTGACCTTTAAGATGCTGTGTGTGTGTGTGACAAGCATGTACCAGATTATACACACAAGAAGAATACAGAGAAATCCACAAAGAGGGGAAAACAAATGAGGCCATATACTAACCGAGGCATAATTGAGCATATAATCAGAACAACTTTCATTCATGCCTGTTTAAAAAAAAAAAAAACAAGCATATTTGTTACATTTAAGATGTTGCTGGGGACATAGCTGTTGAAGCCTGACCAGCCAATGGTCGGTCCACTTTCCCAGTAAAGTCACCTTGATTTTATTTGAGGGCTCAGTGCTGTTGCAGTCTATTAGGTGAGCCTGTGAGAATATATCTAGGGGTAGGCCAGTGTCACAAGCTGCCAGTCAATCAGAATGTGACAGTCTTCAAGTCACAGAGATGGTTTTTTAGGAGCTCATGCAATTCAAACTACTCTAAAGGAAGCCTAACTCTATGTCCTGGAATAACCTAAAGAGAGGCAGTTGGTCTTTCCAGAGACCTCTGATAAGATGATACAGCTCTAATATATCCTGCGATCTTGGTACCACCCAGGATTTATCTACAGAGATGGGACCAGTCCAAGAAGCATATTTGAGATAATGACATAGTATTAGATAGGGTTTTATTGCTGTGAACAGATACCATGACCAAAGCAACTCTTAGAAGGGCAATATTTAGTTGAGGCTGACTTACTCTAGTTCAGAGGTTCAGTTCAGTATCAGCAAGGTGGGAGTGAGGCAGCATCCAGGCAAGCACAATGTAGGAGGAGCTGAGAGTTCTACATCTTCATATGAAGGACACTAGGAGAAGGTTGGCTTCTAGGCAGCTAGGATGAGGGTCTGAGAGTCCACACCCCACATAGTGACACACTTCCTCCAATAAGGCCACACCTACTCCAACAAGACCACACCTCCAAATAGTGCCACTCCCTGGGCCCACCATACCATCACATACTTTACAATATTTAAATCATTTTTTCAGACTATTGGCTTCTACTTCTCTATATGGTTATAAACTGACCTGTATATGTATAATGCTTAAATATCCACTTTGCTTTAATAAGCTGCCTTTCAGACATGTAGAGAAAGATTGAGAGGTTAAAGCAGGATGTGGTAGATAATTTATGTTTAAATCAACCTCCTGTTTTATAGACTGTGTTCAAAGGGGCCTATAAATATTTCTTCTTGGCATCTTCAGTTATCCTAATGGGTTAAGTGCCTTGTGCATTCTTCATGATCATTTAAGTTCATCTACCTGAGCAGTCGTGGACCTATTTGGCATTTTCTTACTTCTATTGTTCTAATCACTTTACTAAGTCAGTCTCTCTGCTGTTCATAGTGGTATAGGTATAGGTATAGGTGTAGGTAGGTATACATGTATACATATATAAATACATATACATGTATGTATGTAATATATGTGTGTATGTACAAATACACCTCTCTCTGTATCCCTCTCTGTCTCTCTCTGTATGTGTATTTATTTCTGATGCCATTTTCTACCAGAGTTCTGCTTCCTGTGAATGCAGGAGAGAACCTAGAAATTCTACCTGCCATTTTCCATCCATTGTGACTGAGTCCTAGACAACTATAGCTAGAGTACTCTTTATGTTCAATCTTGCCTAATAGTCATCTCCAAGATATGAAATCTGAGCCACAGAAGTAAAACCAGAAGGATGGGTCTCTTTACCCTGTACCAAGCCCTTCACATGTATGTTTGTAGTCTGTATGTGTAACTGGGATTTCTTCAACAATTTGAACTTAACATGGATATTTTTAATGAGGAAGGATAAAAGACCAAGCTGGCTGATATTGTGGTGCCTTGCAGGTGTCTTTGGTTAGTTCTTTTGCAAATGGGACAACAGGCTTCTATAATAATTATATGCTTGTAACTTGCTGATCACATAATGTGTACCAGCTGCTAGCCTCCTGAATCAATCATTTCAGAACTCCCATCATCCTTAGGGAAGAAGCTCTAATGTTGCCTCTGGATAGAAAAGGTGAGTTAAATAAATTTTTTCCAACCACTCATCCTTAAGATGCAGCTGGGATTTCAAGTTTACAGGACCCTAGGAACTTTCCTTTCCTTCTCCATGCTTCTTCTCCAAAGGGAAAAATCACTCACCCCAGGCAGCAAACCTGTAAATGTGGGACATTAGTCATGAAATGGGAGTGGCTAGCAGAATACACTGTGGTGTAAAAAAGTTTCTTAGCACGTATTTTGAAATTCAGACTTAAGAAGTTTACATGTTAGATATGATTAAACCTGAGTACACTGGGGTGAAAGCAATACCTGGATTGCTCCTGGTGATGATAGGGACTGTGATGATGATGATGACGATGACAATGATGATGAAGGTGATGATGATGATGATGACGACGACGACGACAACAACGACAGCGATGACAGTGATGATGCTTTGGTAATGATATACTGTTATACTCCTGGGGAGTCAGCCGTGTGCCAGACATTTTTCATGGATCTGTATATAACATCTTTGTTGCTCCCATAATGGTGATAAGTTATAGGGCCTATTGTTTTTCCCTCTACCTTTGTGAATAAATTGAGACAGGGACATGCTAACGAAATTCTCACAAGAAATCAGGGGTCATAGTCAGGTATCCAAACTTCATGGGCCTGTAAATAATAGAAAAATAACTAAATAATGAGATGCTGGGAATTCCAAAATTAGGGTAGGCAAATCTCCAGCTCAGATTCTTATATTCAGAAAGACTGTCTATCTAGTGATCTTTTAAATTAGTGTTGAATAATAATAATAATGATGATAATAATAATAATAAATAATAATCTAATATCTACTTTATTTTTGGATAATCTGATGCTTTTGAGCATTATGTCATGGAACCCTATAATCAGTCTCTGAGCTGGGCATTAGTGTTAAATCCACTTGCAAAAGAGTTGCAAAATTTTCCTAAGTTGGCTGGCTGAGTAATATCAAAGGCATTGCTCAGATATATATCCTCTATTACTCCCAAGGAACATCTGATCCCCACCTCCTCTGCTCTATAAGTGCTAGAAGACTCTATGAGTCGCTATAATATAAACTCCAAAGAGCTTGATTATTCTCTCCTTAGTCTCTTGATAGAAGTAACCTCAATTTTTTGTGAGTGAGAGCCCTTCTGGAATGTTGAGCCTGCCATTGTCATGTTTTTCTGTGTCACCAATGTGCAGTGACACAGGCTTTAGTGTGGTCCACACAGGTGAGAACAAATCAGGTCATGGTCAGTTCCTTCTGGATAGAAGTAAACTCTACATTGTACTTGGCTCGGAATTACTCATGTGAGAACCATTGACAGTTACTTCAGGGTATCTTTTCATCTATAGGGTTGTGATTCCTTAATAATGGGTGAACAAAAAGCAAAATGTAAAAACCATTTAATCATGTCCTACAAAGATCATTTCAATGAATTTCTGTCCACTAATTTGTTTTTCTCTTTCTCTTCCTAAGAAAACAACTCCTCTGGCTGATTTCCTGTCTGTGGTTTTGAGCTGGTGAGAGAATGTGGGCTAAGCATGTAACCTGCAGTGGGCTCTGCCTCTGTACCATGTGCATACCTCATTTGAGAGTGGATCATAGTGAATCATGTAGTATTCTGTTTAAATGTCTCCTACATTACAGCTTTCATCGTTATTTAGATGTTTGCGTTTTTATGTGCTGTCTCTAAGTTCCTTGTGGGCAAGGGCTGTTATTTACTTCTTTGCCACGTCTATAAGACTTTCGAGTAAACTGGAAACACATTGGCGAACTCTCAGGCCTTTCCTGAGTTCTTCTCTTTCCACACTATGGAGGCTTTATAGTCTTCATATACTTTTTAAGGCTTAGGAGTAGATACTCAAGAGGACATAATGAGAAGTGATGATAGGTAAGAAAGAAATCGCTTTGCTCCTACACTACCTCTACTGCTTATTAACCAATTTCAGTAATTCAACAAATGCTTGAATAGCTTAGTTCTCTCAAATAGTTCAATGCTAGAAATTATACATATATTATAAAATTGGGAGGAATGAGTACATTAGTATGTCTTAATTGCTTAGGAGCAATTGGACATATGGTAATGACTTGGGAAGTGGAAGCTATTACTATGATTATCATGGCCACCTTTCAGCCAATGACCATCAGGAGGATGTCTGCAGTTGAACAAGCAGGGTATATTACTGACAATGAAGGAGAACATACACAAACCAGAAGTTACAGGACATCTGTACTGGCTGGTTTTGTGTTGTCAACTTGACACAGGCTGGAGTTATCACAGAGAAAGGAGTTTCAGTTGGGGAAGTGCCTCCATGAGATCCAGCTGTGAGGCATTTTCTCAATTAGTGATCAAGGAGGAGGGTTCCTTGTGGGTGGTACCATCCCTGGGCTGGTAGTCTTGGGTTCTATAAGAGATCAGACTGAGCAAGCCAGGGGAAGCAAGCCAGTAAGGAACATCTCTCCATGGCCTCTGTATCAGCTCCTGTTTCCTAACCTGCTTGAGTTCCAGTCCTGACTTCCTTTTGTGATGAACAGCAATGCAGAAGTGTAAGCTGAATAAACTCTTTCCTCCCCAACTTGCCTCTTGGTCATGATGTTTGTGCAGGAATAGAAATCCCGACTAAGACAAATTGGTACCAGCGTAGTGGGGTATTCCTGAGACAACCTGACCATGTTTTGGGGAGGACTGTGGAAGGACTTTGGAATTTTGAGATAGAAAAGCCATTAGGATATTAAGAGCTCTGTGTAAAGTTCTGGAGGAGCTTGGAAGACAATATTAAGAACAGTGCAGAAGATGGAGGCCTGGCTTGTGAAATTTCAGAGGGAAGATTAAAGACTCTTAGAGGGGCCATGTTTTGATTGTGAAGATTCTGTGGTTTTGGTTAGCTGGGGCTGAAGAATCAACTGTGATTAACAAGATACCAGAACCACTAAAGCAAACCTTTGTGTTACTGGGACTACTGATGCTAGTTAGCTGGAGCTAAGAAATTAGCTGTGATTAAGAAGAGACCAGCATCACTGAGGTAAAATCTTCTAGGAAGTGTTTTCTGAGAGCACAGAGGCTGTGTTCCAGAGATAGCCACAGTTGTAGTTTGTGCTGTGGCTGAACTTGGTACTGTGTAAGAGTCACCCAGATGGTACTGGTTTTGAAGGCATGAAGGGGTCATGAAAAGCAGCTGAGGCTTGGCACTGAGAGGCTGTGGAAGGCCATTGGTGAAGGTGCAACCTCAGTTGCAATTGATGGCCCAGGACTGAAGGGATCATGCACAGGAGTTGAGACTTGGCACCAGGAAGAGAGCCTATGAGAGGCTATTGGTGAAGCCTAGTATAGCAGAAGTCAGCAGTGTTTTGGAGATGCCAGTGCCATGAAATGACCATCAAGAACAGCAGCAGCAGTGGAGTACAGGCAGCTGGAGCTTAGAAGACAAGCTGTGTGCTACAAAGGGCAGAGCTGGAGAAGTGACCCAAGCCCTTGGAAGAGCCCAGAAGATCGTGAGTTGGATCCCAGACATTGAACCATTGGAATTTGAGTTTTGCTTTCGGTTGTGACTGTGCTCTGATATGTTTCCCTCTAGTAGGAAGAAAGTATTTTAGTGGAGCTCACAGTTATGAGACTTTGAATTTTTAAAAGACTTTGAATTTTAAAGATATTGGACATTTTAAAGTGATTGAACTTTTAATATGTAAAGACTGTGGGACTTTTAAAGTAATTTAGATCTTGGGGATGAATAAGAAGTAAGCGTTGAGGCTCAATAGTGATGTGTTTGTGTGTCAAGTTGACAAGGGGTCAATTGTACTGGCTGGTTTTGTGTGTCAACTTGACACAGGCTGGAGTTATCACAGAGAAAGGAGTTTCAGTTGGGGAAGTGCCTCCATGAGATCTAACTGTGAGGCAGTTTCTCAATTAGTGATCAAGGGGGAAGGTCCCATGTGGGTGGTACCATCCCTGGACTGGAATTCTTGGGTTCTATAAGAGAGCAGGCTGAACAAGCCAGGGGAAGCAAGCCAATAAGGAACATCTCTCCATGGCCTCTGCATCAGCTCCTGCTTCTTGACCTGCTTGAGTTCCAGTCCTGACTTCCTTTGGTGATGAACAGCAATGTGAAAATATAAGCTCAATAAACCCTTTCCTCCCCAGTTTGCTTCTTGGTCATGATGTTTGTGCAGGAATAGAAACCCTGACTAAGACAGCATCTTGATCAGGGAAAGTGCTATAATATCTAGAATTATGTTGGGTGGTTTGAGAAAGTATTTAAGGAAACAAAATTTTCCTCTGGATTAGATGCCATCAGAAAGTATTGAAAAATCACATGGTTGGTTTCCAGGATAAATCCCATCTAAAATATGAGACCATAAAGAAATTGAGTATCTGAATCTGTGTAGAAGCAGGGAACCTGAGGCCAATGCTGGGATTCCTTTGATAAAGTCACACACACACAAAGAGAGAAAGTCTGCCCATTTTGTCTATATCCCAGCATTATTAGGCTAGTCATGATTTTTATTTGATCTGCTCTGGTTCCAGATTGGTTTCTACTAATGTTGCTATCATACGATATTCTATATCAATACCTTGCTTATAGTACTAGACCAGTTCATAGCAGTCCATGGTTACTTTTCTTTCCCACAATAGTTAGAGAGTAGAAATAAGACCTATCATTGGGAGTGCCTTTATTTCCAGAATTTGTGCAGAACTGGTTATCTGTGTTGGCTGATATCATTCTTATAATCATTTTAGAGTGAGCTTTACCGTTAACTATCCATGAACAAGGAAACTAACTCATGGTCATAGAAGTTGAGTAAATCCTTCTAAATTAGAGCTGGAAAGCAACAGAGTCCTATGACAGCCCAAGACGGCTAAACACCTAAGTCTATTGTGGTCAGCATTATGAGAGCAGCTGCTCTTACATGTCTTCTGCTGGGCTGGTGCTTTGGAAGCCTTTCATTTCTTCACATTCCTCTGTTCCAAAAGGTTTTAATCTAGTGTTATTTCTTAGACTAATAAGACAACCACCATGTAAAACAAATTATAGTCCATCTATGCCATTGGTGTACAGAGGAAGGAGTGATGTGTTCATTCAATTTTCATTTGTTGGAAGTCCACTCCATATGCCAGGATTTGGCATTTTCCAAGTACCAGGTCTAGGGATAGACATGAAATAATTTTCACCTTTACTTTTCTAAAATTAAGTATTTGAAGAAACCACATTTATAAAGTAGTTGGTAAAAATACTGGGCCTTGCAGGTAGTTGGACCTAACTTAGTGACAGGAGACTTAACAGCCAGAAAAAACCATGAGCACATGAAGGGATTCTTCTTCACACAGAAGGAATAACATGTACTAAGTATCCAGGAAGGAAAACAACAAAGAAAGTCCTGTAAAGTTAAGAAGGCCCAGGGTAGTTTGTCAGGCAGATCACTTAGGAATTTAGATAACCAAATAATCACTCTTTCTACCTCTCAATCCAGTGGGAAGCCAGTGAAGACTTTTAATTGATAGGGATGAATTAATACCAAGGTAGACAGACCCTCAAGAGGATTTTCTCAAGAGGGGCATTTGAATTGAGCCGTGGATAGTGAATTCCAAAAAAGGTAGAGGTGATATGTATATTCAAGAGAGGGCGAGAGGGTATGGATATCAGTGTATATGAACAAAGGTGATGGGAATTACATATACAGACTGGCAAGTGGTCCTGGAGAGGAAAGCACATACTGACCATGGAGCATGCCCTGCAGTGGGCAGGCAAACCTGGAGCCAAGCCAGCTTGTTCAGCTTATTGGCCAAGTTTCTACAGACAATGGGGAGTCACCATGTTGACGGGCATAGGATTGAAAGGTAGAAGAAGAGACTAATGTCCATTTCCTGTTGATGTTTCTATTTCCTTGGGTTGGTTTGCAAGAACTCATTGACTCTTCTGAGACCAAATCTGGAGGTAATCATAGGACAGATTAGGCTGTGTATAAAGTCACACCAAACAAAGGCAACCTTTAGGTTGGTGATATTGGAGAGGTTTCTTTGGCCATACGCTTACTATTTTATGCTGTGGTTAATGTGATAAACTGGGTAGTTCTTCACAAGAAGCCACAGATGTCTAGGTTTTGACTGGCACTGGAAAAAGCAGATCAATATTCTAGAGAAACATGTGGCTTTTCTATTTATACAATAAGGTCTTTTGAAAAATGGTCTTTTCATAACATCTCCACTTTTTGCCACATTTAGAAGTTCAAATAAACATATAAATGTATTACCCTTGAATGGGGCTTTGTTTTCTATTTGGGCAAAATGTCAATATGGCTATGAGCCTGGTGTCTGTGCTGATATTGGGGTCACTTGAAACAGAGGGAGAAGATATATCTAGAGGATTGTGTGGTGACCACAAGCTCTCCTGTAATCATTGGGACTAATTTGAATGGTAAGAAAGGACACTACTGTTGTTTAGAGACAATAGGAAGATCATTACATATGCTACGTACAGGTCTTATTTTTATCTGTAACATCTAATTGATTTGCAAGTAGTGACCACATATTCATATCCTCCAGGAAATCATTGCTTCCTTCATAAGTCTTTGGGCTTCCATGGAACTGGCTTTTCTACCAGCACCAGCCTAGTCATATGAGTCAGGTCCATCTTCGTTCATCAGAATCTTCCCAGCCTGGGTTGCTGGCTCAGGGTAGTTAGTATTAGCCACTGAAAAACACTGAGAACATTAAGTTCACTGGTAGTCTCAAAAAGAGGGCATGCTTTTGCTATTGAAAATAAGCCTAGCAAAAGATAGTGTCAGATTTTCTAGTTTTTACATGACCATTAGAAGGGAGTCTGCCAGAAGTCCCTGAGGAGACTTTACTGAGGAGCTAGAGGTTGGCCAGGGAAAATGAGAATTATACACTTGAGTCCTGGATCAAGAAATACCTGAAGCTATTTATAGCCCACATTATTTACTAGTATGAAATGATAAACTTTATTTCTTGATTATGCCTATGTGTTTTGTTTTTCTCCTATCCCTGTATCTGTAAGATATGCAGAGATGCAAAAGGAATCCTATAATTTAATAATGGAGTCTGCTTGGCATCTGAAAATACCTGAAGACAGAAAACAGACCCACACAGAACTTTTTCCTGACTCATCCCTGCTCAACCTGTGTACCTTCTCCATCTTCTCTCTCTGCAGACTGACTTCTCTTCCCCAGTCACCTTGCAGCATTTGGCTCCTTATAAGTCCCAGCCTCCTACTACATCCTCCAATACGAGAGCAGTTTACCTAAAATATCCCCGGCACCCAGATTCAGGTTACCTGGAGAGAAATCCTGGATGGCCTAAATTGGGCCTACTAGTTTAAGAATAAGTTCTCTTCTTCAAGCTTTGCGGGAGACTTGGGGCGTGCATTGGTCCACTTCCATATGGACTTCTGAAGTCCTCACCCAAATGCCAACCCCCGTTTTCAGTGTATTAGGGACAGGCTATGGCAGGAACAACTAATCAACATTGGCACACACATGACAATCTTTCCATCCGCGAAGTATATCTGGATTTGAGAACAGCTTCCAGTCTTCCAGATCTAGTCTATAAAGCTGAAAAGGTCTGATTTCAGTTTCCTAGTAGCTTAAGGAGTTTCTTAGAGGCAATAGGAGTTAGTGCCAAAAGCAGGGCAGTCCTGGGAAGATGTGGGTGAGTAGATTTTTATGGGTTACAGATTTGCTAGCTTTTAAATGGTCCTTACCTTACACCAAGCAAAGGTCTAAGCTTCATGATGTTCTAACTAAAACTGGGGTTTCAGGAGTCATAAAGACCTATGCAATCACCTTCTTATCTGCACTTGAGCTGAATTGCCTCCTACTATTTTCATTTTTGGACATGAAAAAAAAAATCAGTTCCTAGCATTGCTTTATAATCGGTGTAGCATTGGAGAGTCTAAAGATGGGTTGGAAGAGTTCACTTCCAGATCTGGGCTAGAGGTGTGGAATTGTGTGTGTGTGTGTGTGTGTGTGTGTGTGTGTGTGTGTGTGTGTGTGTGGCGGGAGGGGGGGGAAGATGGCTTCAAATAGCAGTGACAAAGAGAGAGACTAACCTATCCTTGTGCAAAGGTCCTGATACAGATGTGACTGACACTCTGGACTGCATAGGACCTGATAGAAGGGAAGGTGTTCAGACCCATCTCTCTCCCTGCCTCCTCTCTGAGCCCTTGAATGCTCAGGCTTTATCACTACCAGCAGATTTTAGAATAACAGTCTATGGGAATGGATCTCAGCCCTGGCTGCACATTAAAATCACTTGAGAAGCTTTGAAAAGTAGACCAGTGTCTCCCGATCCCCAGACTAATTGAGTCCAAATCTCCAGAGCAGCATCTCAGGCTTTGATATGCTAGAAAGTTCCCCCAGTTGACTCTAATGCTCAGCTAGGCTCAGCTCCTCTGATATATAGATCTGTCTTCAAGGAGTAGACTTCCCCAGTTGGCTACTTTCTTATTGGAGGCTGAATGGAGAGAATACTGTCTGTGTTCAGGTATCCTAGTTCATTTCGTTTTCCTAACCCAAGGTATCTGAAAGGCAGTCTCCCTGATAAGACTCTCAAATTGGCAAGTCACTCCCCTTTGTGCCAGCACTGTTAGGTTCCTGGGTTAGACTCCTTTGATCTCATTTGCATAACCTTAAGCAGGGAGAAAGTTTAAAGCTCTGATTGAAGTAGGTATGACACTGCAGAAGGGCAGAGAGGAAAGTGCCTGGGAAAGGGACAACATAGGCTATACACTACCAAAAGCTGCTAAACAGAGTCCTTTCTTCCACCCAAAAGAATCACTTTGGTAATGCCTTATTCTCTGTTATTCCTGTCAATCAAATACTGTCTAAATCATTTCTCCCCAAGATGATGTTCTGTGTAAAGAGAACAGGGAGAGAAAGGCCTGCCAGATGTGGAAGAATGCCACATCAGAGGTATGAGCGTGGGGATAAAAGGCCCTTGCTTAAAGAAAATGGGAAGATGCTCCTTTCCTTACTCCAAGTAGAACTATCAACTTCAGGACTTGGGGAGGAGAATCTGACTTTCTTTGAACAGCTGCAATATGGAGTTAGGGCGTGCTAGTTGAGCTACACATGGTGTGTCCCCAAGAAGAATTAAATGTCTAACACCAGACAATGGCTAGCTTGCCAGGGCCTTAGTGCTCTGTGCTCCCTTAGTTTACCTTACCAGAGGAGAGACAGAGGCTCTGGGAAGGGGACAGACAGAGCACACATATCTCAGGTAGGTAGGGGTGGGGCCAGTGCTAGCTCAAGCTGTGTGGTCTAATATGTTCTTTCCTTAGGAGCAGTTCTTCCCAGAGAACCTGTTCTCTCCTGTGTTTCCTGGACCCTGAGTATCCACCTCACAGGTCAGGGCTATTCTAAGTGAGGTTACAAGTTAAGTATTGAGCCTTTGATCAGATCTTGTTTTGGAAGAAAACCACACTACAATTCAATTACTCCCACCTTACCACTCTGCGAAGTGCTGTTTAGCATATATCCTAGTAGACCATTGTGGCTTTCTTTGTGTTTTCTTGTGTGTTTTTTTTTCCAATGGTAAACTATATTATTTCACGTTGGTGAGACAATTCCATATAAACTCGTGAACATAATAAAGCTGACTGTGTTAAAGGAAAGCTTTCTCATTATTTAAACATATACTCCATAAACCCCGTCACAAGACTAAGTTTCTAATGAGAATTGCTCAAGGGATCTACTTGAGGCAGCACATGTGTTCAACAAATATTTTTGAGTGGCTTCTGTATGCTACTGTGATAATGGTCGATATCCCAATGATGGAAACGGTTGATTCCCCCCTCTTGAGAACTTTACCATAGAGTGGGAGTAGAAGAATCAACTAAGAATATAGTGTCTGTAGGACAGCCGATCATCTAAGATGCCTGCCCCAATGACTCTTGCCCACACAGCTTAGATCTCCTCTATCTACCAGCTGCAGAATGCTCTTAATGTCCCTTATCTTCTCTGCAAATGTTTTCATTATGGAGAATATAAAGTACCAGCCCTTCTCCAGTTATGGGACCACACATTCTGACTGACCTAAGCACGATTCGATTCTGTGAGGTGGCACTCTTTGCCCCTGCACAAGGCCACCACCCCACATTAGACACATGACTATTTTAGTACCTAAGTTGTGAATGCACTTCCGCGTGCTGTCCTGATAAGGACCACTTATCTCACTGTCCAAACTAGCATGACAGACTTGAGGGTGTGTCTTTCTATTGCTAAATCACCTCTAACCTAAAGTTCTTGCCTGTCCCTAGGGGCCTAAGGAAGGGACTTCTGTTATCTGCTTTCCTGATATGCTGAACTAATGGTACTAGGCTCTCCTGGCCATCCAGCCTGGAAGAAACAGAACACCAATTTAAATCATGAAAAAAAAAAAAAAAGCCCTCAGTGAATCTATCATCATTAATCTTACTGTCAGTTTTAATTTTGGGGACATTACCTCACTCAACACCAGTTGAAAAGAGCTGCCAAAACCGATGATGTCATCATCACTGGCCGCGTCTGACCCTGCCTGCTGATTCTCAGAGCTCAAGTGAGTTAATAAATCCCCTGGCGCTTGGACACACAGTGGAGTTTTATTACAATGAAGGTATAACCCATGATGTTGTTTCAATTAAATGGCCTGAGAAAATACTTTCTTGTGTTTAGCAAAACTGTAAAACATAATTATCCTCCTGCAGTTGATTTTCATCATTGGCCTGAGTCTATGCCACTTCTTTCGCACATGCGTGCGTGCGCGCGCACCGCCCCCTCCCCCAGTACACAACACACAGGCTCAGAGAAGAGTAGAAGGAATACCATTGAGGTTGTTGCATAGTCGACATGAGCCGTTTGTCTAGATTACCACCTAGAGACCTAGTGAGCGGCTGCCAGCCTGCATGGCATCCAGGCACTGCTGTGCCAGAGGCAGGTGAGGGCACTGTGGGACTCGGCACAGAGCAGAAGCTGGACTGTAAGAAAGGGGGGTGGGGGTGGAGCTTTGGATGAACCTGGAGACCGACAGCTGTTCTCTCAAGACTCTGGGCTGCATCGCTCCTCAAATATTTATGAATAATTTCCTTCGGCGTGTTTCCGACTGCTCAGGATATTAGTTTTTTGCCGCTCTCCTTACTCATGGTCCATCTGAGGTCTTCTGGCCTGACCCTCTTGTGAAGTCATGCTGCCGGCCAGGCGCCACCGTGTCAGGCCATTGCCTGGCGTCAGGACTCCAGGCCACAACGTGGGCTTTGCCACTGCAGCTGGAGGAGGGCTGGGCAGGATGGAGAGGAAGCTCCTTCTAGCCCCGTTTCCTCATATATAGCATATAGAACCTAAGGGAGGGTACACTTGGTCCGTGCCTAAGAAGATGAATGTTTTCAAACACCACATGGGGGTGATTGTGTCCTGTGGTAGCCACTGTCTAGAGGGGATTATTATGCCTGTGTGACACAGATAGACACATTTTAAATTTTTCAAGCATCAGTATTGTGGCCAGAGTCTCCATGAGTCCTCTCCCTCTGACTTACTCCCAATGACTCCTGAACTCTTCTCTCCCACACCCAGCCAGCTCCCCTAAATGGCCCTCATCAATCATGCCATCGCAGTACAGTTGGCTTTGCACAGAGCACAAATGAGGACGAGAGGAAGACCCCCAAGCTCATTTTTCATGCCCATCTCCAACAGGAACTGCTCCTAGGTCTCCAGGGGTGAGTGTGCAGTACACAGATTCACTGTTCCTTTTGCCCTCCCAGATGGAAGCCCTTTGAGAGTCTTCATTATTTTTTAGCAGTCTGGTATAAAGTATATCCATGCCCAAGACGCATCGCCTGATGTAAGAATCCCTGACTGCATTCTCTTAGCGGTCCCCGCTGTTTGTGGGAAATTGTCTTGGCATACTTGTTAAACCTCAATAAATATGTTTTAAATAACTGTGAGGTCTTTAACATATAATAACTGTCTGATTGAGTCTACAGTACATTCTTCCACATGGCACTTAATTTGAAGTGTGACCAGCGTTTGGTGAGCAGTGAGAAGACATCTTTGGGAGAGACGAGGATGTTTAAGGTTAATGCTTTTGATGATGTAATTAAACTGCATTCTTTTAGATTCCTGCTTGCAGCAGGGTGGAAATAAAACATGGAACTTGAAGTTGAAAGAGCGCTTTCAGCACCCAGTTGTTGTATGTGGTGCATATAAGTCCTTGAAATGGTAAGGCAAGGTGGGGACTGCTGGTCAACATTTTTATACCCTGTTTGGCTGCTCAGCATGAAGGCTGCAGACAAGGGCTTATTTTGCACAAGATAATGAAGACTACAAATTAGGCTATAATGCACCCACTTCCTTTATGAGTAACATCTGCCCTTCCAGTTCAATTTTGCCCCTTAGTTACTAAGTCACAGACACGTGAAAAAGATTATATGCCCTTTTATGCTCTAATAGTAAATACTTTGATAATCTTTCATGTAGAAGGTGCATGGGCAGAAAGAAGGTTGCTGAGAACTGGTGGAGATCAGGTGCTATTCATAGTCTTTGAAGACAGGCATTGTTCAACTGGTGATATCATCCAAAGTGTTCTTGAACATCAAAAGGCGGAAAAGACAGTGTTCAAGTCTCGTCTGGGAAGTATTTACTATATGGAGTTGGGAAGGATTGTTCACAGAAGGATATAGTGGCAGCTGTGTCAAAGGATAAATGTCATTGAAGAGTGCTGGAAGAGTCAAAAAAAAAGCTGAATTTATGTGACAATAAGCCCTGTGAAGGAAGTAGCACTTGCCCTGATATGGATACCAACAATCCTTGATAAATATTAATCTGATGAGGTGGTTTTAGTCTAGATGACTGTGGGTTTATACTGGCAGAGCCATCAGCTCCATCTTTATTTGGGAACTTACTTCAAATGCTAGTTTTAGCTTTCACTTCAGAGCTCTAGAACCAGAAATTCTGGAGGCAACACCCAGCAGGGTTCTGACCTTTAGGCATCCTTGAAGTTTGGATGTACCACATTCTTGAGCGCCATTGCTCTAAATGTCAACAATGCTGCTGTTGTCTGCATTATAGGTTATTAGGCAGCATCCCAAGTCTCCACTCACGGGATGCTAGGACCACGACCCACTCCAACCCAGTTGTAGACATAAAACTACATCGAAATGTTGCTAAATAATTGAGACAGTGTGTGTGTGTGTGTGTGTGTGTGTGTGTGTGTGCGTGTGTGCAAAATTACACCCCTTGATGGGCAGTCACTCCTTTGTAAGAAAGAACAGCTCTGAAAAGCCAGAGTGTATTGGAGAAATGAGTACTGGAACATGATGAACATTCTAAGTCAAGTAGAGGAGTGTCAGAAATCAAGCTGGTAGGGAAGGTCAGGGTCACGATTCAGGAGCCATTGGATGGAGTCATGATGCGTTCAGACTGAATTCAGAGGGCAATGGGGAATTGCTGGAGGTTTTAGATAAAGGATGACCCAATTACATGTAAACTTCAAATTAGACCAGAGTAGTAACTTTTGAACCATTATGAGAAATATATGTCTATAATAGTTTATAACATACATCCATGTGTACATTTAACATTTTTTATACTTACACTTATTTAGTGTGAGTGTGTGTATTGTGTATATGTGCATGTAAATTTTTATATGTGTGTGCCTGTGTATACATGTATAGACTAGAGGAGGATCCTGGGTATCTTCTTCTAGTGCTTTTCAACTCTCTACCTTGAAACAGGGTCTTGTTCTGAACCTGGAGCTTATACAGTAAACTCCATGTGTCTATCCTCCTGTCTCTGAGCCCTCAGTGCTAGGGTTAGCATCATACATGACCTGTTGGACTTTCATGTAGGTCCTGTGAAGTCATGTCTCCATGATTATACAATAAGCATGGTTACTCACTGAGTCACCCCCGTAGCCCCTTAAAAAAATCATTTGGAACAAAGGTTTATTCTGTTTTGTAGTTTATGATGTGGGCGATAGTATACCAGGGGATTTCCGATACATGGGCATGGTCCAAAACTGGGAAAATATTGAATTAGCAATCTGTGTTATTGGAACTGAGTAGTACAGAGAGACCAGGAAAGGAATGGTTCGATGGCCCATGCAGAAAATAACGGGAATTTCAAAATTAAAAAAAAAAAAAAAAGATCAGGAAGGAACCATAAGGAAGAAGAGAAAGTCTGAAGAAATGCCACCTATAGCCCACTAATAAATAGATGCCTAAATAAGAGAGTCTGCAAAGGCCATTTCCCTGTCTTTGTAAACTTGGACAGAGAGATAGATGGCAATAGTTCTATTCTAAATGACCCCTGGAATTTGAGCTGCTTGGGGTGGTGGAGACATTCTGTAAAGCAGGGAAGGTAGGCTGTGGTGTGTGGGGTGAAGACTGGAGTCGGTGTTGTGCATTTATGAGTCATGCCCAGGCAAGGCCTGGAGGATGAGGTCACCAGAAGAGGGGGAATGTGGTTTCTGAGGCTAATAGCCTCCCCCTGTATATTGATATCTATCTGAGCAGCAATACTCATTTCTAGTGTAATAAAGACCCACTCAGCAGATGGTATCACGTCATAAATAAGTGAAAGCAAGCCCAAGACGTGATCTTTGCCCTTGGAGAAGCTGTAATTCATTTAAGTCCTGTGGTTTGATATCAATCTCATTGCCACATGCATTGAGCATCAACTTACTGGCCATGCACTATTTTAAGTGCTCAGAATGAAAACAAGTGGCAAAAATGAATATCCTTGCCAGCATGGCGCTTACTCTCTAATTCTAGAAGGATAAGCACTAATTAAAATAAAAAATAAACACGTCTATATTGTGTTGGATGGTAGTAAATGATTTGGTAAACATAAAACTTTGAAGGAACGGGACACCAGATGAAGGAATTGCGACTTGTTAAAAAATAATTGCTGGCACTACAGACCAAAGCCTGTTTCCTGTGTATGTTATGCAAGCACTCTACCCCATAGCTACTCCCCCAGCCAAAACTGCAGCTTTAAAATTCAGATTGAATCCTTCAGGGTTCCTGCTTTATTGAGATGACTGGCATGATTAGAGATGAAAGCATCAAGGGATTAATCCTTGTGATACCAAGGCAGAGCATGACAGAAGCTCCCATGTTCATCAGAATTCTGTCTCTCCAAGAACAGTACCTGAAGAAGCAACTTTTGAAATGAAGACTGGGTTTTGGCTCCTGGTTCCAGAGGTTTGCGTTTATGATGAGTTTGTTCCACTACAACAGTTCTGTAGCTAGGTGGAACATTGTGGCACCAGGAGGGCAGGGCAAAGACAAGCTATTCACTTCCTGGCAACCAGGACTCAGAGATGAACAGCAAAAAGAATCCCAGAATAAGATGTATCTTTCCTAACCAATGGAACTCGGGATTTTGTGATTAGATGCTTTGGGGAAATAGTGAGTTAAATAAGTTTAGTGAGTTCTCAACTATAGGTCTGGCTAGAATTATGGATGCACTGTTGTACAGTGCAAGTCTCCCAAGATACCACTGGGTATCTTTCCCAGTGACCCAGTGGCCTTAACTAGACTCCACTTCCCAATAATATCATCTTATGGTGACTTTATCAAGTGTTTAGTCCATCGATTAGTCATGGTCCTCATCATCTAGTCATCCTTCAATGATCAGGTCCAATAGCCGGTCACCCAACACACAGGCTTTTAGGGGGACACTTGTTATCAAAGCTGGATGTAGCCAAGGATATATCTCAATAGGTAAAGTGCTTGCCTTGCAAGCACAATCTTAAGAACCCACAAAGAACAAGCTGGGTATTCAGCATGTGCTTATAATCCTAATGCTTGGGAGAAAAAGTCAGGTGGATCCCTGTGGTTTGCTGATCAACCAGTCTAGTCTGCTTTATGAGTTCCAGGGTGGTGAGAGATCCTGTCTTGTCAAAATGAAGGTAATGGGGCCTGAGGACCACAGAGGTCATCATCTGGCTTCCATGTGAGCATAGCTACACACACACACACACACACAAATAATTTTTAAAACACCCATGAAATGTGTCTAGAAGAGGGAATGGTAGGCCCTAGATGCCTCCCTTTGCTGTTACTTTGGGAGGTATGGAGACCTGCTTGGTGATTTCTCTCTTTTGATTTTACTACATTCTCCCATTTCTTAATCTCTTCCTTCACAACAATGCTGCATAACATATTCTTCCTGTCCATGACTGAACCAGGGGCTCTTGGACTTCATTCTCACAGTAGGTGGGAGACACCAGTTTCGTGTTCCATTTGTTTGATTGACTATGGAGATGTTCTCTGGGATGTTAAACATGGTTTCATGAGAATCAATGGGACTCAGAATTTTGTGATTACATACTTTGGGGAAATAGCGAGTTAAATAAGTTTAGTGAGTTCTTAACTACAGGACTGGCTAGAATTATGGATGCGCTGTTGCACAGTGCAAGTCTCCCAAGATGTAAACAGAGCATTCACATTTTTACAAACTTCCTTAGCCATTAAAAAGCCATTGCAACAGGAAACTATGAAAGGAACCAATGTCCTGGGGCAGCTTTGAAAAGTAGTCACCTGGCTACATCCTAAGGTGGAAGGCTGTCATCTAGCTCTTCTCAATGGTCTGCATCTCATCCGTGAAATGACAGAGTTGGCCTGCTTCCTGAAGACTGTTAATAGTACCACAGGGCTCTGTCCTTGGCCTTGACCGTGGTTTTATTGTTATCAGGGATCCTCCTGAAGGAAAAAGTGTCAATCATCCCATGAGAAGATAGCACAGGCCTAAGAAGGGCGGCTAATAGATCAAGACATAAACTTACCTTTATGTGTGAAACTGTTGGGCCAAATGGTATACAGAGAATGTGAGAAGGTTGACTCTAGGGCTCTGTTTGTACTTTCAGGAATTGATTTTTAACATATAATATGTGAAAGTATAGGCTTGGAGGTGGTTTATGTGCATGCATGTTTTCTGAAAGCCTAAAGACCACAAGCCCAAGACGAGCCATCAGAGGCAGGGGGTTAGCCCTCTCTAAAACTAATTCCAGTGAGGCTTCCTCAGCAAAGACGATTCAGTCTGGGGACATGTTGGCTCCCAATGAGCTGTCTCTTCCACTTGCAATCTTAATTTTGCACACATTTGAATACTTACCAAATGCTAGCTTCATAAATGCTATATCTGTCATTTGATATAGTGTCCCCAGGAGATGTGTGAGGGACTTTTGTTAGAAACATACCCAACTTACAGATGAGGACATTGAGGCTCAGAGATCTTACCGCATTGAAGAGTTCACATTTGAGACCAGAGGGAATGCCTCAGAACCTGGATAGTTTTTTTCTTTTTTCACTTATCATGTGTGAGTGTGTGTGTATGTGTGCACACAGGTGTATGTATACATGGATGTGAATGTGTGTGTTTGTGTGTGTGCTATCTGTAGCTATGGATAATCATGGTTTTGCATGTGTGTGGGTACACATGTGAATTAGTGTTAGTGCATATGCATGTGGAGGTCAGATATTGAGAATCATTTCTAGATAATTCTTCTACCATATTAATTGACGAAGGGTCTCTCAATCAAACCCACAGCCCACTGACACAGCTAGTCTCACTAGCATATTCCATGGATTATCTGAGACTTGAATGGCAAGTGAGTCACTATGTGACAGCTGACTTGGGTTCTGGGGACATAAACACTGGTTCTCTAATTTGCTTACCAAGCACTTTAACAACTAACCTACTTCCCCAGCACCAGAAGCCTGTGTTATACATAATTCTTCCAACGTCACCAGAGATCTAGCACTTATGACATTTGGAGATTTGGAGGAATGGTTGTTACAGAAGTGAGCCCTAAGAATGCATGCTACATTCAGTGGTAGAGAAGCATTCCTTTTGAAGAGAAACCAGTTCTTGCTGAGAATGCACTATTGAGTGGAAATGGAAATGGCCTTTGGAAGTGAGAGAGGGAAAGATTTTGATTTAACCATAGGAAAGACTTTCTGATCCAAAACAGAATTGGAAAGTTCATTAAGTAGCAAATTGTCTTGTTTCTCTAGATATGTAAGCAGAAGTTCAATGATTATAGGTTTCAGTTCTTGGTAAAATATTTAGGTGCATTAGTTGAACTAGTAGTTGACAGAGCAGATCTTGCCAGCAGTGGCTAGCTAGGTAATTAGGCTTGACAGATACCAGGCTTTCATCTGCCCCAGCCTCTCAAGGGTTGGGATCGGAGGTGTACACCACCTACCCATCTCCAAAGAACTTCTTATAAAGTCAGACAAAAACCAGAGGTGAGCCTCTACAATAGAATATCTCAATATGTGAATTCTGCTTTTGTGGCCCTAAAGTTAGCCTAAAATACCACCCACTCTAGAATAGAGGAAGTTGTGTGTAGTAGCATTGGCCACTGCTTTAAAGACATCCTATGGGACTTAATGGTGATCAGCAAGTAAGGCAGTTGTGCCTACTCTTGAGGAAGAACTACTTCAAAGAGGAGGATGTGGAGGAAGTGGGCAAAGGAATGTAAGTGAAGGCACTACCCAATGAGAATGAAAGGTGGAGCCCCGCTGAATGAGCTGCTTCTCACTGGCCCCTTTAAATACCTTTTGGTGTTAATGGCTACTGAAGTACATCGGGGTTATAGTGCCCTCCTGAGAATGCCTTGTGGGTCACTGAAGTACAAAAGGCATCCAAATTTACTCCTGATAAATTACCCTGGAAAAAGAAATCCTGAGTAACCCAAACTCATCTGATTCTTGCCTTCAGAAGCCATCTTCAGAACAACCATTAATAAGAGAACTTCCAGAAGGGGCTTAGAAAACAGCATCTGAACTCAGCATCTTGCTTTAAATTGATAGATATATGACTATTTTTATCTTTCTCTGTTTGATGTGTATATACATGAGTGTGTGTCTTTGTATATGTGGATGGGGGTGTATGTGTGTCACAATGAGTGTGGAGATCAGAGGACAACCTCAGGGGTCTGTCCTCTTTTTTCACCTTGTTTGAGATAGAGTCTCCCGTCTATCACTGTGCACACCAGGCTAGGTGGCCCATGGACTTCTAGGATTCTTGCTCCATCTTCCCACAGGAATGGTATGATTACAGGCACACACTACCTATGGCATCTAGCTCTTAGAAGTTATGGAGATAGGAGCCCAGGTCTTCACGGTTACATAACAAGCTCTGCTCCCTCTGTTCCATTTCTCCAGCCCCAACTCATTGCTTCAAAAACAATCACTTCCTTCATATTAGGCTTAAATCTTGTGTTAATTTATGGGACACTTAGAAAAGGTTTTACATGTTGTGCCAAAAAGTCAGTTGTGACCAGAGGTAGATGCCATCACATAAGAGTCCTGGATCTGAAGTGTCTGGGGGAATGGGGTACCGCAGAAAGGGTGACCTCTGGCTCCTGGCATGAGAAGGTAGATCTGGGATGGCTTATGAGGAGATGATGCTCACAATTCTAGCAGGCACTGCTCTGGCAGTCAAGAGAAAAAGAGTAAAACTATCAGAGGAAGTGCTTGGTGGGCTGAATGCCGCAGAGGCCAACAGTACTTTCCACCGCTTGAAAGATCTATGGTCCTTCTCAGCCATAACTCAAAGGAACACTGGGTGATGCTGGTGGTGGAATAAACTCATGACATCAGATGAGACCAATCTTTGTAACAATAGTATTATTCATTTTTTTTTAAAAAAAGTCTTATTTTAATCTTTCTGATTATGTGAGAAACAATGTCTTAGATTTATGTTGGCCTGTATAATACTAATTTTAAATTTCTTTTTTTTAAAGTCAGGAAACATCTCAGGATAATGTTCTTGCCTCTTAGTCAGTTGCTCTCCAAAAATGAGGAAGATGGTGGGGGCTTCTTCCTAGAGCATTGACAATCAAACACTGCAGAGAAGACCTGGCTCTTGCTCCAGTCTTAGCGAGCATCACTACTTTTCTTTCTGCATCTATTGTCTCCCCAGGCGGCCAACATTTCCCTGGCTCCTAGTCAATAAGATGGTTTGTTTCAGTTGCATTTATGTTATGATTACCATTCAGCTTCTACATATTGTTTCTACACACTGCTTTCTCTTGGCAGCTAGAGTTATGAAAGGGAAGGGTAATAAAAGCAGAACTTAGGGAAGGTGAATGCGATTGAACACATTCAGAGGAAAACACACCCCCAGATGATCTCTCGGGGTCTCTGCAGTTCTAAATGTCAGTGATTGCAGAGATGAGGGATGGAGGGAGAGAGGCCACAGAAGATAGCAAATGTACTCAAGGTCACGAGGCTCGTTAGTGGCAAAGCTAGGAGGAGATCCAGCACCTCCAGATGCGTAGGCTCACGTTCTTCTCCTCAGAACTTGTTCACAGTCCAGAGCCCCAGGAATCTTGTCAGATATGAGAGACTTTTCTTGCCCCAGCCCTGGAAAAAAAAAGTTCTCTGGGCTCAGAATGCAAGGCTGCAGAGAGCTTTGCCCACAGTGAACTATGAACCATGTCCCCAAACCAACCATTGCTTGCCGTTTCATACATCACTTTGCTCTCCAGTGCTCCAATGCCATGTTCAGTGCTGGGAATTTGGGTGGGCCCAGAGTGCCTTTAGTATTACTGCTATAATTCAAAACATCCAAATTATTATTTTCTCCACGAGATGAAGCCAGGGGAACACTGTTAAGTGGAGAGAAAAGTGTTTGTTACGCTGGGCGTTCCAACAAAATGTCCTCCTTTGCATTAAATCATAGCACTTCTAAATGAAAAGATATTTTGCAAACTTTGGCAATGACTGAAATTTGGACATTGTACAGACACCCTCCCCCCTTTCCATTTTGTGCTTTTTTTTCTCCATGTGGTCTCAAGAAATACTATTTGCTGGCTTAACTTTCCTTGTTTCTCTTTCCTCACGACCCAAGTTGTCCATTCTCCCCAAAGACCTCAGCTTGGTTTTCTGCCCACAAGTTATCATTTTAATAAATAGTGAGCCTGATAAGTAGAGGCCCCAGAGAATAGCCTTGTGCCCAAATGCATTGTTTCTCAAAACCTCTTTCTTTAGAATTAATCATAAACAGATTTATGGAAAGAAATATGCTTGTTACCATGAAGCCCCTAAAGAGAATATTAATGAGGGTGTATTGACAGGACAATTAAATCTGTGATCAATATTATCAATGAAAAATACCTCCAAAACCATAAAACCTTCTGCTGAACTCTTGCTTTCAGTCTTAAGTCCTTAGTGTGAAAGCTTTTCTTGTGTGTGTATGTATGTGTGTGTGTAGTATGTAGTATGTATGTATGTATGTATGTATTTTTGTATATGTACATGCAAGTGTGGCATACATGTATTCATGCATGAGTGTATGGGTATGTGTGACTATGGAGGCCAGAGAAGGAAGATTGGTGTCCTATCACTTTTTGCCTTATTTCTTTGAGACATGTCTCCCACTGAACCTTAAGCTTGCTCTTGTGTGGCCAATGATCTTCCAGGACCCTCTTGTTTCCTTCTTCCCAAAGAAGAGCATTACAGATATGCCCAGCCATGTTTGGCTTTTACATGGGCCACAGGGACTGGAACTCAGTTCCTTGCGTCTGTGCAGGAAATGCTTTTACCAACTGAGCCCTCTCCTCAGGCCCCTCTGTGTGAACAATTTCAGTAAGCACTTCTCCATTTCTAATTAGCCTCCAATATCACAAAGAATCTCTTGGTGGAATTGGTGCCTCTCAGGCCCCTGCTTCCTCTCTTCTCTTCTCCTCCCTGGACAAAGCATGAATAATTCCAGAGTGTGGCCGCCACACCCTCGGCTCCATTGTTGGAGCTCAAAAGCTAGGATTAGCAGCTGGGGAAATCCATTGACAGGCCTGGGACTTGTCTGGGTCCACAGCTGGGCTGCTCTTGTACAAGACCCAAGGGATATGGAACAGTAGATTGCAAATCAAAACCTCCCTCAGCAGCCTGGCTCATATTATGAACAATTCTCTCTGGTGGATCAAGAGGCAGGAGGCAGGAGTTCAGTTGCTCTCTAGTCAGATCATGCATACCTCCTCTCTCAGTGGCCGTGGGCATGCCTTTCTGGGGACTTGGCCGTGTCCCTCTTGGGTCCCTTCTTTCTTCTGGTTGTTTTTGATGTTTGTTTTGTTTGTTTGTTAGGAGGTTTGGGGGTTTTGAGGGGAGGTTTATTTTATTATTTTATCTTATTTTTATTTTTGCAAGCTCCCCTTCCTTAAACAATTACCTAGATCTCTAACTTGCCTTTGGGATATTGAACTCAGAGCTCAGGGTATGCCAACAGAAATCAAGAGGCATTCTGTGTTCCGTGGATTGGCTTAGAAACAGGTGATTCTCATCAGTCAAGCATCTCGGGCTTCGTTCAGTTATGGAATGTTTATTAACACCTTTGTAGGAACTATCTGTGAGCAAGACATATAAGTATCCCCGAGTTCACGCGGCTTCCATTCTTGGGGTGTGGAACAGTTTTATGATTTTCAAGGCCCAGTAAAGATATAAACTCACCATCCTTTGCAAAATAATAACAACAACAACAATAGTAATAATAATAGTAATAGTAATAAAAAAGAATAACAACAACAATGATAATGATAATAATAAATGTTGTGCCTATAGCTCACTGGTAGAGCCCTAGCCTTACATTCGTGAGGTACTGGGTTCAGTCCCCATCACTGCCTGCACCTCTCCTCAGTCGTCCCACAAGTTGTACAAACATTTCATGCAGATGAGATAGCCTAGTAGGTAAGACAACATGTGTTCAATTCTTACTTGAAGGTAGAAGGTGTCTTAGTCAGGGCTTCTATTCCTGCACAGACATCATGACCAAGAAGCAAGCTGGGGAGGAAAGGGTTTATTGAGCTTACACTTCCATGTTGCAGTTCATCAGTAAAGGAAGTCAGGACTGGAACTCAAGCAGGTCAGGAAGCAGGAGCTGATGCAGAGGCCATGGAGGGAAGTTTCTTACTGGCTTGCTCAGCCTGCTCTCTAATAGAACCCAAGAACACCAGCCCAGGGATGGCACCACCCACAAGGGGCCCTCCCCACCTTATCACTAATTGAGAAAATGCCCCACAGCTGGATCTCATGGAGGCACTTCCCCAACTGAAACTCCTTTCTCTGTGATAACTCCAGCCTGTGTCAAATTGACACACAAAACTAGCCAGTACAGAAGCCTAGACCTAACGTCATGAATATATCTTTTTATCTTCATATGTATACGTGATGTGATGCATAGGTAAGCATGCAAACGATATACACACACACATTAATGACAATAAAACAGTTTTATTTAAAGCAATTTTAACACAGTGACAGCAAAATAATCATTTGATGCATGGGCACTGTATGATGCATGGGTACCTTTTCTATGTGTGGTCCAGAGTGGAGTGTATAGATTACTCTATCTCCAAGTCCGGACCAGATTTGGGAAGTGGAAAGTTAATGTATGTTCATTGGATGGAAGGACAAAGAGGCGAATGCAGTAAGTATACTTTCTGCAAATTTGGCAAGAGATTTTTCTTCTGTGATTCAGGGGTCAAGACAGAATTTTTCTAGGACTTAGGTAACCACCGTGTATTATTTGTTGCTGAGTGATCAAGTATTGACTTTGTAAGCTTGGAGTAGTAAGATAGTGGTTTATATTGTGAAGTCAGTGTATGTGAAGATTCTAAAGGAATCCTAGACTTGGACAAAAAAGATACCTATCCAAATTAACATGAATTTACATCCTGTGATTGCATCCCACAACTTCCTGGAAAGCCTCTGACTACCTAACCAAACAACTAAGCATGCTACAGGAAAGCAGAATTGGTATGAGTTACAGACACCAATTATCCTGCAAGTATCAGATCATCTGGATAGAGACAGACCCATGCAAAAATGGATGGAGTTGTTGATTTCTTCTCGTGATTCGCATGGCCTGTACATATGGCTTCGAATGCACGGACTGCAGATAGCGGAGCTGTTCCAAGGTTCCTGAATTTCATCCCATCTGCCTGCTTGGCCGGTCTCTTCTCTCACCCCTGTTCAAATGCTTCCTTTGCATCCAAAAGTAATGAAAGGGGAGCGGAGGCTCTGACAGCGAATTCTGTTAACTTCATTGCTGGAAAAAATTACCAAGAACATGATTCCCAGTTCCAAAACCAGTGACGGGGAGGGAAAGTTGAGTGAATGTTCTGGCATACGATGTCCTGGGATTTTATGAAAAAAAAAAATCTTGTAGTCTTTGGAAATAAAACTCGACTGAGTAATCACAGTACATGGGAAAGGATCTGTTCTCAAGGTGACTATTTTACAACAGGGACTGTTTGGGGGCTAATGTGTTTAACAACTGATTCACCTCATCTTGTGAACTGGCCTCATGTGAGTGGTTGCTGGAGAAAAAGTCACAACTGGATGTGAGTCTCTTCTCTGCCATTAGGTCAACTTTCCAGCCTCCTGAGCCTCAGTTTCCCATTTGGGATCCACTGGAGGCAATGATCAACCATGGATGGTTTGCAATGAGCTCACATGAACAACATTCATAAAACTTCAGTACTTTTAAACTGAAGATCTGTTCTCAAACAAAGGCAGTCGTCTTCAGCACCATTGCTGTTGCAATTGCTCCCCATTTCTATGCCTCCATGAGCATACTTGGAAGCAAACACAGAGCCTGGATGAAGGCAACACTGCAAGTGGAGCCCTCTGATTATTCTCTTTTAGGGGGAAGTGGATAAAGTACGAAATTTTGCCTGGCAGTGATGGTCGAGGGCAGCTGAATCCTGTCACAGAAAATTTAGAGGCCCTCCCCTTTTTCATTTCCCTCCACGAACTTCTGCCTGTAGTAATAAAAACCCCCATGTTCCTGTCTGTGTCGCTTCATCTTAGGAGGCTGACTTTTATATGAATCTTTGTCCCCGTGTGGGGCAGCTGAGTATTATTTCGGCCTCATCTTACCGATAAAGCAAGGGAAGTGTGTGACATTAAATGATTTGCCCAGGTCACCTAGAAAGTCAGTGATGGAGTCTTCAAGAGAAAGACTTCTTCATTCCCTATCCAGCCCCCAGAGGAGCCAGAAAAGGGAGGGAGAGACCAGTATTAATCACCCATCACTTGCCACAACCCCTCCCAATCCTGTTTGATGTCTTTTAAAAATATTTGTATGTATGTATTGTCTCTGTCTATATGTCTGTCTGTCTGTCTCTCTGTCTCTGTTTCTCTCTGTCTCTCTCTCTCTGTGTGTGTGTATGTGTGTGTTGTCAGTTATATGTCACAGCACACATATGGAGGTCAGACAACAGTCTTGGATGTTTGCCCTTACCTCTTGCCCCGTTTGAGTCAGGGTCCATTTATTGCTCCTGGCTATGCACACCTACAGGCATTCCATGGTCTCTCCATTCCATCTTGCTATAGCAGCACTAGAAATGCCAGCATGTGCTATGACACCAAAGTTTTACATGGACTCTGGAACTTCACATTTAGGGATATTCTGCTTGCACAGCGGCAAACATCTTACCGAGTATCCTCCTCCAGCTTGCTTTGTTTTTAACTGTTTAGCTGGCTTTTCTGTAAGGCTACATAATCACACGTCGTCAGAACGTAGAGATTATAAGCATTCTTCTATGAGCACAATGTACTAAATCCAGGAGCTGGGAAACAGCAGAGGGCACTTAATATGTTGACAATGACCTGCAGAGCAGGATTAGAAGACTCTAGAAGAAAGGTTCTGGGAGCATTTGACCCTTGGCTTTGCATCTCAGGATGGCCTCTTAGCAGCTGAGCTACTTAAGGCAAGTTCTCGGAACCTCTCTCACTCTGAGATGGGAGGTTAAGTGTCTACTGCAAGATACTTGTGAGAACTCAATGAGTCTGTACAAGCACATACTAATATGAACGCACACAGGGAAGGGGAGCTAGCATTTTGATCGTAGGCTAGCAGTGCAATAAACAGAATTTCCATACTTCCTGTATTTGGTCCTGTCAGTAATAATGAGGTTCTTGGCTGTGGGACTGAGGACACAGGCTACCCAGGGCTGTGTGTGTGTGTGTGTGTGTGTGTTAAGTTCTGTATCATATTCACAGGGAATTGTTAGTTTCTTCTTAGAGGGAGGATATTCTTTTGTTGACTTCTGAGAAGCAGACAGACATAAAACAGATTATGCCTCAGACAGTGTGTTCCTTCCATATATTCCTCTGGAAGGCTCAATGCTTGCTGCTAATCATGACTATTTCCCTTTTCTCTGTGTGGCTTTCAATCACCCAATGGAAGTCACCCTCAACCCCATTCCCTGTTCTTTTCCTTAGCTTATTTAGAATCCATATACATCACTAGTAAAATGATGAACACTGTGGATAAATGATTGAGTGAAAGACTTAGAGGAGTTGGGTGGGGTTCAGGATGTTAGGTTTAAGCTGGGATATTAGAGACTGAGTGCATTTTCAGTTCATGTCATATCTCCATATGGTATACATAAGTGTACAGGTTCATGTGCATCTGTGTCTGTGCACATGCATCTGAGGGGTGTGTGGAGGTTAGAGATTAATACCAAGTGTCTTCCTTAATCACATGCCTACTTGTGTTTTAGGACATGGTCTCTTATTGAACCCGGAGCTCACTGATTTAGCTAGGTGATCTGGACACAGTAAGCTCTGGGACCTTTCTGTCTCTGCCTTCTCAGTATTGAGATTATGGACTCATGTTACCAATCCCAGATTTCTACATGAGTACTGGGGATGTGAATTCTGGTACCCATGCACCAAGTGTTTTATGGATCAGACTATCTCAACTCACTCCATCTGTTTTTATAGATATCCTCTTCATGCACACAGGATACTAGACTTTCAACACAGGTTCCTATGAAAGGAACAACCTTGATCTTACAGAACCATGTGCTCATCCATTAGGTTAGTGTAGTTTCAGCATCAACTTCCCTCCAAGAAGATAATGGATTTTAAACATAAGTGACCCATGGAGGCATAAGTCCATGCACACTTGTACATCACATTCTGATAGAGAAACTAAAACAGATAACCAACAGATATGCCAAGTGCCAAAAAGTTCCAAGTCCTGGGAAGGAAAACGAAGCCAGATTAAAAAGGTGAGAGGCAGAGTACAGTTTCAGACTGGATCATCAAGGACTATGGGTAAAGGGAAATTGAGCAGAGTTTGAAGGGAAGAGCTGAACCTTTGCCAATCAGCGGAAAAGGATAGAGGACTGGGATCAGCAAAAGCATACTTTCAGGTTTGATTTTTACTCTAATGATCACCACAGGCCACAGGAATAAGGAGAGGCAGCTGGAGTCAGGATAGTCATGGCAGAGGAGATGATACTGTGTTAGTGGAGAGCAATGGTGGAGGAGATCCTGTGTTCTACAATGCTTGCTCAGACCTGCCCGTAGTTCTCTTTCAGAAATATGGAGTATGTGGATTTGGACAAGACTGGTGACTTTGTTTTATATCTTAACTGATATTCGCATATATAAGTTTTGATGATGGAAAAGCACAAGCCTGCAGGAGCCAGGGTTCAGTGCCCAAAAGGCAAGCAATTGTCTTTGTTACTTTGGTCGAGCAAGGGCCTGGCCATGGCTCCTGGACATGCAGTGGCCTTTGAAAATCAGCTCTTAGGAGCCTGAGGAGGCAGAGGTTGCCCTCTCTCCACCCCTTCCCCACTGACTTCTACTCAGCAGAAGAACGGAGTGGGAAGACACCTGGACTATCCTTCCTCAGAACACAGCAGCGAGACAGTTAAACTCCTAGAAGAAAGCTCAGGCAACAGGCAGACGTGTTTCCATTCCTCCTGAGGGGAGGAACTGAGGGAAAGTCGCACCTTGCACTCCGTTCCCAGTTCGCAGGGAAGAGCCTGAAAATAAATATTCACAGGCAAGGAAATGCAGAACTGAGCTACAGAGCTGAGCGCTCCCCAGCTCCTCTGAGGACCTCCGAGGCACAGTGGCAGCTGGAAAGTCTTGTTTTCTACGGGCTTCTAAACTTCCCTCAACGAACTTCACTGTTGTTCTCCGTCTGGTGTGAGATGATTAATTCTTTGAAATGACACAGGGAGCTGTGGAGATCTGAGGCCGCTCTTCTCTGCTTGCTTGGAGATGAAATGTGCAAGGAACATTTTTTTTTATCACACCTTCTGGTTTAGATACATGCCTGTCAATCTATCTATTAGCTATCATCTGTACATCTATCAAAGTATCAGAGAATAGACAGACAGATGATACATAAATAATAGACAGATGTTAGATAATAGAGATATATAATAAACATTATAGATAAATACTAATCATTTTTATTTATCTAATATCTATCACCCATTATTTTATCTATCACTAATCTATCCATTGTGTATCTCTCATGATTTATCTACCTATTTACTCGTCATCTATTATTTTTACATCTCTATTCTCATTTATACTGTTTATCATGTGTTTCCATCTAACATTTGTCTATCACTAATCATCTATATCATTTGTATATTTTTTATCATCTATCTATAATCTTTATCATATATCTCTATTGTCTGTCTAACATTTGTCTGTCTGCCTCTGTCTGTCTGTATATCTATGTATGTATGTATGTATGTATGTATCTATCTATCTATCTATCTATCTATCTTCCTACTTGCAGATCTTCTCCCCTATATATATTCTCCCTGGCAATCGAAAGTTGCCAAATGATGCCATGCTTGCTATGTAAGATAAGCTTGCCCTCATTTATTGCTTTGGTTTTACTCACCACCAGCTTCAGATTTGCTATTTTTTGATTTAAAGAGTAAAGCGGCCTGTATGCCCTCACCCGCTGCTCCCAGAGGTGGCACAGTGCTCGGGGAAAGCCGAGACCAGGCTGTACAATGTTACCAGGAGAAGGCCAGGCAGACAGGAAGGCTGGGTCCTTTCAGAGTTATCTCACAGCGTCCTGGGAATGTTCATTGTTCCAAAATTATTTATTTCTAAGTGCCAAAATGTGCTTGGCATCAGGGTTATACAAATGAGGCAAATGTGCTTGCTTCCCAATCTTATAAAGATCAGAGACTGAAGAGAAGAACCCAGTGGAGTTGACATGGAAGACAGTGGTATGGTTGCTATGGTGAACCTGTAAACTAAACCTTTCTTCCTCTTCCTTCACCTCCACCATCCATCCTTCCCTTCCTTTCTCCATCCATCCCTCTCTCCTTTCTCCTCTCCTTCCTCAGCTTCTCCCTTCTTTCCTTACTCTCCCCTTCACCACATGCAGTTGAACCAGTTACCACAGACAACATAGATCCAGGTTGTCACCCTAACTGTACTGACTATATTAACTATATTTTTGTTAATATTCACTGTTTCGTGAGAACCAATCACTGCCAGAGGGCCAATGCCCCCTCCCCCAAGAGTGCATCATTTCCAACCTTCAGACTCAGTCTCCAGAAAGTTCTCAGCAGACTACAAAGAGTTGCTGAAGGCAAAACTTAGTTTTTCTAAGTCACCTCCCCTCCCCATGTGCACCTGGTACAAAATATCAACTCAGTTAAGTGTTGAATGAGTAATTAAAATATTTAAATCACCAAAAAGCCTCAGAGAGATTTGACAATACACCTGAAAACCAGATCTTCCTAGTAAGAAGAATTTAAGTGCATTAGCCACAGTTAGAACTCATTTATCACTGATCAGGCATTTTAGTTGCATGCTGCAAGTATGATTCCCCAATAGTGTGGCTTTCCTGGCCAGGAGGTTTATAGAGCCATCTAGCACGGCAGTCAAACATTCTGGCAGCTCTTTTGGCAACGTTCTTTGCTTGCAATCTAGGTCTCAGAAGCTAGGAAATTTCTCTAGCTCTAACCAGGAACTTCATTTTTAGGGCCAGAGGGAGGCTGAGGAAGACTCCTGTGAAATCTACTAGGTCTCTTGCCCTGTTGTTACCATATTGGGGTTTTACATTGTGACTTGCTCTGTGAAAATGCCTGGTGTGCTAGTCATGGAGGAGCAGAGGTAAATAGGAACTTTGAGGCGCTAGAGAAAGGACCCAAAGAGCTGACGGGGTTTGTAGCCCCATAGGAGGAACAATAATATGAACCAACCAGTACCCCCAGAGCTCTCAGGGACTAAACTACCAACCAAAGAGTACACACGGAAGCCACATATGTAGCAGAAGATGACCTTGTAGGTCACCAATGGCAGGAGAAGCCCTTGGTCCTGAGAAGGCCCGATGCCCTAGTGTAAGGGAATGCCCGGTTAGGGAAGCAGGAGTGGGTGGGTTGGTGAGCAGGGGGAGGGGTTATAGGATAGGGGGTTTGGGGAGGGGAAACCAGGAAAGGGAATAACATTTGAAATGTAAATAAAGAAAATATCTAATAAAAAAGAAAAAGAACACTAGCACACTTGTTCCCACTGAGTGACCTTGAACTCTGTATAATAAAGTCCCTAAATGGAATGATGTAAGGAATAATTACAAAGAAAGTCTTAAGACATTTTCTTATAGTTGAAGATTGAAGTTCAAGATGAGCCTGTTGAATTGTATTTTATATATATGCCTGAATGCAAGTATATGCATGGTGCATGCCTGGTGACCTTGGACACCAAAAAAAAGTGTGTATTAGATTCCCTTAAACTGGAGTTACAGATGGTTGTAGCCTACCATGCCGATTCTGGGAACTTAATCCAGGTCTCTACAAAAACAGCAACTGCTCTTAACCACTGAACCCTATCTCCAGCCCCGAGATCAATGAAATTTCACGTGTGTTTGTTTTCTCATTGATAAATTCCAATAAAAATAGAGAACTGCTTTCCCGTTGTGCCATAATAAGGTCTTTGTAACCCCAGTCCATTCTTCCATGTGGTCAGTTTTTTATGACTGCTTTTAAAGACTTGTTTCCTTATAATTTATTTTATGTATGCACTTGGCTACATACATGTATATGTACCTCATGGGCAAAGTGCCCACAGTGGCCATAAAAGGGCATGCCATGTCCTGGCATTGGAGTATAGATGGTTATGAAAGGCTGTGTGGAGGCTGGCTAGGAAACCTGGGTCCTTTGCAAGACCGGGTTGGAGCCCTATAATTAAACACTAAGCCTCAAGACTTCTCTGCTTTGCAAATACGAGATGTCCTTTATTTTTTTCTAATGCTGAGTAATATTGTGTGTGTGTGTGTGTGTGTGTGTGTACACGTGCACGCACGTGTGCATATGTGTATATGTGTATATGTTTGTGTGCAGGTGTATAATTGATGGGCCCATTCTGTTCATTGACATCTGGGTTGTTTATAATCAGAGACAAAGATTTTTGGGTCTTTTGGTAGATGCAAACAATCCTTCACAACAAATTATAAAACTGGTGTTGAGATATGAAACCAACTTTAACCATAATGCAAAAAACAGGTAATTCCAAAGCTTTCCTTAACTGTGATGCAAAAATTGTTAAAAAAAAATTACAAGACACATTTTATGAACATAAGTCAGGAGTTAGAGTAAGCTCTGGCATGCTTCTCTATACAATTTGAGTATGGGTCAGTAGGAAAGGACAGAGCTAGCTCATGGGCAGCGAAAGAAGGCTGGGTTTGTGGAGGTAAGGAGGAAAACTTACAGTCTAAAGTTAGGAAAGTGTTTGGGGAAAGAATGTACCGGTCATTTTCTTGGACTCTGTACATAAGGTTTTTTCAGGCCGTCTGAGAGTGGCAATCAATTAATGTGCATCTCCAGTTACCACAAACAGTTGGAGGTCTTAATTGGTCCAACAGTGAGCAGGTGGCCCTTCCCATCAACTATCCTTTCACCTGTCACTTAAGTGCGGAGAGGGCCTCCGTCCCTCATTAGAGAGCATTTGTCACCTGTGTGCGGATTGATACTAGTTCCTTTTAACTTTGGGATTGATTTTTGTGCATATGTGGAGCTGTTCCTGAACACTCCAAAGCAACAGCTCCTCTGTCACAAATGCCATAAAAAAAAAAAAAGGATTTTTAACAGCCTCCAAATTACATTCTAGAAGGGTGGGATTCCTCGCCCCCCCACCCCCATCCTGTTCACCTCACAAACCCTTCACTTTCAGCCCTTGGGTTATGAGCAAGAACTTTCTTCCTCTTAGAGGAACTCTCTTAAACTTTTGATACTTTTTTTTAAACTGCCAATGGCTCCAGAGTAAAATTCATTCATAATGATGGTTAATGACAAATGACAAATGGACCTTGTCCCCTTGATCTTGTCTCCCTTTGCAGTGCAGGCATGTGTGCTGTCTCAGCTTGCTGCAGAGCTCCACAAACCCTCCTCTGGTCTCTTGCATCCATTTCAATTCCTCTTAGAGGCAGGTTGATTGATTTGCTCCAGGATATCTCATATACCCTGCACTGTGCCTTTTGCAGATGATTCTTTATACCTATTGGATGCATTAATGGATTAAAAATACTTATAGCTTTGTTTGTTAAAGATGAAGACACACTGTACTTTGTATTGCCAAGAGAGTATCATACTCTAGTCATCTCCCCATCTCAATGAGTTGTGGAGAGCCAGCTTTTATTTATGCCTTGATCCATTCCTTTGTTGGGCTGAGTATTATCTTTGGGGACATTCTGAGAACACAAACATAATTCTCACAAAGCTGTGATATTTGTATTTTTCTTCAGAATAGAATCATATTTTAAAAAGGGCAGGTGGTCTATGTAGAAGGTGAAACCCTCACCCTCATTTCTGCCTGACCCAGAAAAGAAAGTCAGCTCAGACTGCACTGTGGTATGAGAACTCATGTTTTCCTCTCACAGATTCTCTAGGAACATGAAGCTGCAGAGTTGAATGATTCTGGTGAGAATCTCCCTCCTTAATGTCTTGCATTTGAGTGTGTGGTACTGATGTTTGGGGAGGCTTAGGAGGTAGGTGTGGCTTTGCTGGAGGAAGTGTCACTGGAGTGGGACTCCGAGGGTTTAAAAACCTCACACAAACCTTAGTGTGTTCTCTCTGTTTCATACTTATGGTCTAAAATGTGATCCTTTAGCCTCCTGGTCCTGCTTCCAAGCCTAGAGAAGAGAAGCTGTTCCTTCCATCCATTGCCTTGGTTGTGGTGTTTTATCACAGTTATAGAGGAATTGTTAATATAAGGGTCTTTAGCCTCTTTGTTCTCTTCTTAACCTGCATCCACCTATCCATCCATCCATCCATCCATCCATCCATCCATCCATTCATTCTTTCCCTCTTCTCCTTTCCTCTCTTCATCTTCCTTCCTCCTCTCTCCCATCTCAAGAGAATGCTCTTACTCTATTGTTCAGCACCAGAATTTGGTTTCTCATCTTCTCTTTCTCCCAGCATAAGATAGCTACTTTGTTGTAGCTCCATGCATTTCCTAGATCCCCTGTAAGACATCTACATATTAATAATTACCATCACATCCCATATAAAAGATTGCATTATGAAAATTAAAATCAGCCCACAGCCATAAACATTTTATAATTTTTGTAACTGTACGACAGATTTTTTTGATCCAACCTCCTAACAGCATTTAAGCCTTTTCCTGTGTAGTTGGATGGTATCCAAACTCATAGCTTACAAGTGCAGTTGCCAGTACACAACCTTATGGAGGGCACATTGTTTAAAGCTGTTCCCTTATTGAGCATTTGGATTAGTTTGGATTTTTGTCTTGCATTTCTTTTCAATTGCATGTCATGAGGGGCGGGAGGCATTGGCTCCTGAAGAGTGGACTTTGTTATCAGATAGGAATTGATTTACGGAAAGCACAGCATTTCTCAGTATTGACTGTACTATATATGCCCCCATGGCTGATTTGGCCTCCCAAGGGTCAGAAACTGAAGTTCTAATCAGTGGAAGTTCAGTGTTGGGGCTGCCAACCTGACTCCCATTAGAAAATTCCAAAATCTCCAGGGCAGCATCTTTCCTGAGGACTTAACAGATTCAGGCACAGTGCAAATTCAGTAGGATGAGCCAAGCCAAACCATCCCATCCTTCATATTTCTGAGCACAGGTCTGGAACAGTAAAGGAATTTTTAACACTGACCTCTAGTAAAAAAATGATAACACACTTGTGTTAATGGACCTGGAAAGCCCCCAACTGCTTAGATTCGGTGCAGGGGGTGCTGAGGGAGGTAGTGTTTTGCATTCTCAATTTTATTAGTTTGGTTCACTCTACCAGCATTTTATACTGTTTCACTGGAACTGTGTCATGCCTATAAACTCTGGAAATTGTGCTGAACTTTGGAATAGATCCAAGCTTTGGATGCTAAAGAGATTAAAAAATAAAATAAAAGAGGAGCTGGTGGGAAGGCAGGCTTCATTTCAGCACTCAATATTATTTCTATGGGAAGCCCAGGACTACTTCTAACTATGCTTCACTGTAGAGGAGTAAACAAACACTCGTCTTGGGTGCCATCTGCCATCCACTGCTGTGTACCACTACTGAGAAATCACTAGCTGGCTGGCACAGGCCTTCAATAGATGGAAATTGTATGGCTCTACACAGATCCCTGTGGGAAAGCAGGCTCAACTCTGAAGAGCTTTCTTTATTGTTTTATGACCAGGATTCTGTATTTATATCAGTCCATTTTGATATATTCCCCTTTGTCCTGATTAAGACTATGATATTGAGGATGGGGAAAGGGAAGGTGGAAGAGAGGAGGGGAAGAAGGGGAGAGGGGACATGTTTTCTTCCAAAGGTAGACATTCTGGCATCATATGTAATGCACATGTTGCTTTTCTTGTTTCTGTGACAGAGCTTCTGTCAGAAACATCTTAAAGGGGGAAGGACCCATTTGGTTCATGATTCAGGGAGCACTGTCTTATGCTAGGGGGGCATAATAGTAGGAATGGCTTCCAGCTATGATAACAGGAATGTGAGATAATTAGCCAACATCACGTTGACAGTCAACAAGCAAAGAACTCAGGCAAGAAGGCAAAAGTGAGGTGTAGGGAAGGGGATTAGTGGTATAAAGCTTGTGTCCAGAATCCACCTAAATTCTGGATGGATGCCTACCTTGGAGTAAAACATGGAAAAATGACAAGATACCCATGTCAAACAAGATATAACTCAAGAACTAATGCCCAAGTTCAGATTGTCTTCTTAGCTCCATATGTGAACCATGACACATTTCTCTCTCTCTCTCTCTCTCTCTCTCTCTCTCTCTCTCTCTCTCTCTCTCTCAGACACACACACACATACACACACACACACACACACACCCTCACACCAGAAGTAGAATTGGGCTACTCATAAGCTTCCCTGTTGTAGGGTATTACTTCAACACCCACACTCACACTCACACTCATACCAGAAGTAGAATTGGACTACTCATAAGCCTCTCTGCTGTAGGGTATTACTTCAGAAATATTCTACAGGCTCTCCAAATTAGCCACCTGCTGGCTAATAAGTGTTATAACACATGAACCTATGAGGAACATTCCATATGCAAATCACAGTAGCTTAAAAACTAGATATGGAATATGTGAACTGAATTGAGATGGTGGCCTTAAGTCACAGGGCTGCATTTACAATGGGACTGGTATCTGGTTGAAGGATCTGTCACACTTTCATAACACTAAACAAACCAGAAGAGGTGTGAATTGGTACTTAATTAAAGACTGTATCCTGCTTACATTGGCATTTTGTTCAAGTTGAAGTTGGCCAAAGTTAATAGAGACAGTTGAGTTGAACCACAAGTGGGCACTGTATTCCTGTAATTCTTATTCACCTTTTGAAAATTCCATACATGTATACAATGTGTTTTTATAATATTCATCTTCTGTTTCCCCTCCCCAATCTGACCAAACTGCTCCTCTCCACACCACCCCCTTCCAACTTCATGTTCTTTATATTTTTAATATCCCTTGTGAGTCCAGTTAATGCTGAAGTGGGCAGTATTTTGACATTGACTTATCCTTTTCTGCTAATATTAGCTATTTAATGAGGTCATACTGATATATATTTTTAATACATAAAAATTTCATGAATACGTTACATTTTAATGGCTAAAGAGGGCTTCTTAATTTGTATTCTGAATATCTCATTTTAAATATTTTTCTGTTGCTTTTCTTTATCCTGTTTTCTCCCTTCTTTCCATTTGCTATACCCAGTAAGGAACATGAGAATCAGTTTTTATATTGGAATTAAAATTTGTTCCATTAGTTCAAACACTGTTCAAGGTATGGGAATCACAGCCTGGACATTTCTGTGTTGTTATTTTCATGCTTTTTTCTTAGAGTGAAGGCAACTAGGGGCCTCTAGTTACCAACAGATCTTCTCTGCCCAGACCTCTTGCCCAAGGCTAGACCAATACCAAAAGCATTGGAAGAGCCACCTTCAGCACTCTCTTAAGAATGTTCTCTAATTTGGGCTTGTGGAAGACCTTTCAAACTTACACATTGAAGTTGATATAGGGAGAAATTATTAGAGTTGCTACAGAGCAGAGAGAAAGGATTATTCCTAGTTTGCTACAATTTTAGATGTCTATGTATCAGAGTAACAGATTGCTTCAAAAATCTTTTTCTTGGTTTTTCTCTCTTAGGTCTTGCAATGAGATGCTGTTATTGGGATGAAATTTACCAGATTGAGACACAAGTAAAGAATTATCAAATGTGCTGGAAGAATGTGATTCCTAGCTTATGTTTTTCTATTTGTAAACTGGCAATAATATTTGATTGTATATCACTAAGCATTGGCATACCCATACATGTGACTAGATCAGCAGACTGTCAGTTCAGATGAGACATGAGATTGAGGATCTGGATTAAGTCAAGGAGGAAGGAAAGTGAAGTCAAATTTAGAGTGGTTTAAAATGTTCACCCTTCTCAAACTGCTCCTACACAAAAAGCAGAAAAGCCTTCTAAACACAAAGCAGGAGCTTTCCCAGAAAAAAAAAATCCGACTGGATTGGGGGTTCTGGTCAAGATAATGTAGAGACAGCGATCTCACACAAAGCCAAGAAGTCACTGGATAGCCATTCCCCTGAGATGCCTTTTTAAGTTGAGAAGTTTTGATCCTCAGTGTTCCTTGGCTCAAAATCTTTGAAGTAATTCAAAATGAGTAATTAGCACCTTGCTGTTGCATCTCCCCAAAGGTTTAAGCTTAGGAACTATATTGTAGTTTGGCAGCTCAGTCATGCAGAGCTTAAGGTGGTTGGCAGAAGCAGGTCTTCCTTATGCATGCTTTTCCTTTCTAGCTCATGGTTTTAATAGGTTTAAATCTGACATGCTGACAGAAATGTGGACAAGGGAGCTTTGAGCAATGGAGATGGCATTAAGATGAGGTAGAAGTTGGGTAGATTAGCATGTACATAGTGTAGACTCTAGAACAGACACGGGGGAGCTCTCACTGCTGAACAGTGGTCATGGGGCATTTCTGGAACCAAGGGCCATTGAGTAGAAAATTTGAGAGGCAAATGGTCGTGGAGCCTGAGTAATTGGATGGTCAAAAATAATTGAACAAAGTGGTCAGGCATGTAGATAAACACCATCCTTTGCATATTTTAGAATCTTCCCTTACCTTCTATCTATCTTACCTCTCATGTCATTCGTTAAACTCTTCATAAAAGTCTTCAGGTGGTTTCTACTTCAGATTATTTGTAACTACTCTGTCGGGTGTCTTATCTTCTTGGATTTTGCTATTTATCTTCAGTTTTCATCTTCAGTATCAACCTCTATGATGAACTAGTAATACTACTTAAATTATTCAATCTCATAAGACATCCAGAGTTACTTTATAATTTTGCTGATTTCTGTCTTGCCTCAGAGTGGGAGTGCCATGAGTCCTCATGAGTTCTTCCTTTATTCTTCAGGATTTCTTTCAGAAGCCCAGAAGAGTGCTTGGCATATAGTAACTCTTCAGTTAATTCTCCTAGCATGAATAAACAAATATGTACATAGAGAGAGAGAGAGGAACCAAGATGAAGTAAACAGATAAGGCTATTTTGGAAGGTAGAATGTGACCTTATTTATCACAAAGAATTAAGCAAGAAAACAGGCAATTAATTGAAGTGGAGCCTAAGGTTGAGATTAGCAATAACTGCTGACTTGAATAAATGGTACTGTTATGTGTGTCCATATGTTTCATTTCATAAAAGCCCACTCTGGACCTAAATCCTTAAATACAAGTAGTAGAACCCCATTAGTGAAGAGATGTAACCAACTAATCACTTGGAAGATGACGCTGATGTTATAAACAAACTCCAAAATTAGAATGGTAAATCTTTTCCTAACCCTGCTGCTCCCATCACAGACATGTTAATAGATCACAGATTTTTTTTTTCTCCCTCTTTCAGCCATAGTACCATATATTACTAACCTCTTCAAGGTAAACCGCCAAGGAAAGATGTGTGAGGCATCCCATTTGCCAGCCCTGACCTAAAGGCAAACAGTAAAGATAAAACTAGGCCATAGAAGTTTGTTATCACAGAATAATAACTTTTAAATGAAGACTCTCTGAGATGCCTTCTCATACCTGGAGTAGGCATTTGCCTTGACTGGTCCTAATGTACAAAGCTAATAATGGCTGCCCCCTGGGTTTGCTCTACATTCAGAACAACTCAGCTAGTATCCAGGATGCATTTGGTTTGCGTCGAATGCTGCTGCTTAATACATAACCTGTAGGATCAGAGTCATTGTCCTGAAGCTTCAAGCTTGTCAACCCAAATTTATTTACTGTCTGCTACATACTTATCTCATTTCCCGCCAGAAGTTTTAAGCTGAGTTTCTATTGCCAAAGAAGCCCCCCTCCCCCGCCCCCCAAATCAGGGATTTCTCAAAGACTAGCTCTTCACAGAGTAGTTTCTCTAGTACTCATTTTCTTTATTTGCCTGCTCCTCATCCATCAGAGGGGATATAGTTGGGATTACACACGGAGTTCATCTAAATGAATGAACACAGCCTCTCTTTCATTCATTTATGCCGCTGATTTTTTTTTTTTTTGAGACCCTACTGCATATCAGCTGGTTCTGTGCTCTGGCTACAGTAATGAACAGAAATGTTTAGTGATAAAGAAAGGGAAGTCCTTTCCATGGAGCTCCTCATAAAGGAAACTGACAACTAACAAATCAAAATACAAATACATCATTGCAGATTATGGGGATTGCTTCAGTAGAGCAGGGAAGGCAGGAGTTTGATTAGAATGGGTTCAGGAAGAGACAAACCCAGCACTGCTTAAATGCTTCCCTGGGTAAAGAAAGCACTTGCTGTATACATGTGAGGAACTGAGTTAGAATCTCTAGCACCCATGTAAATGCCTGTAATCCCAGCACTGACAAAGCAAAGACAAGGGACAAGCTGGCAAGATAGACTAGCTGAGTCATGAAGGTCTAAATTCAAGTGAGAAAATAGAGAAGAAGGTGACCAAGGAGGGTACCAAAGTCTACGTCTGGCATGCACACTGACCCATGCATACCCCTCCCCCAACTCTGCTTGTCTGCTAGCTTTTGTCCCCATACATGTGAACCTGCATAGAGTCACACCACACACACACACACACACACACACCACACACACATAGACACAAACACACATACACACACACCATACAAACATACACCACACACACACACACCACACCACACACACATACACACACACACAAACACACATACACACACACCATACAAACATACACCACACACACACACCACACCACACACACACACACCCACACCCACACACACACACACACACACACACATACACACACACTCTCTCTCTCTCCTTCTCCACAAAAAAGGGAAGAAACAAGAAGTTATTAGAAATTACAGATAACACTTTTAAAAATCAGATTTTGTCTTAAGAGGAGCCAAGACAAAATTAGTATAGGAATGAAGCACTTTGGATTTCATAATTTAGGAAGATGGGATGTAATTTAAAATCTGGACAGGGACGTGACAGGAGAAAGAGGGGACGGGTTCAGGGTGAGCAGAATTCTGAAGGAAGCATTGGTGGCTGGTCTCTAAGCCTGTGACTCTTTTAAGGATGGAAAAACCTTTCAGTGCACAGGTGTCATCCGGTTTGGAAAGAAGCAAGGGCTACATGTTCTTACTTCCCTTAATGTTTGTCTCTTTTAAGCCTCGCTGCTGGAAACTGCGATGGCTTAGTGTGTTAACTCATGACTGAGCCTGGGAAGTCAGAAAAAAATGAGGGAGAACTCCTGCCTCCAAGGACTCACTGTAAGTCCCTTGACATATGCAATCCTACCCACACAGTCACACGAGGCTTCTGTGGAGCATGACTTGATGACTGCCTTGTTTTGGTGGAATCATTTAAGACACAGCTTTGTGTTAACCTTTCTTTCTTTCACACCCATTCTCAAGTCTGTTGCCTTGAATTCCCAAACTCCAATTAAGCATGCCTGGCTAATAACTCCACCATGAAAAATATCTCACACTATTAAAGTATTGAATAAAGTATTCTGTGCCTGACACTCCGCAAGCCTCCTAGGATTTGAAAAAACTTGAAATATGCAGGAGGAAATCAGACTAAATACTCACATATATTTTATTAAAAACATTTCTCTAAAAAACGTGAAGACAAGTGGGGAGGGTGTGGAGAAGACCAAATTCAATTTTCGTGCCTGGCACTTCAACTTCTCCACATAGGACCCCATTCTAAATAGGGAAAATAAAATCAGCTTTGTTCCTGAACATATGCTTTTGACTTTTTTTTTCATTGAAGTTTGTGAATTATTAATAAACTAATTTCTCTTTATAGTTCAGTCTTTAGAGATTTAAAGTGTTCACTCCGATGCATAGGAAAGAGAAGGGACTTCCATTCCAATCAGCTCCGGTGCCCCCTGGAGATGCTGGTCTTGAAGCATCTCTGAGTCTTTGATATCAATCTTTTATTCAACTGGGGATTTCCGATCATGTCTAGAAGTAGTACTCCCTGAGTACCACTTAATGCCCTATTTAAGTTGGGCCAGTTTTGCCAGCTGATTTCATGCCTTCCTTTAGCTCCCAAGATATTTTATGTGTATGTGTTTATAGGGCGCGGCTATGTGCATATATCTTCCCACCTTGCTATGCTTGATGGATTTTATTTCCCTGGGTGAATGGTGCTAGAAAGCTGGGCTTTTAATAACAGAGGATGTCCAGTCAATCATCATCTCTTGAAATAAAGCGTTCCGGGTCTGAGAACCATCAAGAGCTCTTTCGTCTTGCTCTATGGAACTTAGCAGAGAATGCTTTTTGTCTCTATCAAGAAAAGACGTCTGCAAGCCCCATACAGTGGTAGAGAGGGGTAAGCCCCATTGGCTACCCCTGTACTTTGCAACAATGAGTGAGTTAAAAGCTGAACCATGTTCAGGGGCAAAAGTCAGCTGGATTCTAAAGTCAGCTGGGAGTTTTGGTAACTGAGCTGAAGTCACATCCAGCATTATTTTCCAGTTGCTGCCCATAGTTTCTGTGTATGAGGATTTCTTCTTACCAGCTTAGGGGCAGTTAGGTTTAATTGACTTGCTTGATGCCCTGCAAGAGACTGAGTATGCTCTCCTAATTTAATAAATCTTAGGTGGGGAATCAGACTGGGGTGAGGTTTTCACCCTGTCTGATCCTTGGTACGGTTATTGATCTAAAAGGTGAAAAATATATATCTAGCAAACATCAGCTGAACTGTGCTCCCCTATTTCTTAAGGCAAGTGTCTTTAACATTGAGAGGGCCCCTGGATTTAGTTTACCTCTTCTTCTCCCTGAAGGACGACCCGCTGCATTAACAGGACACAAGGATCAAGAGAGACACGCCAGGTGCCCTGCTGAAAGGCTGCCTTGAAGGAACTGGGACGAATTGACATTCCACACCATGACAGCATCTTTCTAGACACGCCAGATCATGCAGACAGCAAACTTGCCTCTCTCTAGAGGAGGCCTGGATTGGAAACATATAAGGGCAGCAGGGGGGGTGGGGGTGGGGGGAGAAGGGAAGGAAACAGAAGAAAGGAAAGCTTTTCCTTTGTCATTTTTAAAGCCAGTTCTATTCTAGGACTTTACGGGTTTTTTTTTTTTTTTTTTTTTTTTTTTTTTTTTTTTTTTTTTTTTTTCCATTTGGCTCCCTGGGTTAAAGGGCTCACAGTAATGGAAACTAGAGGCCAGCGATTTATTGCTCTTCTTCTGGACTTTTGGGATGATTTGTTTGTTAGTGAGTTGAGCTTCCTCAGCCTTTCTCAATCAGGACCTGAACCTTGATCTCTCACTGTGAACTTTTCCTCTTGAGGACCTGGGAAAACCAGCCAATCTCAGACTTAAGTGGTGCTGTACATGGAAATGCTTAATCACCTTTTCCCTTCATCAGGGTCTGTGTTTCAAAGACCCAGAGCACAGGTCACTGTTTGTCAAAGAAAACTTTGTAGTTTGTAAGTCTAATGATTTGTGTTAACTGTCCACTCAACAGGGTCTAGAATCACCTGAAAGACACGTTTCCACGTACACCTATGAGAATCAGCTAGATTAGGTTTGTTTCTGGGAATGTATGTGATTGTATAAATTGATGGGGAGAGGACCATCTTGATTGAAAGGGGTGAAAAAGGTTCTGTTCCGGACAGGGATCCTGAACAATGAAGAAATCTAGGTGAACTAGCAAGAATTTGCTGTTCTCTGCTTGTTCACTCTGGACATGTCTGCAAGCTCCTGTTGTCTTGACTTCCCCACCATGCTGAATTCTATCTTGAACTGTGAACCAGAATAAGGCCCTTCTCCCTTAAGTTGCTCTGGTCGGAGAATTGTACTGCAGTAAAACAAAGGAAACTAAGACAATGAGAGTCATGGTCTCTCCAATAGCTGCATTTCCCCAGTGGCCTCAAGACATCATCCTCAGATTTTACTCTTGCAAACAAGCATGTCATGCATCTTTATAGAGGTGGGATTTTTATTTCATTTGGATCTTGTGTTTTTCTGGAACGAGGCTATCTTCTCAGTCTTAAAAGACTGTCTTAAATTTTAAGACAATGTAGCACATGTTTGAGACCTATTGTGTTTGGCAGGTTGCCTACAGCAATGGAACCAGAAGTGGCCCATACACTTACAGAGGTTGGCAAGGGTGATGACTGGGGGACAAGCTGAAGATCCAGGCAAGAGCTGTTGCTGTGCTCTGACATTCAGCATCCTCTTCCCTAATGGGAGGATGCCAACCACGTCACCGAGGGAAGACTTGAAAAATTAACACATGGCCGGGTCTATCAAGCCCTCTTGCATACATTCTCTTTCTGTTCCAAATATGTTCACTTCTCCCTGACTCTGACCATCACGCTCACCCAAGCTGCCATCAATCAGTGAAACTGCTTAAATTGCTTCTTCATTTGCCTTCCCAACACTTCTGATCAACTTGTTTCTTTACATCCTAGATGTTTCCCCTTTCCTGGTCCCCCTTCTCAGAGTTCTTTTCCCCATCACCTCTGAGAGAGTGCTCCTTCCTCTAGCCTCTCCCTTCCCTGGGATATCAAGTATCTATAGGATTAGGTGCATCCTCTCCCACTGAGACCAGACAAGGCAATCCTCTGTTACCTATGTGCCAGGGACCTTGGACCAGCCCGTGTATGCTCTTTGATTGGTAGGTCAGTCTCTGGGACTGCCCAGGGGTCCAGTTAGTGGATAATTGTTGGTCTTCTATGGGATTGCTATCTCCTTCAACTCCTTCAGTCCTTCCCCTATCTTTTCCATGAAGGTCCCTGACCTCAGTCCAGTATGTGCATCTGTCTCAGTCAGCTGCTGGTAGAGCCTCTCAGAGGACAGCACATGCTAGGCTCCTGTCTGCAAGCACAACACAGCATCAGTAATAGTGTCAGGGTTTTTGCCTGCCTATGGGATGGATCCTAAGTTGGGCCATCACAAGCCAGTCTTTCCTTCAGTCTTGGCTACTTTAAAAAAAAAATCCCTGCATTTCTTTTAGACAGGAACAATTTTGGGTCAAATGTTTTTAGGTGGGTTGGCGTCCCCATTCATCCACCAGGGGCCCTGTCTAACTTCTGGAGGTGGTCTCTTTTTAGACAAAAACAATTTTGGGTCAAAATTTTTTTAGGTGGATTAGTGTCCCTGACCCTCCACCAGGGGCCCTGTCTCCCTTCTGGAGGTGGTCTTTTCAGGTTCCATCCCTCTACTGTTGTGCATTTCAGCTAAGGCTAACTCCATTGAAAGTTCTGGGAGCATTTGAGAGATTTTTAAGTCTGCAGCGCTAAATTTATGATTTTCCATTAAAAAAATATTCTGCCATCCTGTATAATAAAAACCAGCCTGATATGAACAGAAACTATCCTCTTAAGACAGCTTTTGTCTATAGAATCTTCGCTCCTGTATGTCATAGTAAACCTTCCTGCTCAGTACAGTGTTAAGGTTGTCACTGTAATCAATAGTTGCTAACAGGCTTACTTTGTTTCCACCTCGTCTTCTCCCTTATAAACTCTAAAGAGATGTCCTAGGGTGGGAAAAACATTATACTTCATATATATATATATATATATATATATATATATGTATATATATATCAAGGGTAGCTTGGTAAGTCAGACCCCCGGTTTTGACTACCAAACTTTTCCTACTGGCTGGGGCCCACTGAAGCAAAGTCATGTGATCTGTTCACGTGACACTTTTGCTTCAAATGATGCAAGGATGAAGGACAGCTGCAAACACAGAGACAGTCTGTCTGTGAAAGCTGAAAAACTTGCCACATTTGTGCTGCTGTTGCTTTTCAGAGTAGAGCAGGAGTGAAAATACTCAGTGGGACAGACAGCCAAACAGCACCAGTCGAAGCTCCGCGCACACGAGCCTTCATGGTCTGACTTCTCCTGGGAACTTAAGTAAATTCCCCAAGCTGGGGACCTTCCACTGGACACAATACAAAGGGTCATTATTTGCTTGATTCTCAGGCTTGAAATAAATAAATAAATAAATAAATAAGTACAGATGAAAGTTAAAAATAGGGCGTGTGAATTGAATGTTACTTTCTCTGGGATCACAAATCCAGTGGAGAGAATTAAAGAAGGCAAAATAGATACTGTATTAAATAGGCCTTTCTGGAGGAATGCTATTTGCTTACAACTATTTATCCCGAGAGCTCTTCAGACTAATCCCTTATTAACGAGTGTGCTACAATGTAGGTGGAATTCATGAGAGCATCTTTAAGGACACACTGCAGAGTTATGCTCAAATAAACCCCTGGCTTCGAGACTTTTTTTTCCCCACACCCTGAACATTTTCCCCAAATGTTTTCCCCCCTTGTTACCATTTTTAAAAAAATGCAGTGACTAGGAAACACATTCATCTACACATGTCCCCCTCCTCTCCCTTGTTCATCCCTGCCCCCCACCTTCTCATTTGAACGTTCAGGAAGTTACCATTCCATAGGGGTTAGAGCCCGACAGTCAGTCACCCAATTACACGGATCCGGATCCCTTGTAGGAGACACCATACTGTCTCTGTAGCTATGCCTAGTTTCTAATAAACAAAGAATGGCCCCGGGGAAGGCTGAATGGGAACTGCCACCCCTGCCTTGGAAGCACTCCTCCAAGCCAGGGAATCATGCTACAGGTGTAGCGGTGTCTATGGGAAAGAAAGCATCTGCTTCCACACAAATGTCATCAGTAATAAAATAAAATGGGGAATCTGGGTAATCCAGGGATTGGATCATGTTCATATCCGGCGTGATTTTTTAGTTGTGAAGAAAGCAGTTGTTACCATTTGTGATCGTGTGCGCCTTGAAAACATTTTTGTAGCTTCATCGTGACTGGGAAAGGGGCAGGAAAATCTGTGAAGGCTCTAGGAAAATGATCATTTCTGAAATCAGCTGTAACCCCCGGGGCTACTTCCTGGTTTAGAAGCAAGTGGCTTGGGATCCGGGTACGTTTAAGCTCATAAAAAACACTCAGAGGGCATACTGGTCATCAAACAGCTCTGAGAAAACCGCCTTTGCAAATGAAATCTGAACACATGTGGGTTCAATTTTTCTTGAAATGCCCTGAGGTTAAAAAAAAATGAGGGGGTTGGGGGATGCTTGTCAGAAAGAGCCTGGGGTTTGGCTCTGTGCACAAGTTTGTAAAAAAAAAAAAATATTAATTGATGGTTTCGCCAGAAAGAAAGTATTACCTGGACCCCCATCTCATTCATATCTGGAATGAGATTAGCAGTGGGGTGCCTGCTGTGTGGACAAAAGAGTTAGGTTCATTCAGAAGGAAAGTGAGCCTTAGCTATTCCCAGGGTGACTGGTGCATGGCAGACCTAGAATTTAAGTGCCATCGTGGGCATAGTGTCCGGTAACGTGATGGTGAGGTAACCATCTGCCAACAGCGTGTCTTCTCCTCAATGACTCCCCATCTGCCTCCATCCATCAAGCTTGACCCCTCTTTCCTTTCCGCCAACCCCCCTAAAATAATACCCTTTTTATGACCAAATAAACACAGGCAAATATGGAATTGCTTTAGAGCACATCCAAATTGTTTTAAAAGATCCCGAAAATCCGGTGGGTGGGGGAAAGTGCATCTGTGCAAAAGCAGTAACTAGTCTCCAAACAACGAGGCCAGCAGCACAGAGTCCTATTTACAGGATGATGTGTGTTGCCCATAAGTGGCTGTTCCTGGTCTCCGGGGGTAGCAGGGTTGTCACATGGTTCTGTTGTTGCCATGGCAATAATCTGTAATTGTGCAGAAAATCCACAGAACTCTCAAGCGAACTCCTCAGTGGATTGGGCTGAGAGCAAATCAAGCCTGCGGAAGCCTGGAATTGATGGAGCTATGAAAGGGCATTGCCCACGATAGTCCTCATTTTGCAGCCTTCCTTCCCTTGGCCTTCACCTAACGATGGCAAATGCTCTCACTTAAGTATCTGCTTCTCACTTTTGTCTTTATAACTAGGGATGGGTATAAATCCCAGTGAGCAGAGGGGAGGTGGCCATTTATTTCTTAGACTTCCTAGCACTTGCTTGGGAACCTGGTGTGTGTGCGTGCATGTATGTGGGTGTGGGCATGGGTTAATTGTAGTTTCTTTCTCATGAATTTCTTAAGCCTAGGCTAGCATCAAGAACTGACACTGGTATTGTACATAGACATGAAAAACATTAGGGTCTTCCTAAGGCCAGGTGAGTGTTTTCCCCTGGCAAAGACACCAAGTGCACACAGGGCAAGGAAATGGAGCAGTGAGATGTGCTGTTTCTGGAGTTGCTTGGCAACGTGGAGGGGGGTATACACATGTAAACACACCCATCTGAAAGCATGCCAAGCTGTGCTCGCCTTCCTTAAGGCCAGCTAATACAAACCATGCCCGAAATGTCGCTGGGAAATGAAGAGGAGGTGGCTTTTGATGTTCTCTGTGACATGTAAGCATGTATCAGCGGTTGACCCCTGGTGTGGGGGTGGGGTGGGGTGGGGTGGCATGATGTGGGGGTGGGCTGACAGCCGGAAGAAGCAGGGAGGAGAGCCAGACAAATCACTCTCATGGTCCAGAGTGCAATGGCAATCCCATGGGAATGCAGTTTCTCAGCAGATCCCATGAGAACATCTGGGACAGAGATGCTCACGCCAGGCCCCAAATGCAGATTCATTAGTAAAAATGCCTCATTTCTTCCCGTCTCTTTATTTATCTTTCCAATATACCACAAATATGAGTTTCTTTTCTTCTACACATTTTTTTTTCTCCAGGGAGCAGGAAATCTACTAGAAACTTCTAGAAAAGAAAAATGGGAAATGCTGTATGTTGAGGTGTTTTCCCTGAGACACCATCTTAATTAGAGTCACACCATCTTAGGCAATCGCCATGCCGCTTCAATGAGCAGAGAGGAATGTGAGACAGGAAAATGGAAGCCTCCGCCATAGATCTGGAGATCTTGAGAACAAGGGTGGGATTTATAGGGTCTCAAAGACCAAAGGACGTAAATAGCAGAGACAAATAAATCCAACTGTTTGATTCTAGAATATTTGGCTTCAACTATTTTTATTTGGACATTTTTTTTCTCAAGGCTTAGAGACTCAGGAAAAAATGAATACAAATGGCTTACCCTGGGTCATGAACCTAGTTCTTTCTTGGCAAGGCCCAGGGTGTGTAAGAGAAGAGAGATTATAGTACTTAGTGTCCATCAGAGATTCCGTGGAATAAGGGGAGGAGGGTCTCTCAAACATGAAGGTGCGTATGGAGGAGGAGGCTCTGATAGGAAGTGGCTATAGTCTGGGCAGGAAGAAGAGAGAATTTAACTCTGTGTTCCAGCTGTGTAAGGAAAGGGACATGGTTGAAATATCAATTGTTCAATCTTTTGCTTATCAGGACAGAAGGTAGGTAAACAGAAAGCCAGGGAGGGACAGAGTTTAGACAACTTTTTGTTTGGCATCCTCTTCCTTAAAAAAAAAAATGTAGAGAAGAGATAACAACCTGATTTGACACCAGTCTCGATAATGGAGAGGACACCCTGCTAGTCAAAGCTCCCAGTGAATGTCCACTTCTCAGCACGTCTGATTACAGGCTGAAGTTGACCGATCGGCAAACTACTCAATTATAAGCCCATCTTCTCCCTATGGTGCCGCTAATTAAAATGGGAAGTGTGCTCTGCAGCTCGCACACTCCATGAAGTTGTACCTTCCAAAAGCTGAATTAGTCACAACAATTAGCCCTTGTCACTGCAGCTCAGGCCCCTCCTCCTCCTCCCCCAATCCTACTTCGGTTTGGTGTGAATTCATCTCTGAGTAAGCCTTCCCCAGGGAGCCTTGATATCCTTTTTTTTAAAAATTTTGTTTTTTCTTTTTCACTGTGAGAATGAAACACATGGGGTGGGTGCCTTGAAATACAACCCCCAAAATGCATCTATGAGGAAATCTCGATGTTCTGGAATGTTCTGACCTTTTGTTTGGCTAAGTGTCATTTTTTTCCTTCTTCCTGAAGTCATACCCGGAAAGGTATTCCTATGTGTATTTAAGTTTTAAGTGAGGAGAAAGAGAGTGTGTGTAACAACATGGACCTAGCATCTTTCTAGTTGTAGGAGGCGAATTCTTCAGACAAACTGTAATCCTTTCTAATTTTCTTTCTCTGCCTCAATAAATATAATGGGATACTTTGGTAATTTCATCTGAACATGTACTTCTTTGTAACAAGATGAGCATGCTATGTGCAGAAGAGGCACAAGGATGTCCAGAGGCACCATGGCAACCAGACAGGAGAACAGGGATTTGAGATGCAGCCACAGAGCACATCCAAGCCCGAGCTTGAAGGCCAAGACCACAGCTTCCCAAGCACACAGAGGAACTTTCATAAACTGTTCAAGGTCCAGGCTTGGCTGCGTTAGTGTTCGAATCAATGCCTGTGGCTGCAAATAAGATGAAACTTCTGGCTTCCTTCAAGAAGGATTGCCAATTGGCCTCCAGTGCAAAGCTGCCTGAGGGGGCTCTTCTTGTTACCTCTCCTCCCTGGGAAGGAGGAGACTCTAGATGCTTCACCTTGTCACACAGACTTTCCATTCAGCATTTGGTGACTCCATTGATGACTCATTGCTCTCTAAATGAGGACGGGTAAGTGTTCATCAATCAGTGGTAATCAATCTGCATTGAAATGCTTTCTTATGATGTCTGTGCACATTGAAGAGTGTCTAAGAGAATCACTCGGTATCCCATGGCAGAATGACTGGCCCCCCTCAGAGTCACTCCACAAATTCAGTTTTGTGCAATGAGAGTGGGATATAGTTAAATGTTCCTTACAGTACACAGTGGTTAAAGGCTTTGATGTTTTCATAAGTTATACTTCAGTTTCAGGGTTTTGTACGCTGGTCTGAAGCTTATTATGTAGCATAGGAATGACCTTGAATTTTTCACACCCCTCCTGTACATTATGAATGTGGGGATTACAGGCATGTAACACCACTCCAAGTAGGTTTACATAGTCCTGGGGATCCAAGCCAGGGCTTCATTCATGTCAGCAATCACTCTAGCAACTGAGCCATATCCTTAGCCCTCAGTTTTAGTTCCTAAAGTCATTAGTTAATTCTACTCTTTGAGTCTGTTTCTAAATTTATTATTTTAAAAAGGCAACTAATTTGTATGGTGATTGAAGGATTAAGGAAGCGATGATGAGAAAGCATCAGACACATAGAAAGTGCTCGGTGACCGGTGCCACTCATCCATGGTGATGATTTGAATTCTGGTCAGAGCTCCCAAGCAAGTGGCCAGTTGATCCCTTTAGGAAGGAAGGAAAGTCCAATATTCTAGAAACATGTAGGCTATGCCAACACTTACCAGATCTGCACCCTTGACCATCTGTATGCCTGCATCTTACTCCGATCTTTGCCAGTCTGTTTTCACTGGCTCTTGGATATGAGCATGCCTTCTGCTTCCCGTCTCTGTGCAGCCTTGGACAGGGTGTTTAATGAGGGGATGGAGAGTGGAAGATGACTCAGAAAACCTCACTTATTTATCAAGTTTCTTTATCTGGCATAGCTTCAGCCAAAGGTTGAAACACTATCCGTTGTTGTGTGACCAAACTGAACAGGAAACACACATACACACACCCACTCCCATGAATAAGCTGAACTAGAACTGTTCATCCTACCCACACAGAGAGACATGCATTTTTAACTTTAGACTGTGAATATTGACATGGTTAATCTGTTGATGGCATTTCTATGGACTAGAGATCAAGTTGTACTTTTAATATAATACAGATTGTTTGGAATAACAAATTCATTGTTACCTGCTGAAGACCATGCAGCTCAGAGCTGATGTATGAGATCAATTACTACGAGTAGTTCTAATATAGTGAGTCTGTGACAGTTTTCACTCCAAGCAGAGGACAGGAGCTAGACTAATGAGAAAGTTAGAAAGCAGTCAGAGAGATATTAGCGAGATGGTGGGCGGGGAGCAGGAAATAGCATAGCTGGCTCAGACACAGGCTCAAGTTGCTCACTGTCATATACAATAAATCTGTTCAAAATGTTAAAAGCAATTAAATACAATGGAGAGAATATAAATGTGGAAAAAGCTGTTGTAATTGGATATCCCAGAACTTGAGACTGAGGCATAATGTTTTATAATAGTGTATATGAGAAAATATTCTTCCCAACAGCCTAACAAGGATTAAGTTATTGAACAACATGATTTCAAAATGTTTTCTAGTTTGGAGCTCATGCTTCTGCATCTTTTATGCAGAGTTGCAGCTATGAAAATTTATAGTGTTAGGAGCTCAAGCCCATAGAATATCTGACATCAACATTCTTGGTATCTTGTTTTTGCAGGCGATGAATTTGGATAGTCAGGTTTGCATACTTAGGCTCTATGCTTCACTTGACACCCAAATAGTCTTGGCCACTACTTACGGTGAGTGATCTGAGCTCCCTAATTAATCTCTAGGTGTGACAATGGCTCTGTTTATTCCCCCAGCCACCTAAATGTCTTTAGGTCCCTGTTGTGGATCCAGATTCTGTCACTTTCATATATACTTCTTGAGAACCAACCATCGTTACACATTCTCCAAGTTCATGAGCTTATATCTCAGTAGGGAAGACAGACACTAGGCATATCAATACTGAAGTAGTTATTTAAGTACACTTGCCTTAAAGAACTTTTGGGAGAGGAAGAGTCTGTTTTCATCAAAGATATGACATGGGTCCAAAAGACTACCCATGTTCCAGCATATGGTAACATACCCATGCCCATATAGATAGTGCTAAGCAGACTCAGTGTGTGTGTGTGTGTGTGTGTGTGTATGTGTGTGTGTGAGTGAGTGAGAGAGAGAGAGAGAGAGAGAGAGAGAGAGAGAGAGAGAGAGAGAATTCATGAAGTTGGGAAGGAAAAGTACTAGTGAAGAAAGGAGAGGAATTGAGGGAGGGGAAGGGGTAGTTTAGGTCACAGTGCTTTAGATGTGTATATGAAATTCTCAAATACTAAAAACTGGAAAGAGAGGGTGTGATTGTTGAAAATAGAAGCAACATGTGAAAAGGCTCAGAAGCAGAGACAAAGAAGCGTTTTTCAAGGAACTGGAGAAAGGCAATCCAGTAGGTGTACAGGGAGGTTGAAGTAGACGAGGACATGGTGACAGGCAGCATTTACACTGTGAGTGCATGGTGTAAGGAGACCTAGACAAGGTCTAGGTATCACACAGTAGAGCATCAGATGCCTCTCCCAAGTCAGTTCAGTTCATTAAGCTCTCAGGAAAAACTTTGTATTTAATCTAAACTGCAGTACACTTCCTCTGAGAATGAAGAAAGCACAATTAGGAATGGGGCTACACATGGTGAGGAGATAAAGGGAAACTATGGTTCTATTATCAATATTTGCCAAACATTGTTTATTCCAGCGTCTGTGCCCACAATCTACCCAATACCTGCATCCCACGTGGTACATACTCTTTTATTCCACAGTAGATTGTGTTTATATCCTCAGAAAGCTTTATTTTAAATGGGCACTTTAAATCATTAGCACAAATGGAAAGTTAGCAGTGGATGCCAGAAGGTGAAAGGAATCTCAAAGTCAACACAGTCGCTACAATAAAACAAGGGGATCACAGTCTTGACAGTCACTTTTGGTCTCCTGGTGTCCTGAGCCTGGGACCTACTCTTTGTTGTGTAAAAAGAGCAGTCAGTAAAAGATTAGAATTGGGAACATAAATGAATGCCAAATAGAGGTGTTTTCCTTGACTTGGTTTAGAGACACTTGCAAAGTAAGCACTGCCTCCGAGCCCCCTATACATGATAGTGCAAGAAACATCACTACATCAAGAGATCCCCAAACCACTGATGACAGGTGGTCTCTGCCTTAGAAAGCAGAGTTGTATGCTAGACAATGAATATAACCCAGAGTGTACAAAACAAACAAACACACAAACAAACAAACACTGTCAATCATAGTCCTGGCCAGCCATGGTCTTACTCTGACCTCCAAGCTCATGATTGCCCTGTTTCATTCCCATGAAAGAAAGCATGCAGACTTACTGACTGACTATAGGAAGGCAGGTTCTTGTGTGGCAGTGAATGTGAGAAGCATCTTTTGGGCATTTGACGATTTAATATGTGTATGGATCTCCCTTCTCTGCATAGCAGCTTCTCATATTTCGAGTTATTCTTTTGGCCCCATTATTGATGCTCATAGATAACTGTCCTACTTACAGCAGGTAACTTGAATAGCTTCTCATTAGTAACTTTTTATTTTCAACCTAATTTTTTTTTCAGATAGAAACTTTGGGAGGGTTTAAATGCAGCTACTCATTTATCAGATAGACTTGGTAATTTTTCAATAACTAAGATTTTAGCTTGTTTTAATTTGTTTAAAGTATGGGCTCCTCTGTTTTACACCATAATTAATATACATTCTAATGATAGAGAGGGGGTGGTCTGCTGTTTCTCCCTTCCTATCCACAGTATAGGATAGATGGGTTTTGGTGAATAAGATAGTCTTGCCATTAAGAAGACCCTGGCAGACTGAAAGAGCTTGAGATATACTGTTGTTTCATGATTGTGGCATGAGACCTGTGTTTGAATTTGGACTATTATTATTATTATTATTAGTAGTAGTAGTAGTAGTAGTAGAAATTAGCTGCCTACCTAAGGGAAATCACCTAACTTCTCTGAGTCTCTATTTACTGTCAGCAATGATGATCTCATGCAGTGACTGGGAAAGTCCAAGGAGACTATGCATGCCTATAATAGGCCAGGTTCAAATTAGTGGCTTAGTAAATGAGAGAGATCCAACCATACTTACTCCTTCTTCTCTCATGGTTCCTGTGATTCAAAGCCCAAGTAGACAGATATTTTCTGGATACAGTCAATGCAATAATAGGTGACATTTCCTTCTGGAGTTCTTATCAGCTAGGAATAACTTTACTACTTGTAACCAAAATCTAACCCAAACAAGTATGTGTGATAAGAAATCCTATTTCAGGAAATCCAAAGAAATGAAGGTCTCCAGGAGTGAACCCGCTCCTGCTGTATTTCTTGGATTTTGATGGCAACTTACTATGTCTTGGTTTTCTCTTCCCCAGCTTCCCTGGGGGTCAAAAAATGATTGACAGAAAATTGCCAAGGCTATACATTTCTTTGCTCCTCTCTGGCAGGAGTCTAGAGGGAGAATCCCTTTCAGTCTGTCTCACTGAACTAACCGGGGTTGGGTGCTTTCTCCTGGAAATAATAACATGTGTCGATTGGCTGTTTTCCCATGGTTTGATTCTTTTAACCTCTTACCAGCATCTGGCTATAATGATCCATGAGTTAGGCCAAGAACCTACCTAAGAACCTGACTCACTCTTAATGTGTTAGGCTGGTTCAAGAGAAAGATGGCGACTTGAAAGCATGAAGGGCCAGGGAATGGAGTGATGGCTCAGCATTTAAGAATCCTTACTGTTCTTGCAGAGGACCCGGGTTCAGATCCCAGCACCCACATGGTGACTCCCGACAGTCAGTCAGCTTCAGCTTTTGGGCATCCAGCACCCTTTTCTGGTCTCCTCACAATCAATGAACTCATGTGTACATATCCATACCTCCTCACACACACAGGCACATAATTTAAATATATATATGTATATGTATATGTATATGTATATGTATATGTATATATATATATATATATATATATATATAAGAAGAGGCCCAAATCTGTTCATTCGAAAAGAGATTGTTTTTATGTTGTAGGGAATTTTTATTTTAATCATTACAGCTGTCCCTACAAGTGAGTTGTTCTGTTTATTGTGAAATTCAGAGAGGTTAAGTAACTTGTTTGCTCTATGTCACTAGTATGGTTAACAGAGCCAGTATGCAGCCTAGATCCCAGAAAGCCAGTCCATCCTTAAAAACATTGTCTTGCCCAGTGGGCTGGTCTATGTGTGGGGGAGGGGTGGGTATTATACATCATTAGCCTCTCAGGCATGGTGCTCGGAGATCCTGGCATTAACCCATGGAGGTGGACTCAATTTTACCCCATGCCGAGGAATAATGAGAAAGTTCTGGAAAAAAAATAACTTGAGCTGAACTCTCGGGTTCCACAGTTATTTGTCTGTTGTTACCAAGCACTAAAAACTTTAGAAATTCACTACGGTCTTATAGACAGGGAGAATGACTTCATGCTTGCAACCACAAAGGCAAAATGCTCTGGAATCTGTAAGACGAACTACATTTTAATTAGAAAAGAGGAAGAGGGGTGAAGACAGTTGTTGGATTTTTTTTTTCAAACCCTCACTTGGCTTGCCTTGGGGCCAAAATGTGACAAGTGCCCTAAATCTGATAACAAACATACACTTCTGAAGTCATTGTTTGCTTTCCAAAAAAAAAAAAAAAATAGTCCCGTTGGTTTCCTGTTTCCAGTTAGAGTTGGAGTTCAAGAATGTCCACCCTTGCTCCACAGTACAGGAGAACACAGGGAGCCTTTCTCCGTGAGATGCTACAAAGCCAAAATGAAGCTCTCAAGGCACACTCCAGACTTCTTAGTTTTGCTTTGCTTGTTGTTGTTTTGTTGTGTTATGCTTTGTTTTGGGTCAAGTACGCAGAACCTTGAACCAAGCAATATTAAAAACATTTGTAGTTTATTCTAAAATTTACCCATCACTTCCTGTCCAAGTCCTCGCCTAAACTTCTTAACAGAAGATAAAGTTTCCCCACTTTCAGCAGAGAAGGACAGTGGGTCCTAGAGAGTTTCTGCCTCCCATGTCATAGACAGAAACTCTTGACTAGCACTGTAACCAGTAGGTAGGGGCAAAGAAAAGGCAGAGAGACATCATCATATGCTATGTCTTACCATGAAGGACCCATTGTGTTAGCAGCTTTATATGTTCTCTCTCCTTTAGTGGCTTCAGCAAATCAGTGTAATTTGGTGTGTGTGTGTGTGTGTGTGTGTGTGTGTCTGTACAGATGTGTGTGTCTGGGTATGTACACATGAGTGTAGATATGTCCACAAGACCAGAAGAAGCCATCACAACCTCTGAAGCTGGAGTTATAGCTAGTTGTGGGCACTAAGAACCAAACTTGGTTCCTCTGCAGGAGTGGCAAATGTTTTTAACTTCTAATCCATCACCACAGGCCTGTACAGGATGTGGTTTTTTTTTGTTTTGTTTGGTTTGGTTTTTGGTTTTTTTTTTTTTTTTTTTTTTTTTTTTTTTTGAGAAAGGGTCTCTCACTAACCTGAAACTTACATGGGCCTGGGATTTCCAGTCTCTGTCTCCCAAGACTGAGGTTACAAAGGCTTGCTTCCTACTTGAGTGAGTTCCTTCCTTTTCTCTTTCTTTCTTTCTTTCTTTCTTTCTTTCTTTCTTTCTTTCTTTCTTTCTTTCTTTCTTTCTTTCTTTCCTTCCTTCCTTCCTTCCTTCCTTTTTTTTCTTTCTTCCTTTTTCTTTCTTTTTCTTTTCTTTCTTTCTCTTTCTCTTTCTTTCTTTCCTTTCTTCCATCCTTCTTCCTTTTTTCTTTCTTTTCTCTTTCTCTCTCTCTCTCTCTTTCTTTCTTTCTTTCTTTCTTTCTTCCTTCCTTCCTTCCTTCCTTCCTTCTTCCTTTTTTCTTTCTTCTCTCTTCCTTTTCTATTTCTCTATCTTTCTTTCTTTCTTCCTTCCTTCTTCCTTTTTTCTTTCTTTTTTCTTTCTCTTTCCCCCTTTCTTTCTTTCTTTCTTTCTTTCTTTCTTTCTTTCTTTCTTTCTTTCTTTCTTCCTTTCTCTTTCTTCCTCCCTCCCTTCCTACCCTCTCCCTCTCTCCTCCCCTCCCACCTCTCTTTTACTTGGATTCTATGGGTGGAATTCAGATTCTCAGGTTTGCAGGGCAGATATTTTACTGACCAAGATCAAAGAGTATAGTTTTTTTAATTCCATTTCTTAGATGAGCATACTGAGGTTTTGAGAAATGAATTCAATGTGTATGTTTTAGAATGACTTCACCTGTAATAGTATAGGCAGCTGAGAATGTTTGAGGCAAGCACCAGAAAGCTTTCTGTAAAAGGCTGAATGTAAAAGCTTGAATAGGTCTCTTTAAGGTTTGCTTAGCTCCACTATTATACAGCAATCTATTGATAACACATAGAGGACACGATTAGGTTTGGACAAAGCTTTGCCATTAGAAAGTCATTACAGTGGACTGAACCTTTCAATTGCAATTTTCTGAAGCCTAGCTTTGAGCAATGTTTCCCAGACTATCTGTGAAAAGTTGTTAGTCAATTTCTCCTCTAATTTCCAATATAGCATGGATTGCTGCCTCTATAAAATATACAGACATGAATGAATGAAGAATGAAGTTAAAAGGACAGGTGCCCAAATTTTTATATTTTTTAAATTTGGGAAACATGAAATTATTTCATCAAACTTTTAGGTGTTCATAATCATTTCCAAGTTCTGTATCTAACTCTGTGGATCACCAACACGAGGTGCATGAAACGGTGCCCTCCTATCCCTGGCACTGTGTAGCTGTACTATAGAGATTAGGGTCTTTATGACCTCTCCTAGTTATAAATCCATGAGCAGGACAATTCTTACTACTTTCTGTTTTATGATTTTGTTTTTGTGAACCTCTGTTGGGCTCCTCTGGAGGAGCAACTAGTACTTTTTAACCGCCGAGCCAGCTCTCCAGCCCTCTTGCTACTTACATAGAAATCAAGGACCAGAATTCTTCCATCTCTCCATTATGTTATCCTCATGGATGTGTCTCTTTTCTTGCCATCCCTTTGAGATAGAGAATAATGGTATCATATTTTTAATTAGTAGTGTCCAAAGCAAGAAAAGAAGAGAAGGAAAGAGCACCTTTTCCTTGATCTACTCTTAGTAACTGTTCTGTTAGGGAGAATCAACATATCCCATGATGCTGGCCACTATTAGGCTTCAGTGCCCATGGGTCATGTGACTCATACTTACACCAGTCTCTATGAAGAAGAAATAAAGATACCATGGTAGGCTTAGCTTAGGATCTATTCCCTCAGACTGGACAAGAGCCACCTGACTAAAAGCATTGAGCTAATGAAGAGGATTTCAGAAATGTGTCTAAGGAAGCCCATCAATTTGTTAAAGATCTGGGCACGCTATTCTAATCTGTCCAGTCCTCAGCCTCTGCTCTTTCCTTTAGGACTCTGTCTGGATGCCAGAATACTCTCCCTGCTATAGTTCTGGCTTTGTAATACATGCACATTTCAGCATTTGTATGGAACTTGAAATTTTATAGTGTGCCTCCATATTTATTGTACAACTTGAGTGGGAGTGCTTACAACATTTTGGCTCTAGTATTATGTCAGAGGACAGATTTTTCAACCTGGACTAATACCTGGGATCATGCAGTAAGAATTTTCTCTATCAGGCTGCTAGCCCGGGGCTATTGATCCACGCTGGTGTGTTCTTTGCAAGGTGGTAGGCCCTTTGTTCTGAACTGATCAGTCAGCTTCTTGAGAACAACAACTGACCTGTGTGTAGAGGTTGCTCCTGTGGATGTTAGTGGTCTCAATTCTTCTGGTATATTTGGTTCTGAAGTGCTTCCCAAGATGAGACATGTTCAGTTACCAACGTCAATTTAAATTAGAAGTTCCAGGGGGGAAGAAAAACCAAAAACTAAACAAACAAGCAAACAAACAAACAGAACGAGTTGTTTTCCCTAGTCATGGCCTTTATCTATAGCCAACGTACACTTTCCCTGTTTTTGAATTATTAAATGCACAGCATTAAGTTCATGTAGCAAATCAACAAACATGTTTTTGTGGATTACATTTAGTTTGTAATTAAAGTATGTATCACAAGGACTGGGAGATAGCTCAGTCAATGAAAGGCTCATGTGCAAGCATGAGGACCTGAGTTTGAGCCCTATCACTTACATAAAAAGCCAGCCTGGGGAGCAGGAGAGATGCTTCAGTGGTTGGATGTACACAGTGCTCTTGCAGAAGACTTGACTTTGGTTCCAAGTGCCCACACCTGGAGGCTCACAAGCACCTGTAACTCCATCTCTGGGGGATCCAGTCCCTTCTTCTGGCCTCTGTGGACACCTGGGCTCATCTGCACATCCCCTCCCCAACACATATACACTTAAAATGAGAAAAACTCAAACGAGCAAGCGAGCAGGGCAGAGTGGCTTGTGTTTATTTTCCCAATGTGGAAGAAGCAGACTCCAGGGCTGGCCAGCCTGTCCTAAGGAATGAAGTTTTGGTGAGAAAAACCTGACTTCCAGGTCCCAATGACAAAACACGACTCAAAAACCTAGGTGGACTCCTCCTAAAGAATACTATCTGCAGTTGCACACATGTACATGAACAACCCACACACATGTTCACCTGCGCACAAGAACATACGTATATCTAAATTAAGAGAACTCTAGGTAAATCTTAGATAGTCTTTGCTTCTGTTGAAGTTGAGAAGCTTCATGGAAAGCTCTTAGAAGCATGTTTGTTTGTTGGTTTATAAAAACAGATCTGCCGGAGGACTTTGGCAACCTTAGTTCTGCTTCTCCCATATCTGCTGCCAGAGCCAGCACTGGCACACCTCAGGAGTTCTCAGAGGTGTGGGCACTGCACTGAAAGGAAAGACAGTTCACCCCCTCGGTCTATTCTCTACGGCTGGCCCTGGACAGCGTTTTTTTTTTTTTTTTTTAAAGAAAGCCAGCTAGGGCACTTTCAAACCAAAACCACTAAGACAACAGAGAAGTCCCCTTTTGTACCTAAACTTGAGGTGGGGGTTGGGTGAGGGACTGTAGGATGAGTTTGGAGCCCGGGGACCAGCACTTTGCACTAAGTTCCCTAGCTACATCTATCTGACAGGCTGCCAGTTTCCAAAGTCACTGGCTAGAATATGTCATTCAACCATTCTGAGTGACAACTGAGATTGTAATTAAGCTGCTAAAAGAGAGCCTTCTAAGAGCACAGGATTGCTCCTCTTTATCCTCTTCCCCATCACTCTCCCTTTTCGCTCTCTTTCCTCCTCCCCTTTAATGTAGGCAGACAAGTGAACATGGTTGGGGACGATATTTTGGGAAATGCTGTTTGTGGCTCTCAGAAGCTTGTTTGTGATTTCTATCAGGAGGGATATAGGGCTTGGACCTAGGCTCAGATCCAACCGCTCTCCAAAGCATAAGCTGTACCCTGTCTTCTCTTGCCTCCATGTCCAGCACCTCTCTGAAAACTAGCAGGCACAGTGAGATTGATTGACACTGCTCACTAGGTCCCAGTGTCTTGCCTGAGCGAAGCAACACAGATGAAATTTAGTAACAAAGCCCAGCTCTGTTTCCTGCAGTGTGACTGACTTTGTAGCAGCAAAGGGACTGTTTAGGGCTCCTTTAACTCCTCAGTCTGGATTTACTTTTTTTAACCCGCTAGAAGAGTTAATACAATGTGTAGGACAACATGGCTTCCACTGGGGCACAATCAAAATGGAAGCTAGTTTTCATACTTGCTGTAATCCCCCTTCTTACACCAACTTGAAGCAGAAAGGGGGACCTATTGGGATTTCTGTGCACAGGTCCTGCCTCCTACAAAACAAAGATTTTTTTTTTCACTTAGCTTCTGATTCAAAGATAAAACCACTAGTACTCATCAAGAAGACAGTACGAAAAGCATAATCCTCTTCAAACTAAAAAAGCAACCAACCAAACAAAAACAAAAAACAAAACAAAACAAAAAACAAAGCAGAAATAGCAATATAAACTCAAGCAGAAATCAAAAACATAAACAAAAGCCACACAAGTTCCAAGGGACGTAAGACGTGGTTTGGAAACCCCAAATCTCATGAAGACCATTTTCCAATCATCCCCACAGGAGAACTTGTCAGCCTATTAAAACCAAAGCTTTGTATGCCAGGGTCATGTGATCATCTCCTTGCAAGCACGGGGACTCTATGCATCATCTGGAACTACTGTTATACTGTCTTATATTGTCTAAAGATGGAAAGTTGCCCCCCAAAACCCACCTGGAATCAGCCTGCCAAGAACTTGCATGTAAGAAAGGAACAGCCTTCTCTTCCCTACAAAGGGAAGGTCTTCACTCAGACTTCAATATGAGGCCAATCCTGAGCCAAACTCTGATTTAGACAGAAGAGTGTTGGCTTTATTCATGCCCCACTTGGTGATCTCTACCTGGGTCTTCGTTCTTTTCTCATCTTCAGTCTGTAAGGTCAGAGCTCTCTGGAAGAAAAGCCATGTAACATGGTAAGTCAGTCTACTGTCATGCCTACTAACAGTAATATCTTGAAGGGGTGTCAGATGGGGCCATCTGCAAGTAAGGATGTGCTATTACCTACAGCCAATGGCATATGCAGTGACTGGTTCATCCAGTGGTGGATTAGCATGAGCTAGAGAGGTGCTGTAGTGTCTTCCAGTCTCCCAGGTTGCCTTTCCTGGGCCTCTTACTGTTTTCTTTATTGGTCTCCCTTTCCTAGGCTCCCACCGAAGCCCACAGTTTCCCTAACCATAGAAACAGTTCTGTTTCTGGCCAGTGTCCTTCCTTGAGACAATATATCCTTTCTATGGATCCCTGCTACATCATAGTAAGAAGTAGGCACTAGAAAGTTCACAGACTCCTATACTAGTCTCCCACAGCAAACTTCCTCTTGCTCCAACAGCTGCATACACAGTATATACACAGTAAAGTTAAGAGGAAATGAAGGGAACAGAGAAGCCATTTTGCTACTGAGGTGGAAGTTGCTTTATCGATTGTAAGATTATACAAGAGAGGGAAAATATTTAAATCAAAGAATGACTGTTGTGCTTCCATATCTTTTTATGGAATAATAGGCCTATCTAGCACTACTTTTAAAACTGGAGCTCTTCCAGATATATCTGTTTTTCCTTGTGTGTGTATGCACATTAGGGAGCAGGTGTCTGTACATACATTGACTGCAGGCGTCTAAAGATGCCGGAAGATCGCATCAGATACCCTGGAGCTGGAGTTACAGGTGGTTGGGAGTCACTGGACATGAGTACTGGGAACTGAACTTGAGTCTTTCACAAGAAGAGCACACAGGCCTAACCACTGTGCATCTCTCTAGCCCCAATGCCCTTTTATTAAATAAGGAACTCATTTTACAAATTCAATTCCTTTCATTAGTTTGAAGCCATTGCTACCACCAAAGTATCGTAGTGGGTAATTTTTGGTTGGTATGATAAAATACCACAACTAAGCAACTTATAGAAGTTAGTAACTTACAATTCCAGAGGGCTGAGTCTATCTGGTCAGGAAAAGATGACAGCAGGTGACAGCATGGCAGCTGGTGTAGAAAGCTGAGACTTCACATCTTTAACCACAGTCATAAAGCAGAGAGAGCAAACTTGCTGTACGCAAGGCTTAACACTTGAAAATCCCATCTCTTGGTGATGTTCTTCTTGCAGAAGGCTATACAAACTAAACCTCCCCCTAAAGAATTGCCAGCTGGGGACCAAGTACTTAAATACTTGAGGCAGTTAGGACATTTCTCATTCAAACTACTACAACTATATGGAATTCTAAACTGTATTGTTTTCTCCCTCTCCCTTCCCTCCACACACTATACAACCCTTGGAGACAGATAGTATGGTGGTAGGAGGAAGGCCAAGGAGTCACTGGCCTGAGTTGAGGTTCATTCTTGCAAATTCCCTGGAGTCCTTCTAAGTCCATGCTCTATGTCTGTAAGATGGATTAGGGAGGTGTTTGATTTCCCCCCATGGCAGAGTTCAGGTCATGTGATTGTGAACTTTGTGCCTTTTCCAAAATGGAAAATATTCAGCTTTTGACGAGATTATTAGCTCTCCTCTTGTCCAGGTCCAACAAATGAAAAACAGATTTGCATGTATAAATAACAGCGATGTGCTGAAATGATTTATTTGGTAAAGTTACTGTTTTGGAAACTAAAACGTCCTATCATGTCAAGATCCAATCTGCCCTCACATGGCAAAGGAGATTTCTCTAGGGTCTACTCCTAAAGAAAATGTTGGAATCCTATTAATAGCTTACTTCCGCCATGTGAGAATTACAGTGGAATCCAGCTATGAGAAGGAAGCTTAAAATAACGATTATGAGAACCTACTGACAATAGACCCTGCTATTTCTTATTGCATTCAAGACACAAGACAGAGATACTTCTCTCCCAAAAGTAAAGGAAGAGTATTTTTCTACTGCATTCATTTTCATCCTTATAGAGAATTAGAATTGGAAGGTAGTTCTATGGCCATTACATATCAGAGCACTGAGGAGATGACAGCCACGGATGTGGGTTGGGCCATGTTTCTGTATGTTCTGCTTAAGAACAACAAGCATTGAAAATTCAACATTGCATCACAGTCTTCCATTTAGAAAACCTTAGAGGAAGGATGCAGAATCATACATAGTCTAGAATGCTCCAGGAATATACGTGACTGGATCTGAGAGATACCGCTGGTGATAGCAGTGAATACAGACTCAACTGTAGCCAGTGCTAAGCATCGTTCTGACATGAAGCCAATATTCTCTGTAAAAGATCAGTGACCTTGCTGGGAAATGGATCTGAAGAAAGTGAAGTTGAAGATTTGATAATACCAGTATGGGGCCTGTTTCTTATCTGAGGAGAAGAGGGTAGACAGAGCCAGTCTTGAGCAATCTGGGAAGAAAACGGAATCCCAGCTTTGGTGTCTACAAGCTGATTGGCTCTGAGAGACATTTCTTAATTTCTTTTATTCCCAGAGTCTTCTTTTGAGGATTGGAAATAGTGAATGTCTAAGTTGTCAAGGGCAGGGAAAAGAAAGAGACATCCTTTGTGCAGCTCTGAGCATAGCGTGGGTATTCAGGAAATAATACTATTTATTTACTAACTGTAACTCTTAATGTACCTTTTAAAGTGATGACTGCTTTTCTAAAGCTGTCCTTCTACATTTTAAAGGGTCCTCTACCTTCCCCCCATTAATTGATTAATTTATTTACCTTACATTCCAATTGTAGCTCCCTCTCCTTCCTCTCCTCCTAGTTTCTCTTCCCCTTTCTCCTCCTCCCTCCTCCCTGTCTCCTCAGGGAAGGGGAGGCCTTCCAAGGATATCAACCTGCCTTGGCATTTGTAGTTGCAGAAGGACTGGATGTATCTTCTATTGAGGCTAGACAAGGCAGCCGTTGTTGGGGGAGGATCAAAAAGCAGGCAAGAGAGTCAAATAGCCCCTACTCCTGCTGTTCAGAATCCCACATGAAGACCCAGCTGGACATCTGATAGTGTCCTGAACCCCTTAAACTGGTGACTGGTTTTTTTTTTTCCTTCTAAAACCATATGGGACCTAACATGACCCATCAATTGAAAGTATAGGTGAAGTATGGTGCATACATGTATTTTCCTAAAAAGGAGGGTAAGGAAATTTTAAATGTGGCTTCACCTAAATTGTTCCTACAATATGGAATAAAAATATGCATGATCTGAAATTTCTATAGATGTATCTGTACTCTTCTTTCTCCGATATTAAGATAGTCTCTCTCTTGCTATCCAGTCTTTCCCTTTCTCCTTCTCTCTCTCCTCCTCTCTCTCCTTCTCTCTCTCTCTCTCTCTCTCTCTCTCTCTCTCTCTCTCTCTCTCTCTCTCTCTCTCTCTCTCTCTTCCCCTCTCTTCCTCCATCCTTCTCCACCCCTCCCCTCCTCTGTGTTTGTATATGTGGTTGTTCACATGGACATGCATACTTGTGGGTTTAGGGAATGTTAATTTCATAATGTGACATAAGTTTGCTGAGAAAAGACAGAACAATTATGGGACCCAAGAAGTTGATGACAGATGTGTGTATGGGGTGGAGCCTGGGAAACTGTGGGAAGAGTACCCAGAGAAAGCAGGGGGGTTGAAGTAAGCAGAGCAAGGTGAAACCAACAGCCCACTGGGCTCTGGATTTGGTTGGTTGTTTTGAGGTTTGAGCAAAAGGGACGATAAGGGACCTGTGGAATGGTTCATATGAGAAACAGGACTCCAGTGGACCCATGAGATGGTTCATATGAGAAACAGGACTCCAGTGGACCTGTGGGATGGTTCATATGAGAAACAGGACTCCAGTGGACCTGTGGGATGGTTCATATGAGAAGCAGGACTCCAGTGGAACTGTGAGATGGTTCTTATAAGAAACAGGACTCCAGTGGACCTGTGGAATGGTTCATATGAGAAACAGGACTCCAGTGGACCTGTGGAATGGTTCATATGAGAAACAGGACTCCAGTGGACCTGTGGGATGGTTCATATGAGAAGCAGGACTCCAGTGGAACTGTGGGATGGTTCATATGAGAAACAGGACTCCAGTGGACCTATGGGATGGTTCATATGAGAAACAGGACTCCAGTGGACCTGTGGAATGGTTCATATGAGAAACAGGACTCCAGTGGACTTGTGGGATGGTTCTTATGAGAAACAGGACTCCAGTGGATCTGTGGGATGGTTCTTATGAGTAGTATGTGACTGGTTCTGGGCATAGAGGAACAAAGGGAAGGATCAGAAGTGTGTGTTCTTTTATTAAAGGTCATACAAGAAAACATTCTAGAAGAAAAAAAAACAACAACAAAGAAATGCCTAAAGTAGAGACAGAGTATATAAATCAGATAGAAAGAGAAGAAACCAAGGAAGCTAGCAACTGATAGGAATGAAAGCAGAAGACAACTGTTGGATCTGTTATTTTGTGACTCAGAAGTTGTATGTCTCTGGTGGCTTAAATATCCCTAGGAGGTGGCTTTGCTTGTGTGAAGCAATGTTGACATTTGACATGAGGATAAGAATGTCTTGTCATGGTAGGTGCCATGAGGAGCCAAGATCGTGTGTGTGTTTGTGTTTGTGTTTGTGTGACAGTGCCTACCTAACATACATGGACATAGATTTAATCCTAGTGTGGCCTCAATAGAGTTCAGTTTAAAAAGTTGTTTAAACATTAAACATTCAGATGCATGAATACAATTCAACTTTGGATTTATATTACCACAATGCTTTTCTTTAAACTTTTTATTTAATATGTGTAAATGTTTAGCCTGCATGAATATATGTGTTCCACATGCTGACCCATAGTCCACAGAAGTCAGAGGAAAGCATCTTGGAACTTGGTCCTCTGCAAGAACAACAGTTACTCTCAGTGGCTGAGACATCTCCCAGCCCTATTCAGATTCTTGTTCATATTTTGTGATCCTCTCTCCTCAGGGTACAGATGTGTGTATATCTACACATAAATGCTACAGCGAGCACATTTTAGTAGTTATTATTTGTTAGTCTCAATGTTAAGAGATTTAAACAAATATTCCATTCAATCCCAAAACAAGCCCCATGAGATGAAAGTTATTGACTCTCATTTTCCAGATATGGAAAGAGATTTGACTGTGGTAAAGGAAGCCCCCGGCCCACATCACACATTTAGCAGACATTAAGGTGTTCAGCAGGAACAGTCGGATGCCACATCCTGTAAAAGGGCAGCCACTCTCTATCCTGGGTAATATGGAGCTGGCTTAACAAAATGCCATTCTAATAATCATAACAACAACAGAAGGCCCAGGGTCTCGGATCTGAGCTTTCAAGGCTGATTCTGAGTCTTGTGGCACCGGTTTCATAAAACACCCCAAAGTAGATGTAGTCTGACCTTTTAACCTTGCGCTGTTCTCCGCCATGTTTTATTACTTCTCTGTACACCAGGCAATAGGACTCCAAACAGAGGAGAGGGCAGCTTAAAGAAAGGAGCGTGAGACTATCGAGAGCCCTTTTCGTTTTCCCCTTACACGGGTCCCACAGGTCTGAGAAAGTCAAAGGCTTGATATTTACCATTCATTGGCTCGGCACACATGGAGATCTTCGCTCAGAAGCCACAGAGAATGTAAAAAAATGAAGCTGAGCACCTCCCAGCAGTCCCGGTGTTTCAGGAAGACACACGGAGGCTGTTCTTTGAGGGCTCTCGGGGCAGCTCCTTATGAGTAGCAAGGCAAGAGTCAGTACTCTCAGAGAGCCCTGACCTTCACAGATGTCTCCAGAAGGAAGCCCCAGAAATTGCATGTTTCCAAAGATTAGAATTTGGGTGAAGTTTCTTAAAGGTCACAGAAGCTTAACAGCCAACAGCTCATCAGTTGCTACACAATTCTGCCTCAGTTGCTTGAACCACCCCTCTCTTCTGACCCTGCAGCTTGTCCTGTCCCTCTCTATAATGCATCTTATTCTTTCTTTTCCACTAACTGTGGAGAGCTGCATTGGTATCAAGTTTAGACAGTGATGGAGTGGCACACACCTGGAACAGGAAGCCCAGCTTAGTATAGCTGAAGTACCTGGGGCTCACCTGGAGAGAAACGGACATAATACATTGACTGATACAGACTCTGGCTGATAGAGATGAATGCAGTACTCTGTCTTTGCTGAGGTTTTCTATGTGCCCAGTGATACCAAAGGACCCAGAGAAAATCCCGTCGCATGGTTCAGAAGCACGGTTAATGTCTGTTTACTTACTATTAATGTTTCCTGTCTTATGTGTGTCCTCCCTAATTCCTAGGTATAGAGATTTCTGGAAATGACTCATGCCTGGCATTTTCATCATTGTGTTTCCAAATCCTAAATTGATATCTAACATATAGTCTGTGATCAAATGCTCTGCCAAGTGCCCCTAACTAGATGACCTTACTCTTCTTTGGGAAATTAGTTGTTAACACCGTGCCTACTTAAGCAAACAGCATGAGGTGCTCCTGCAGTTCCAGGGTAGAGGAGCTGAGGGGCCCTTTAACACGGAGAGAGGATCTTTCCAATTCTCAGATTTCCTTTAAAGAGTGCCCTATTGCGGTGATAGGTGATATAAGGGAGGTTTGCTAGTTATTTTATCCATCGTTATAACAAAATACAAGACAAAGCAATTTAAGGAGGGGGAAGGCTTATTTGGCTTGCAATTCTGGGGTAGGGAACCCCGGACAGCATCACAGGCAGGAGCCAAGGAGAGCTAGTCAGCTTCACCCACACTCAGGAAGCCGAGAGTAAACAGGAAGTGGGCCCCACTTTCCCACAGGAAGAGGGCTCAAGGCCTGCCCACTCCCTCCCCCGGAACTATATCCTCTTATGAGGTTCTACTTCCTGGGGTTCCACAGCCTTCTCAAACAGCGCCACCATGAAGTCCAAATGTTCAAACATCGGAGCCTGTGGGATCCTTTCATAGAAGAGTGGAAGAACACAGCAGATCTGATCTTCAGGTTCCCAGAATCACACGGGACAACAATTCTTTTCTTTGGTTAACCAAAATCTGCATATTCAGGATGTCTGTGGTATTGTGAGATTCATTTACCTGTCCACGTACACCTGCCATCCTGGAAGGTATTTCCAGCATAAAGGCATGTTCTCAACATCTGCTTTAATACAAGGACGATGCAGCGCGGTAGATACCTGGAGATATTCTGGCCTAACGCCAGATGTTCCATTGTGATGACATTGTTGTGCTTTAAAAAAGAGGCATTCCTCTGTTACTGTGATAAAAATTTCTCCTCCAAAGTGAAAACAAGTTTCACAGAGACAGACATCAGAAACAAGTCAACCTAATTGTTTTTTAAAAAAGGAAGATCCTTTAAAGTCAGTTCCTTAAGATTCTTCCTTCACTATTTCACATCAGCATTTCCTCCCATGTATGCTTGCATGTTTCTTTGGGTGTACATCAAGCATGTGAGGATGTCTGGTCAGTGCCTGTGGGTACCCACGGAAGCCGGAAGAGAGCAGCAGGTCCTATATCTGGATCCCCTGAAAGAGCAGTAAGTCCTCTTTACCACCAATGCACTGCTCCTTCCTCTCCAATCAGCATTCTTGGGGACTTCACTTTTGATGGGCTCCACCTCCCTTGCAATATTTGATGCCACCCCCTTGGCAATTTTTGTTGAGCTCACATTTCTGAGGTCTCGGCATCTAGAGAAAACACGACCACATATATACATCTGTCATTAGTGAAGTTTTCCACGTGCAAAGTGGTGATCAGTGATCTAGAAAATTTAGGTCATGTGTATAGCCTAGGTCTCAAGTATCACTAGTTTCTTTGTGTATATTTGATGCTGGATGCATTCATCTATGGCTTGAAAGCAGTGTTCAACCAAGGGCTGGAAGGTTTAAACCCGTGTCTTAAACTTTCCCTGAAGCATTGACAAATAGGGTTTCTGAAACTCCTTAATCTATATTTGTGATATTATTATGATCTACAGGATAAAAGCTAGAGATTCTGGCTTCTGTTAAGATTCTTCTAAAGCTCCAGAACTCAGGGCACTCATTTCAGCTATTTGATGGCTCTGATTGTGGCCATGACCCACCATGCCTCACTCTTTTGGTGTTTTTCTTAATTGAAGAACTTTGCAAATTCTGGAAGTTATCTAAAAATCAGACTCAGGCTAAATTGAAGGATGTTAATAAGACAACTTGTAGCTGAAGTTAGAAGTTTTGGCAGTTAAGATCCACTGTAGTAAAAAAATGTAGAAATAAAATTATTACATAACACAGTAATTCTACAATTATCATATAATTGGGTATATAGCCAAGAGAAAAGAGTTGGTATTCTGAAGAGATAGTTGCACCTAGTGTTTAATACAGCACTGTTTCTAGTAGATAAGACATGGGAACAAACTAAGGATCCATCTATTAATGAACTAATGAAAATCTGTACATTGATGGAATATTACCCAGCAGTTAAAAAAAAAAAAAGCCCAAAAAACCTAAACCCTTCACCCTTTTCAGCAACACAAATGGAACCAGGTAAGATCATGATAAATGAAATAAACTACAATTCACACGGTAGAAGAAGAAAACCCATATTCACAAATTGTCTTCTGACCACATGCAGGTAGTGGTATGTGCATGCCCACACACATACATGCAACATAAATACATGTATAATTTTAGAATTGCATGTGTGCAGCATTAGGTCTCTTACTCGGTTGTAGGCCGCATACAGATGTGTTGATGATAGACCCACCACGTGTCAGGCAATATATACCATAGGACAAGGTGTGCAGTGGGCCCCACCGTGGAGCTGTGAAAAAGTGCACATGGTAGTGTTCCCACAATGCTCAATTCACCCAATGACTCATTTCTCAGACTGTATCCCATTCTTAGGCAGGCTATGCTTTCTGATTTGGTTTGATAATTTATTTATTTATTTATTTCTATTTATTTGCATTTCTTTCTTTATGCTCCAAATACTAGTGTAGTTTAGAGTTGATAATAACCTGTATTTAGCAGAATGTGGTAAGTTTCTGATCAAGATTTTGCAAAGGAAAATCTTGTTGAGGTAAATTTTGAATTTGTCTTATTTGTAATATTAAGCCATTGTTGCCCAGAAGGCAAAGACTGCCTCCTTCTCTCTTACCTCCACTGGACCTGTGCTGGCAGATTCCCACATCCTAATTCACTATGGGCAAGCATCTTTCCAGAAGACAGGTAGAATGATAATTAAATGAAAAAGAAAAAGGGAGAGAGAAAAGGATACAGGGCTGCTCCTGGGTATGTTAAAGGAGGATTATTATAGATATGAGAGTGAGCATAGCCAGAGGCATCTGGAAGTGTCCAGAGGGAACATGCCCCTGAGCTAGGCTATGTGAGGAGAGGAGGAGGGGACATGGAGAGGAAGAGAGAGGAACCTGAAGGCAAGGCCACGAGGGCAAAAAGGCAAAGGGTCCTGCATATCCAAAATGACTGCATTCTACAGGGAAGAACAGAATGTATAGAGGAGGGCAGACCAGCGGATGGGCTGGAAGTTCAGGGCCTGTGGAGGGGCATGACATAGCCAGGGGGACCCTGCAGCAGGTAGGGACTGAGGATGCTGGGAGAATCTGGCACCAGCATCACCTTTTATGTGTTAACAGCCACCCCAGTTAGCCCTTTGCCCTGAGAGACAAATATTTGAGACCTAACAATGTCCCCTCAGTTAAATTGTTGAATGAGAAATGTCCTCCTTTGGCTCTGGTCTTTGAACATTTGGTTCGCAGTTGGTGGTACAGTGTGGGAGGTTTAAGAGACTCTCCCTTGCTGGAGGGAGGCGTGTCACTGGGGGCAAGTTTTGAATATTTATAGCCTTACCTCATGTCTCCTTCACTCTCTATACTTCGCACTTACAGGTGAAGATGCGATGTCTTAGCTTTCTGGTCTACCACCACACTCCTGGTATGTTGTCCGGCATGCTTCCTCCCGAGCTGTGAAGGCAATCAGGCTCTTTCTTCTAGAAGTTGCTTCTGCCTGTGGTGTTTTATGGAAGTAACAGAAACATAACCAGTTCAGTGGGCATAGAGGAGTTGTTTTTTAATTTTTATTTTTTTATTTTTTGTCTTTAAAGAGCTAAGTCTTTCTGCCAATGAAGTTTTTTTTTTTTTTTTTTTTTTTTTTTTTTTTTAAGAATTATAGCATACAACACAGATAAAGCAGAGATGCATTGCTTGGAAGAGGATTGGAGTGACGCCCAGGCCCAGAAGCTTTCTGGTCTCCTTATGCACCATGTGGGGCTCCCATGATGCTACGTGGAACCCTAGATTTCCAGCATTGGGCAAGAACATCACATTAGCAGTAGGCCTGCTGTATTCTTCATATTCACTCACTTTTGCATGAAACACAACTCTAACAAGTCTAGCTGTATAGCTGCCCAGTATATAACATGTTTATAGGCAATAAATTATGTGGAAGGAATAGCTTTAAACGCTGGCATGGTGAGCTCACAGGGCTGATGTTGGAAGCCAGGAATGTATCTGGAAAAACTACAAGATGCATCTTTTAAAAGAGAAACATATTTTTTCTTCCTGTCACATTTTGCTTTAAAATCTTACATCTATAGAACACTCACTCTGTGGCTGAGGACCTACCCTCTGTTATGGTATTTGGAGATGGTTGATGTTCACGGTTTACAATGTTTGCTTTATGTTACATTTAGAGTCATATATTTCTCTATATCTTTCACATTTCAGACATTTGATGTAGATCAAATATTACTTAATGCACAGTGCAAAATAATTATATTTGCAATTATCCTTAAAGATCCCTCATACTCCTCATGCAGTTTCAAAAATAAGGGCAGCATTCAGAAATATTTAACCTAATTTTAACAGGTAGACTGAAACCCAACCAACATCATTTGTATATCAAGGTGCTATGAAAATATGGAAGAAAATTTAGGATTATGAGGACATTTTTTTTTGTATACTCTTCTAGGTCAAATTTGTAAGGCACTGAAGGAAATATAATGATTCATATCAGAGATAGTTTAGTGACACTATATTACCCCCTCCGAGGCTCAGGGATCTTCTTGGGAGAGGAGGTGGAGAGAATGTGAGAGATGTGCAGCCGGGTGATGTCTTCCAAATATCATGTGGCCCCCACCCTCAGAACTCATGGCAGCTGTGGTGATCTGCCCAAGACCTGCAACCAGGTTGGACCCATCAACATTTTAACACAGACAAGGGAGAGAACCATGAAGCCCATCCTTCCAAAAGGCCATGAATGATTCCTCTGAAGGGAATGTGGTTTTTCTCTAGTGGTATAGCCCTTAATCTAGTAAATAATCTTATCCATGCTTGGGTAAACAATGCCAAGTAAACTCAGTGACTTACTCATTTTAAAAAAATGAAAACAGGAAGAAGGAGGCTGAGAAGAAGGACTCCATGGAGGAAGGAGGAATAAAAGAGAGGGACGGGAGGTGGAGACAGAAACTCATCAAGTGATGTATGAAACAGTCAAACAACAAAGAGCAGTTCAAATGCTTAGGGACGTTATTTTTAGGGAGAGCTCTTCCCTAGTATATGAAAGGCCCTGAATTCAATCCCTAGTCCTGGGCATGGAATAGATTAACAATGCAGATTTTAAGTGTAGAGTCAAGATTTAGTGTGGTGGTGCATATTTACCTGAGGAGAATATTTTACTTTCAATGCTGTTGAATAAACAAGGCCTGGCTGCACATATCAGCCTTTTGTGATCATTAAATAAGTTATTGGTAGGAAAATCTAGCAGGTTATATTGAAAAGGGGAGTAGTTGATAATACAGATGCTTCAGGTAGCTTTGACCCTTTAGCTTCCTGATGTGCTCCCTCATCCCTTCTACCCCTTTCCACCTTCCTTTTAGACCTTGCTCACTGTGGCTGTGAAATGGCTGGTTGGGGGTCTGGAAAGAGGAGTGGAACATAGAGAGAATAAGGAACTAGGTGATCATTTATTAAAAAGACTCATCAGTGTGACTATGCCAATGTGATGCCCATGTCAATGTCTGCTCTGCCCTGCCCTGACAGCTGCAGAGAGGGGGAGGCAATCTATGGTGACTTCAACCAGTTACTTCCCACTCTCAGAACCCCAGAAGGTGATAATCTTTGTGTGAGTTTTTAACATGGAGTTAAGTTCCTGGTTGGAGTGGTCAAAGACTTTATCCAAACTGGTCTTTAAGGATTCAAGTCCCCTGTGCATTGCCAAAGTCCATGTAAGTACACTACCTCCCATTAGAGGTGCCCAAAGCCTATCTATTTTCTTGTGGATGATAAGTGAGATTTTTCTTTTTAGAAAAAAATAATCTATATGAACCTTAACTTTTTTTTCTTTTTTTTAAATTTATTGATATATTTATTTACATTTCAAATGATTTCCCCTTTTCTGGACCCCCACTCCCCGAAAGTCCCATCAGTCCCCTTCCCTCCCCCTGTTTATCTCTTGACATTTTCTGGTTGTAGTTGGTAAGACATCTTTTCTGTCTCTGGCACAAAGAATACTTTCTCCTAAGGTTTTTTCAAGACCATCCCCAAAACAAGACAGGGACCATCTAGAGTCATTTATTTCTTGCTTATAGATATTTTTTAAAAGATGACAAGAAATCCCAACATCAAGAAGGCTACATAGTGAGACCCTGTCTGAGATGTGAGAGGGAGAGGAAGAGAGAGGAAGGAAAAGACAGGAGTTAAAGGAGGACGAGAGGGGGGAGAGAGGGAGAAAAAGGCATGATGGGAAGAAGAGATTTGACTTTTGAAAAGGTATTTTGAAATGGTAGACAGCCTGTAATAGAATTTGCTGAGTGATTGTGAAGTCTCTCTCTTTGGGTGTATTTGCTTTCCCAGTAGAGCAAACATGAAGCCTAACTTGTTGCTTTACAAGGGTCCAAAAGCTATGAGAATGTGGATAACAAGTTATAAATCTCCATGCTACTTGGGTGTGGATAAAAGTTCCAGGCCAAATGCCCAAGTGTCCACTTCATAACAAGAATAATAAGGCTATTTGAAAGCATGGGCCAGATCCTAAGCTATAGTTGCCTTTTTTTTCTAGAGGACATTCAGACATGTTTATGTGCACACTTTGGAACTGGACCCAAGGCAGAGGGCACAGTTGACTTTCTGACTCCATAGTTTGTCACTGACTCTTAATGTATTTCAAGACATAAGCAGTAACTTCTAGATGAAGGGCGTTTTTCTTTGGGACTTCATCAATTATTTCACTTTCTCTTGGCAATGACCACCGCCCCTTCTGAAACTTCAACCACTGGGCTGACTTTGTTCTGGAAACTTTTACGCTCTCTCCCTACCTTCCTGGAGACATGCTTCATGCATTAACTTGTTTAATCGCTCCAACTTTTACTATAGCTTGGCAACTGGTACATCACTGAGTTGCATGTTCCCAATTTAAATGCTTCTAGAATGTCTTTAAATAGGTTCCAATGGACTTAGTCATTGCTATTCAAATGAGGGAACCATATTTCAAGAAACAGAGCTTGGGGAGAGGGATGAGGTGACTAATGGGCTATAAGAGAAAACCATCCATCAGGACACATTGGAGACTAAAACAGATGGTGAAGAAATGCCCCCGAGTCCATTCTCCCTGCCCCAGAGGACCTACCAGTTTTATTTCCAGCAAGCACATGCTCTGGCTGGCTGCCCCTCACAGCTTCTGGCTGATGTTTCCTATTTAAAGATCTCGGGGAAGCAGGAAACTCACCTGTTTCTCAGATTTTGACCTAAGAAAAAGCCCCATAAGGGAGAGGAAGGGCAGTGTGGAGACCCTAAAGCAGGTGCTGACATTAATGGAGGATGGGCTGGTACCACATACAGGTGCTGTGCTTGAGTTTAGTGGGTGTTAGTGGGCACAGGAGAGACAGTGGGTTTCAGGCAAACTGTCAAAGTTCCTATTCTCCTCTCCTGCAGCTTCTCCTCTCCTCAGTCCTCTAGACACCTCCCGATGTGCAGGGTGTTTGTGGCCTTGTGGATGCCCAAGTCTCAATGCTGAGGCTTCTCTTTTATGGAGAAATGAGCAACTAGACCAACTTGTAAGACTGTGAGTCTTCAACATCAAGTGGGTTGGCAGCACAGCCCCAACCCCACAAGGATGACGTGTAACTTACACAGGATTACACATGTCCTGAACCCGTCTCCTGTGCTTCCTGCCTCCTCACCTCCTTACTATGTTCGTGTCCATTTTTAACCAGGACTCTTCTCTCTCCATTCTTCTCCTTCTTTTCCTCACTTTTTCCCTCTCCCCACCACACCCCAAATTCTGGGAAGCAACGAGTTTAAGGCAGGAAGGACTCTGCCACAGCTATATATCTAGGACCTCAAATTTGCAAAGTTATCCTTGAAGGAAGCAACTTATTAAACTGTATCAAGTTGCAGTCACCCAGAGAAATGCTGTTTCTAGGAATTTTACCTGAGTATGAAAGACACACAAAAGGATGCCCATGTATTGCAAATCACCTGTACAATCAAGGGTGTTTTTTTAATAGCCTATGGGTATCGCTCAGTAGGAGAAAGCTTGCATGATCAAGGTCCTTTATTTAATTGTCACCATAAGGAAAGAAAAGAAAGAAGATGATCTGTATCAGAGATAGAGATAGGTAGGTAGGTAGGTTGGGGGGGGGGGGAGAGAGAGAGAGAGAGAGAGAGAGAGAGAGAGAGAGAGAGAGAGAGAGAGAGAGAGAGAGAGAGCACAGGTAAAAGCCCTAGCCACCAAGTCTAAGGACCTGATTTCTGGGAATGTGTAAACCTTCCACACTTATACAGCTCCACACAAAGAAATAAAACTAAAATTGTACACACATACAATAAGATACTGTAAAACATTTAAAATGCTGTGGCAGCCCTATTTTTATAGACATTGAAATATTTCCATGTAATAAAATAAACCAGGCTTTCCAGTTGGTGTGAGGTGATACAGTTGCTTTGTCTCCCGGCCACAGTTGTGTCCATTCCTACAGCTCTGTAAAGCCAGAGGCCACATGGGGATTTCTGAAGGGAGTTTAAATTAATTGGGTTTTAGCCGTTTTTTTTTTAAACCTCTGAGGACCGATGTCAGGCGAGAATATTCTAATTTGATTGTATTTTCTTAAAAGAGTGGATTTATGTCACATTCATCCCCAATCATAAAAACCCATTTTCATACACCTCTTTAAAATTTCTGTACCACTTTGAAACTCTGAGCAGGAGTGTCCCTCTTCAAGTCTGTGTTTAACTGTGCCTGACCACTGGGTCAGCTACTCGTTATCCCCATAGCCAGTGATTTATCCACCAGAGGAAAATGTCTTCTGAGATTAGGACTTCTCTCTCTCCCAGTTCCCATGTCATGCACCATTGCAATAACTGATGCTTGGAAAATTTTTTCCAGTTTTAAGTCCAAAAGTTTAGTGATCTGGATGCTGTTCCAAATATTTTAAAGTCTTGTATTACCATACATTAATTATATATGATTATTAATAACAGGTCCTATTATGACATTTTCATATGTGTATGCAATGGATTTTGATCATGCTCAATTGCAATTAGCCTTTCTCAGGTCCTCCCAATGCTGAGCTGTCCCTCTCTTCCTTTCTACAACTAGATACCTTCTATTTTCCACATTGTGTGTGTGTGTGTGTGTGTGTGTGTTTCCCAGCAAGTTTTATTAGATACCTTGCAGAAACATGGATCTAGGGTCCCATTGCCTGACAGTGTGATTAATGCTTTCTCCAGAGGCTACATATCCTTAAACATGATGGTGATATTGTCATAATGGTGATGCTCTCTCCTTCATCATTCCTAAAACTTAACTTGTCCAGTCCTTATAGAGCAAAGAAGAAAGCACACAGTGATCTGCTGTATGGCCTCTACAGTGTCATATGAACATAACATACAGCTCAAATCTTAACAGGGAAAAAAATCACCAATAATAATCATGACCTAAATCATGTATCAATGCTATATAAAGAGAGAACATTCTAGTAAGATATGAATAGTTCTTGTCCTTCACCTCTCACTCTCCTCACCTCTGGCCTTAAACTCCTCATGGACTTGGCATTGATACTCAGTTTGGGGATTAAAGCAGGACCTGACCTGGATTTGCTCCAGGTTGCCCATGCCCTAGATTGAAATGTTAAAGGACTTGGAGTGAAATAAGTTGCATTTTTCAGTGGCAGCTTCACAGTGACTAGGGAATTAATGTCAGCCAGGCAGTGATTTCCCAGTGGTTGGGTTTGTAGCAAAAGGCTTCAACTTTCATGTGTGGCCTGTTTGAAGTTGAAAATTGTTGTTAGACTCTCCAGAGCTGTTTGAGGTGTCAGTCATCTTTCCCTTTTGTATCGGGTGAGAATGGGGGAGCACAGCGGCTGGGAATCATCTGTGACTTCCATCCCCAAGGCAGGTCTCTGCCGGGACCCGGCCGAGCCCATCTCCCAGGGAATTCAAAGCCGTAAGACTCTGTAGTTCCCCTGGAACCCTGCAATCCAGGGAGAGAAAGGAGGTTCACATCGCGGCGATACGGTTGTTATGTGCAAATGAGTATCTCTGGCATTTTCATCAAAGATCCAATTTTCCATCCCAGGATATCATTCTCCAGAGAGGTAGTGGTTAGACATTATAGTAACTGGGACAATGACAGTGCAGCAAGCAGTGGCATCCCTTTATGGGCCACACATGCCACATAAGATTATCTCATTTGATTGTCCCCATAGCTCCATCAGATAGATGCAAACAGCTCCAGTTTAGAGATTCTACAACCGAGGCCAAAGAGCCAACAAAGTGAAAATTGAAGCCGTTTAAGTTGGTTGTCATTGCTGACATATTAGAAAGTGGTCTAAGGAGTCAAAAGAGGTGACTTGCAGACCCGGCCCCAATTTCTTGCTACAGCAGACCTTCTCTTACAGTTTTCCTTATGTGAGAGCCATAGTTATTTCATCTTAAAGTGGGACACCACTTCCCTCTAAAGTTCCTGAGAAAAATCAGAGTTCTTGTTCACCAGATGTCTTACCAGTGAATGACTACTGCGGCAATTGACCTGTGATCATTTTCGCTTGAACCAAATGTTCTCAACTCTTTCCTTTGGCATTATTTTTGGTCTATTTCTGGTTCCTCAAAGCCAGGGGGATACTTCTGACCACTTGAGCCATAGCCCTTGCTAGAGATCTTATGTTCATCCCCAACACAGTCAAAAGACCACAAGGAGCCCATAGATCTAAGGCACATAACGTAGATCTCAGGTAAGTACTCTTGTGAACTTGAAAGGACTGTATAGTTTAAGAACTGTGGGTCTGAGTAGTTGGAGAAGACTAAGTTTTACCAAACAACTTCTTAGAGTGGGTAGGACAGCAATTTAATATGTGGACTTTGAAGCAGGGGTTGAATTCTTGCTGGTTCATGCTCTGTATAAAGCAAATGAGTCTCTTGTCAGACAGTGAACTCAGTGACCATTACAAAAATCCTTTTTCTTGAGGCTTTTCCAGTTATAAAGACTGTCAGTTAAAAGTAGCACTGTCTCAAATCTTTTACACTCAGGGCATCCATGTAAAAATGTAGAGTTATAGATGGACATTTTGAGGAGATACTTGGGTAGGAAAAAAAAGGGTCATCACTGTCATGGAAGCTTCTGTCATCCTCAGATAGCTACAGTGTTATTTGTAGTGTCCAGGCTCCTGTATAACTAAGGTTGATTGATGGGCAGGGAAGCCAGTGGTATGATATGACCTCCTCATAGATATGTGTGATATCTAGTACCCGAAGCCAGCTCTCTGTCCTTCTGGGCACTTCAGGGAGCCATAAAGTCTCTAAATCTTTCCAGCTCAAACCAGCTGAAATACACTCTGGTCTGCACAAGTGACAGTTCTGACCCATGACCTGAAAATGTTATCATGGAATAGTTACCCTCTTTGACTACGGTTGCCTCTTTACAATGGGAATAATAACATGAGTGCCTCTCAGAGTGTAGTTAATGTCAAATTAAATAATGCATGTAAGATATTATCTTTGTATATGGTATGAATGAGCTCTCAGAGAACTTCCAGAATAGGACTGAGGGCAGACAATTGAAGAAATTACAGTATGGAAGATGCATCAATCACCAGGGACAAGAGCATTAAGGAACAAACACAATTAAGGAAAACCGTTTGGGAACCAAACTGCACCCACACCCACATGCATTCACACATACATACATACACAGGACAGTGAGATCTATTGTATGGTTCCAAGACAACCATGTGCAGAGGTCAGGAGAAAGGATGCTTGCTATGTAACCAGTCCAGTCCAAAGAAGAAAGGACAAGGTTGATCAAGACACGGAGAGAAAAGAATGCAGTTCATGGGAGAAGCTAGGGAAGCTAAGTGTAACCTTAATGGAGAATAGATAGGACTCAGGATATGCATACATAGAGCAGATAGTGCTGGTCTGGAGAACAGCCTGGGTGCTCACAGGACTTCCCCTAACAACTTCCTTAAATACTCCCACCTTGGACATGCCCATCTTGGTTCACTTTAGCTATCCATTTGCACGTATATGAAAGACTACTCTGTCCATACCCCAGGCTTTCCAGTGTCTGTGTTTTACACATCCAGAACACTGTCTTGCTTATTTAGCTTCTCTGCAACTGTTTGTCAGTTGTATTTTGTGCTAAGCGAAGATGACTGAAGCATGTACTTTCGCCTGGAATATTTTGTAAAACAGCAAATAGCTTTCTATTTGAGTAAGGACCTCGGGAGCCCCACCCAGGGCTTACATGGAAAGTTTGTTCATTGACTTTTGTGCAGTAAGAGTTGTTTACGACACGAAGGGCTTGTGGACAGGATCCATCTCTCTTTTGACCTTGTTTGTTTTTTTCTTTCCTCCTGTGACATTAATTATTTCCCAACCATGTGGGTTTTCTTTCTTCCTTTTTTTTTCTCCTAACTTAGAATTCATGCATGAGGTTGAAAGAGTCATGTGTGTATTTTTAGTTTTGTGTTATATTTTATCCCGAGACTTCTGTTTCACAACTGGGTGTTTCAGCCATCTAGAGAACACTCTTTAGCCCAGTGGGCCCTTCTGATTATAGGGTAAGGAGCCCTGTAATCACTGTGGCTATTTCCCTGTGGATTTTCGCAGAGTGTCCTAGGAGCTTTCAGATCCATGGAGCTGGAACTTTGGATAGTTTTAAGCTGCTGTGAAAACACTGGGAATTGAACACGGGTTGGGAACAGCAAGTGCTGTTAACTGCCCATTCTCTATTCCTAGGTGCTGTCATTTTTATTCTGCTCCTGTGCAAGGTCCTTTAACTTTCAAAATGCCTTATTGTATAGCCTATCATTTATCCTAATCCAGGACCTATCAGATAAGCAGGTATTTTAATTCATATTTTAGCAGATGATAGATAATACAACAGAACAGAAAGTTCTAGGAACATCCTTGAGGTTACGTGGCTTTAAGAATAAAGCTGTTATAATCTTGGCTGTCCAAGGATTCTGAAGCAGGCATGTGTAGTTGACAAGACTGTACACATCTATCTATATATTACTGACTCATTCATTCCTTCAGAGAAAGATTGATCAATAAAGGCTGACGAGAAGCACTGGGCTATAGCCTAATCAAAAATGCCCCTAAAATTGTCATGAGTTGCCCAAGCTCTTCCTGTATCTTGAAACACCATAAAGTATGGTGGTTGCTGGATTGGTCTGCTTTGCCACTTAAGCGCAATGAAGCTTCAAGTTAAATTTCAAACATAAAATTACAGGAAACTAACTACTATTCTCTTTTGTGAATGGAATTTTCATATTTGTCTAATCACTGAGGAAGTGCCAATTTTCCATGAATATGGAAATTGCTTCTTTTTTTTCCCTTTAGGAGTCTAACATTTCAAAATGGCCCCAAGATTCCTGTATGAATTCTGAAAAGGACATAAACTCAAGCATCATGATTTTTGTGCAGATGCTGTCAGCCCAATGGCAGTCCCTGAACGGTGTCTTATTTCTGATGAGATCTAGGCTGCCAGCATCCCACTTTTTCTGCGGACAGAATCACCCCTTCTTTTATTAAAAACATCAGAAAGTCATGGAAACATGCCTGATGTCATTTTTGAATGTGAGGGAAAAGAATTTTGGAAGTGGGTTCTGCTTCACATTTCTAAAGCTTTTTTTTTTAACTCTAGTTTTTCCCTTTTGACCTTCCTGAGGATACATGTGGGTGTTAAATTGTTACCAAAGGGAGGGTCCCTTGTAACTACAACCACACACACACACACACACACACACACACTCACACAGCACACTTTCCCACACACTGGACTTGGCTCTGTGGAACCCTGGTGGAATGCTGAATGGAAAAGATGCAGAGTGTTTTTGATCTGCAAAGAAACATAGCCAGGATGACTACAGTCATTTTTAGATACGCATTTGGGCTGGAAGGCAGTGAGTGTGGAGGGAGAAGGCTGTGTCTAGTGAGCAAAACTCCCAATATTATGTTTTTAAACATTTAAACATTGAAGAAGATGAAGTAAAAAGCATTTCTTTCTCTTATTTCTCCTTGCATTTAGGGCTTGGGGACTCCTGTCTGATGCTTGTTCGTTTTGAGTTTGTACTATGAATTCAAGAACTGTTGAAGCAGAGAATGGCAATCTCTATTGATTTCTCTTGAGGCCAAGAGCTTGTTTCTTTATGAACAAAAAAATGATTCTTTTATACATATCACCCTGTCACTTCTTTTGTTTTCCACACATAAGTATATTCTGTTTTGTTTTCCTGGAAGGTTAGTGTTTCAGAACTTGGCTTTCTCCTTTTAGGGCTGTATGGTATTTCTTTGCATTGGTTTTATGACTCAGTGTTAAGAAGTATTGGAAATATAGTTGCTCCCCCTTACAGCTTCACCTTAAGCCTCTGCCTTTGCACAGGAGGACTATACTTCCCTAAGATTAATCCTCAGCATAGACTTCATAGATGAAGTGGTTGTATTCCCCATGGCAGAGGTCTAAATTTAAAAAAAAAAAATCATGGATCCTTACAAAGCCAAAACCCAGTTTCATCTAAGATAAGACTCACTCTAAAGGTCATGCCTGTGCTTGCATGCTCATTAGTGACACCCATCAAGACTCAGAGGAATGGGGCTTTCTGACACTAAAGAGTCTTAAGACATGACACTCAGCACTTATATCAGAATCACTGCTGTTGGGGTCTTGATGTCTATATATGACTTTTTGGCCCCTTATGGAAGACTGGGAGCCACTGCTAGGGTGAAAGGGTTCCAACACAGGAATCAATGCTCCCCCTTTTTGGATTTCTGTATCTGTAAAAAGACATGCATGCATATTATCCCCAATACACTTTTATGTAATATGGGCTTTCTGATCATTACCGAGCTATTTGGTACACCTTGGCCTTTGCTCTCTGCTAGCCCATAAGTACACATTATGTACATAGCACACATATGTACAGTGCTGCATATGAATAAGAGTCTGGAGAATAATCAGATGCAAATGGATACTTTAATGGAGGAATGGTGAGAAGGTCCTAGATGTGATTAAAGGGAAGGTGAAGGGGCACTTAAGCAATCATGTGACATAATCTTCAGACTGAAAAATAAACAGAATCCATACAGATTGTTAACTGCCAAGGTAAATGTCCCTTTGTCTTCTCTGCTTTGGGTTGTAAGATAGTAGAGAGATGTATGTGGAGAAAGGGTTGTCGTACACTGGCTAGGCACTGCTACTTTATAGCACAATATATCTGTCATGTACTTTCTATGAATTTTATCCATGTGCATGGTTTTACATGACCACGTCATTACCCTAATCTTGGCAGAGAAGAGAAATGTATATCTTCATTATATCAAAGGAACCAGGGTTCAGGGAGAAGGGATAAGATCTGGACTACCGATCCAGTATATCACATTCATTTCTAATATATGTGTTTGCAGATTTGGCACCTGGAGTTTCTGACTCTAAGCCTTGTGCTTTTTTATGTTAAAATGCAAACTTCTCAGGGACATATGATGGAGAGAAGTAGGGATTATGGAAATTTTTAAGAAATGAATGTGTGCTATACGAAGATTCTACTTTATGTTTTTAGACATTGTGTGAGAAAACACACACCCACACAAACACACACATACAGACACACACCCTCAATATATATCTTGAGCCATACTTAGCAAAGAGGCTTGAAAGCTGTAACTCCAATTTTAGAAAAATCTAGTGCTTTGCATAATTAAATCAACCAAAGGATGAATTTGCCTTTAATATCGACAATATATTTTGTAAAATGTTTTATAAACTGAATTATAATCATTTGTTTAGGATATTACAATATTTAAAATGAACTCACTGAGTTGATATTTTAAGCTTAGGTGAATATGGTCTGCAGGCAGATGCCTTTAGGGGTCTGTTAGAAGAGCACGCATTTGAACAACCCTATGGGTCTGCACTTGGATGCCAGTTCCCTCACTCTCCTCTTTGTTAGAAGACCTTGACTTTGTAAGCGTACATTTGTCAATCCTGGTTAATTTTCAGGAACATAACTTCCACGGTGGTCCAAGCATTGCTGCTCGCTGCCTGGGGAGTGAACCATTATAACTCATTTCCTCACGAATTTGGATTGTTTTCCCAATTAGTCAGTAATCACCATGCTGAGAATGTACAGGGCAATGTGTTTGGATGAGGGACTAGTAATTGGGAAAGCGCCCGCCCAAGAATGGGAACAGACTGAGGCTTGAAACAGTCTGGATGTCAAAATCGAAGGTCAGAAACACCTATTACGTGAAGCTATCAGGAGAAGTGAGAAGCCAGCAGGCATGTCTAGGGCAGGAACTATGAGGTTGAATTAGGCATTGTACGTTTTAAAAAGAAACAAAGTTTCTACATTTTTTCCTTGCCAATTTCTTCTGTTTTTCTTTTCCCATGGGAAAAGTAGAAAGAGCAATAATTTTGAGACAAGCACTAACAGTATAGTTCAGTAGCAGCACTAGGGTCAGTGGAGCCTTAACATCAAGCATGAGACCTGACCTACTCTCTCAAAACATCCTTGCCTGCTTCCGGTCTACTTCCGGTCTACGTCCGGTCTACTTCCGGTCACAAACCCAATGGGGCCATCTCCAAAGCTGGCTCATTCAGGGAGGATCTTCTGTGGTACAGGGGGAGGCTGGTATCCAGCCTCACATTAGGGTGTGAAGCAGAAAGGGAAGGAACTACTTTAGTTTACTAAGTGGAAAGAAACTCAATGGAAGAACTGAAATTTGTGCGTAAAGAGAGAAATTTATTTCTTCCTGGGTCTCTGTGGGAGAGAGGAGGGGAGGAACTCAAGTGTGTGGGTGTGGGTAAGGATCCCACGTTATGTTATGTTGTTAAGTAAAGCTGTTTGTAATCTTCTAGACTGTCTCGGGAAGGAAACCCAAGCCAGGATGCTGGAGGCAAATAAACAGTTCTATGATTCTTTTTTAACAACAAATTCTGGGAACCATAGAGAGGAATTTAATTTTACTACACTTGACCAAAATTCTAGGATAGACTGAGTGTCTATCGAAGCTTTGGAGGCTGAGCAAAAGGATGCTGTTATATATAATAGCCAATGGGGACTTACTAGGAACGAAGCTGATGTGAATAGTGTGTGTGTGGGGGTGCAGACAGAAATACACTTAAACACATATGCATGCGCACACACAGATCACCATATATGATATAAGTAAATTTGATTTTCAATATTTTTCCACAATTTCTTTTGAGGGATGTGGTAGACTGCATATCAAATAAGAATTCTGATCGATTTTAGATTTGTTGACTAATCAACGACCTTGGAAGAAGCAGTGGTCATGAAAGTGAATTCTGTTTTGTTTTTGGCAACTCTTGACACCCACCTCTGCCAGTTGTGAAATACACAATAAGTGATTTCATAGGTTCTAGTGCAATTCAAGTGGGGGAAAAAAACAGGGAAACTAACTGGACTGCCTCATCTGCATGCCACTTTGGGCTATCATTTATTGAGCTTCACAGGAAAGGCTTTATTGAGTAAGTATATAATTATTTGATTTAAAAATTTTCAGGCAACACCCCAAGCAGACAATTTATTTACTTACTAACAGAGCTGATTTTTTTTTAACGATCCAATGTAATACTTTCAAGGAATAAAATTAATAAATGAAAAAGAAGCTCGTGCTAAGAAGAGACAGAGGATGCAGGATGCTGTGTGCTCTCCTCCGTAAGGACCAGGCTTGTCCAGGTGTTGCACAGCTTTCTAACCATCTCCCTGTTGTCACAGAAGTAAACATGGCTGCCAGCAGAAATCTCAGCAGGCCCTTTCCACTTAAAAACCTCAGCATGGCTGTGAGAAGAGGAAAGATGTTTGGGGGAAAAGCAGCATAGCACCAAGAAAGAATTAGAGCGAGAGCAAGATTGTAAGTCATCAGCAAGCAGTATCAATTTCAGCAAGCCTCCCTAAGCCAGATATTTTGAAAAGGAAAAGATTAGGGACATGAGAAGTATTTTACACTTCTTAAGGAAACTCAAGAGTTTACATTGTTTGTCGGATTTCTGGAATAATATTTTTCCTAACACCTAATATTAGGCTATGTGGAATTGGAGGTCTGTCTGGATTACATTATTATTATTATAAGTAGCATGATTAAATTGTGCAGTGATGTCAGATTTCAGCTTGCCCTCGTGATTTCTCATCTAACCTGTTCTTGATGTCCCCTTTCTCATGTGTTTAGCTACCAAGAAAATTAATGATGGCTTCTGAACTGCTCTGTTTAATACCATTCCTTGAATTGTGTATTATCATAGCAACCATCCTTCATGGTACATGGGCTTCACAGCCATCTCATACATAAAGTGTGCAATAAGAGGCACCGCTCTACATATCATTGGAAGGAAATCCTGTTTTCCCAACTATCTAAGAACCTTCTTTGCTCTTTTTCAACTGTAAGATATTTGGGGGGTGAGGAGAGAGGGGAAATAGAAGGGTCTTGTTCTTTATTGTTTCTAAAAGAGGTCAAAATGAAAGTTACCAAGATGTTTATTTAGATTTTACACTTACAATTATATATTTATTTACTTGAGGTGTTGACCACTTTCAGGAGCTGGTTTTCCCTTCCTGCCTTTGGTTGTGGGATCCAGAGTTATCATGAACAGATTGCCAGGCTTGGTGACAAACCACTTTCGCCACCAACTCTCTGGTCCAGGTGTCAGACTTTCAAGTTGTAGAACTTATCCTGTAGATCTACTTTGGAAGGGAGTGAGTCTCCAATCATCTGAGATAGTTAATTCAGTCTAATGTGGAACTAACTACAGATTTCTGTCAGCAAAGAAAAATTGTACCAATGATTTCTGATGTCCCTTTTGCCTTAAACATTATATATGTAAACATATCGATGCACCATATTTTGTATAGAAAAAAATTGAATGGATAAAAGTCAAGTATTTTCTCACAGCCATGATTATGCCAATTTCTCAAAAAGCCAATCTCACTCCATGGAATTTTTTATAAATAACTGTATATCTTGTTGATTTTTCTTCTCTCTTTAACTTTATCTATAAAATTACAACTCAGTTCCATCACAATTGACCCCTCAGCCTTCTAAATCTCTTTCCTAATCTATACCACAAAGTGGTCCATTTGAAAACTATGTCCCCACCAAGACTTAATGGGGGGGGGTGGAGTTTTGACAATGCAAGACCTTGCCACAGCCAACTCTGGCTCTGTGTAAAGTAAGGACATTTTGCTAACTAGTTCAAGCCTGTTCCAAGTAACCTTGGTCCCAGGGTCTCATTAATCACAATATATTTTCCACAGCAACAAACTTGTACATTCAATAAAAAGCAATAGCTCTTAGCAAGAGTAAAACCCCAGGAGACAGAGCAGGAGAACATTATTTTTGATAATGGCTGGAGACATGAGTTCTATTAGAGAAAAATATAGTAGGAAAGCATAGAATAAAAATTGATACCTTCCTTAGAGCGAGTCCCAGCGGGATGCCGGGCAAGTGGGATGTGGGAGGGGCTGTACTTCCTGTGCCTTTGAAGGTAAGGGGAGCACAATGTTTAGAACATTGATGATTGGTTCAGTTTCTCATATAGCAGTGCCATTACCCGACAAGTGCAAGGAGGAGTCACCCTCATGATAACAACCAACAGCATCTATTAAGTGTCTGTTTTATGCCTGACGCACCACTAAGTATCAGGCATGCTTTAGTTCATTTGATTTCTCAATGGCTCGCTCATGTACTCGTTATCATTATCACTTGAAGTTGAGCAAGCCAAGGCTTCATGGATTATCTGCTACTGACAACTAACAGAAGGGACGTTCATCTCTGACACTAGGTCGCACATTTGTAACCAGTTGGCTACATAGCCTTCCAAGGCGCAGGCTCCAGTTTTTTTTTTTTTATCTCCAACAATGGAATGGTTATTGGTCATTGGGGGAAAATCACTGTTAAAGATCATTATCTCTCTTTGCAAGTCATCTGGAGGTTGCAGGCTTCCACCCAAGACCCAGAAACATATGAAAGGAATGGGAGTGCATCTTAGTGAACACGAAACTGTGAGACTGCATTGTGGCCTTAAAAAGCTTAGAGTCTTAAGATTTTGTGAATGGAAGTTAATGTTTTGGTCCAAATTCCAGTAATTCAGAAATAATGTAGTTAAGTTGAGTGGGATTGGAGACATTGTAGATAGATAGGTAAATAGAATGATAATAGGTAGGTATATGGAGTAGAGTAGAATAGAGTAGATAGATAGATAGATAGATAGGATAGGATAGGATAGGATAGGATAGGATAGATCAGTAACTGAATAGAGACAATGAGTAGTAGAAGGAAGAGATTGTATTTCACATTAATTTTTGGCTGTGTTGAATTAGGTGCAGAATACAAGTGTATCTTAGAGCTGCTCTTACCTATGGGTTTGAGCCTATGTGTAATTGAGAGCAAGTCATGATTTCTCTAAGTGTTACTCCTCTCATCTGTAAGTTCATGATGATAGTTTCAATTCTGCCTAAAGAGTCACAGGAGCTTAGCAGCTGCTTCTTGGTGTCAGGAAAGACCAGCACCTCAGTGAAGGCATTGCTGATGCCTGCCCTGGCCCTCTCAGGAACTATCCACTCTGGGTACCTCTGTTCTCTGCTCCATTACCCCATTGAGGTTTTTTTTTTTTTTTGCCCCAGACACTTGTCCCTGTCCGTAACAATCACTCATGCATTTGTTTAGATACTTATTAGCCTGCCTTATTCAATAGAACGTGACCTGTTTTAAGTTGGGAGGATTTGTCTTGTTTCTTCACGTCTATACCTTCAGCCTTTAGGAGATTGACAGTTATTGGGCAGAGGACCCACCGGTGTTCTCTCTGCCACTTCTAGGAGTGTAAACACAGTAACAGCTGATGTGTTTGTGAAAAAAGACATATGCCATGAGACCCATTCTAAAGATCACCCTCGAAGATTCCCTGAAGGAGAATCATCCGTTCTTCCTGTGATTCCAGTGTGCATCCCAGCTTCAGCAATATTTCATAGAGAAACTGCCCCCACGTTTTCAAGGATCTTTCCATCTTAGTTGGCAGTCAGTATCTTTCCTCATAGAGGAAAGGCAAATGTCTCTACCAGTTTCATGGCTTTAGCCCCAAATGCAGGCTCCTTTGGCCTTTTCGAATTACAAAGAGAAAAAGAAAGTGGGGGGGGGGGGGAATTCCCTGAGGGGGAAAGTATCTGTGACTAGAGAAGGGGGGCACAGCAAGGAGAGGGTGAAGTGAATCAGTACACAATGAAATACCCCTCTGTAGCGGTCTGTGAGAGCAAACGATAAAGAAATGAGAAGGAAAAAGCAGAGGAAACAGATGTAGCTGCCAGAAGTTAAATACACATCTGTTAAGAATGCTCTTCTCATATGCAGGGTCAGAAAAATATGTACAGATGTAGCACCCCACTGATTGACAGCGAGACCTCAGTTCTGGCTCGGGGAAATCTTGTTTACTTGACAGCACTTTGTTTTAAAGCTGGAGGCAGAGAAATGTCTTATGCATGTCCTTAAACTGGAAGGCCTTTTGTTCAGGATACTTATACCATTTGCAGATAATGATGCGCATAGCAGTTTCAGCTGTCTGCATATGCATTTTTATGTTTTTTTATGACAGTTCTGCGTACTGAACTAAAAGGCCATTTAGAACTGTCAGCGCTGACAGGCATCACCCTTTACATTTACAATTCTGTTAGCGTGCATTGTCAGGTGGGCTCGCCAGACTGCCGAAATGTGATTTCCTTTGAAACCTATGTATGACTTTAATTTAATACAGCAGCCTCAAAAGAGAGAGAGGGAATAAGAGAGAGACAGAGAGAGCGCCCAAGAGAGCTTTATTAAGTATTCTTTTTCCATTAATCTCCTACTTTTTTGTTTTGTAAGACCCTTCCTTTATTCCTAGGCTCCTTTCTTTTCTCTCCCCCACCCCCTCCCTCTGCATTATTTCCTCTTTCGTCTTTCTTCTCCATGGGATTCTTCACGTCAAGCAGAAGGGATGTCAGGCAACTGAACGACTTTACCTAGCTGAGCCAAGCCAGACTACCTCTCAGTTTCCATATGGCCCAGGGTTAATTTTCAGTCAAACCAATTTTTAAAAGACGTTTGGCAGAGTGTGGTGCCGAGTGAATATTCACAATCTGGACGGTGGGGACGTGGGAGGAATCCATGTAATCCGGCTAATGACTTATCATCTTGTATTATCAGAGCCACCTGTCTTTGAGAGAGCCCCGTTATCCTGCTCCCTATGCATTTATTTCAGCAGTATGGACTTCTATCTTGTAAAAGGGGGGGGGGGGCAGACATATGCACCTTGAGAGGAATGAAAGCCTAAATAAGCCATGGTGGGCGCTGTAAGCTTTGATGGTTCACCTGGGAAAAGTTGGCCGTGTGTGCAGGAGGCAGACATACTTCAATTCCAACTGGACCAAAATGAGATGCTAACATGTCCATCCTGACTCAAGACAAATGTGCTAAATAGCAAGGCAGCTTCAGCCTGAAAAGCCCACCCTGGAACTTTCCTGAGCTCAGAGCTTCTGCAGTGGCTGAGAGTCAGAAAGGAAGTGGGTCACAATTCCACATATACACTTCCGGTAGTCTGATGTAGGAGCTCACGGGATTAACATGAGCTCTAAGTCACCGGGCTCTCTTTTTGTATCCTAATTTTGTATTTGTCTTAATAAAGGGTTCCCTTGGCCCCTGATAAATCAGACTAATAGTTGTCTATGCACAGAGACAGGCCAGTTTATTATCTGCAGATCTATAAAGTTTTGAGGAAAATATTAGTCAATAAATAGCATTTTGAAAGCCTGATTTAAAACTTAACTATACCAGAAATAACATGTACACTGATATGCAGTGTATCGAGCCCCAGACTTTATTGTGTGTGAAGCCAAAGAGCCACAGAAAGGTCAGTATGTAGACTTCTTCCAGCTTCTGAGAAAGGATGAATATGTAATTCATACACCCAACCCCACCCTCAAGGTTCGTGGGAAGACAGGGGAGAGCAAACTGGGAGCAGGGAATGAATTTATAGCAGGAAGGCCTAGTTTGTGTTAACCTATAAATGATTCAATCTACAGGGGTGGTGATTTTCTACCCTATTTGTTTCACATAAAAATCACACAGCCCCAGTGATGATGACCATGTCCTGCTTCACGTATGGTGCAAAGCATGCATGGTGTCCTGAAGAGCAGGGACTGTGAGATTGCTCTTGGGTCTTTAACTCCTCTCATTTAATTGTCTAACTTTAGGTAGAGCAAAAGGATGACCCTTTCCATGAAGTCCTTTTTTAAAAAATATCTCATTTGCCTTATTCAGCGTGTGTTAAGAAATATCTTTCCAAGCACCAACACTGTTCTCCAGACCTGCTAATCAGTAGCTTTCATCTGTGGCAGGAGAGATGGGCTGCAAGCCCCCAGGCCCCTGCAGGCAGGTGGAGGATAGAGAGGGAGGCTCAAAGAGGGAGAGCAGAGCGGGTAGATGGCAGGCAGAGGCAGGCAGTAGAAGATTCCAACTCTGCCATGCATTGAGTCTGGCTTTGCCAGCCCTACTGTGAGCCAGGCTGGTTCAAACTCCTTCCTAGAGGAGGAAAAAAAACAAGAGAAATCTGAAGCTATACAGAGCTCTGCCCCCAAGCCCCTCTTCCCTGTCTACAGGTACACTAGCCTCCAAAGCCCTGCAGGGGACCAATTACAGTATTCTAATGAGGACAGTTCCTATTAGCTGCATTTGGCCAACCTGTTATCTCCCATGCACATGCTGGCTGGGACCACCTCAGCTCAACTCACCTTTCCTAGCTCTTGTGCTGCCACAGCTGGCCTGATGCTCCCTAATGTTGCAAATATCCTCTCCACAGAATTACCGGCAATGGGGAAAGATATGTATGGTGGTATAGAGACACATGTTTGTAGAATGCAAAAACAAAAACAAAAACAAAACAAAAAATAAAAACCCTCTGGTACTATCAAGCCAGAGAATAAAACTGGCAGGTGATGACTTAGAGCTGCTGTGTTTTCCTTACTTGTAAAGTCTTTGGGGACCAAAATGAATGACCATATTTGCAGCAAATGTCCCACTAACCTGGACATGCTCCTAGATAAAGGATAAAACATAATAAGGTTTAAAAACACTAGTCCGAGACCTAATATTGCTGACACATACTAACTTTATCACTTCCAGCCAGTTCCTTACCCTTCACAGGCAGACTCCATTTTGTTATGTTCAATGTACGTAAAGCTCTCAGCAGTTAAGTCATAGTTTGGTGACTAGCATGTGGCTGTAACCATTTTTTAACATAGTTTGTCCTAATAAAGATGGAATGAATATGAAGAATGGGAATTCTTGTCACTTACTGGCAAAGTGCTGTCCCTGCCTCCTGGCTCTGCTCTTCACACAGTCAAGACCTGTGTAAGGACTTCATTGTCAAGAACTTCCATTCTGCGTTACAGCCATTACAAAGAGGTGATAGGTTTCTTATATATAAACTGTTTTAAAGAATATTGATAAGAAAGGTTTAGTTTTTATCCATGGCATACAGGTATGTGGCTACAGTTGCCCATTGGTGTCCCCAAAGGATTGGTTTCAGAACCCTCTTTAGATACCAAATTCATTGTATGATTAAGTTATTCATATATTCTACATATTAAATGTAGAATTTATTATGTACATAACCCACAGACATCTCCCATTTGTCTCTAGCTTACTTATAATACCTAAGACAATGTAAACACTGTATAGTTAGTAGCTCTATAGTTTTGTTTAGGGAATAATATGAAAACTGTTTAAAATATTTATACATGCTTAGTGCATAAGCAAGTTAAAAAAAAATATTTTCATTCTGGCCTAGTTGTATCATTAGATATGGAACCCAGAGATACAGGAGTTCATTGATGTATGTAGTCATAGAAACACATAAAAAGCCATCTTCAGGGTTTCCTGGATTTCACTGTATGTGTGTGTGTGTGTACATGCACATGTGTCATACATGTGCATGTATAATAGATGTAGGATAGATGTATGTGTACATGCATGTTCATGTATGATAGATATATGTGTGTGTATGTGTGTGTTTACATGCATGAGTGCTAGCATACATACAATGGTATATTTGGAGATCACAAGACAACCTCAAGTGTTAGTTCTTGCTTTACACCTTGCTGGAAACAGGGTGGTTTTGGTGTTTGCTTCTGTGCATCCCAGGATAACTGGCTCACAAGCTTCTGGGGATTCTCCTCTCCTCCCTGCATCTCACTGTAGTAGCACTGGGATTGTAGGAACATGCTGCTGGGCCTGGCTTTTTATAGATTCTGGAGAGACATACAAAGGCCTTCACCCTTGCATAGCGAACACTTTACCCACTCAGCAACCTTTCCAGCCTGTGAATCATCTTAAAACTGGAATAATTTCGGGAAGTATGCATAAATCAATGCAGAATCAATGAAATGTGTTCAGGAGAACTGAAGTTAAAGACTGTGATGCGGGTTCTGTTTGCAACCCCAACACTCCTCTCCCACATGGTCTTCCAAATGAGTGTGATCAGTTTATTCCTCCACAGTGAGCCGTCCTCGCTTTACCATGCTGCTCTTTATAAGAGATTGCCTTCTTCAATCCTTTGACCTTTTTCTTTGATAGTTGTAAGGATCATGAAGCTTTAGAATCTAAGTTTTCCAAAACAAATAAGAAAAGAAGTTGCTTCCGATTATAATCTGGAAAGTGACTTTTGTATGGAAATCTGAACATTTATCTAAACATTCCCTTAAAACATTGGGCTTCTGTTTTCACTACCCATTAGTGGGGCGGGGGAGGGGGCGTATTGGTTATCATTGGTAATTCAAGAACAATAGCAAATACATATTTGGTTCTAATTCAAATCCAGGAGACCTGGATCAGGTGTCTGGGGGATGAGATAGGCACTCCTTTTATCATGCCTTGTGCAGTTTACAGTTAAACATGTCAGCCATTACACAAAGCAGCACCCTGCTTATAGAGTTTCTTCTGTCTGACCTCTGACTATGAGACAAGACCAAAAGCCTCTTTAGGTTCTTGTTGTCTGGAGAAGAGGCACAAAAAAGTCCACAGGTCCTGAAATAGACTGGTCCAGCCTAGGGTTCATTCCAGCATTGGAGGAGAAGACACTCTGACTCCAGATCTTGAAATTTGAGCCATTCCTGCACCCATGGGTCCCGTGGTTGACTTTCTGTCCCATGTCTCCTGACTTAGCAAGTCTCTAAGCCCTGGGCATTCTAGTTCATTGCATTAACTTCTGATCACTTCTCCTCTTAAGTATTAAGAGTATTAATTAAGTATAATATCTGTTGATTTTTATTTACTATCTGGATCTTCTGCCATAAGAGGGCTCTTCATTGTGTTACTCCTCCATCCATTCAGTGCTTAGCACAGTTTCTGGAGCATAGCAGATACTCAATAAATATTAGCCCAAAGGGATAAATTAATTGTATAAGTGAATTGATCATGACCATGAATGTCCCAACAGCAAATACTTAGTCTCCACTTTCTCTGTTTTGTCTCTCAGAGATCCTCTTTAAATTCTCTCTTACCCCTGCATTTATAAAATGCAGTTTCTATTGCGTGGTGGTTACGTGTGTATGTAAAATCTTGTTCAATCTTCACGACTCCATTCCCATTAGATAATCCAGGACAGTCGCTCAAACATCCTACTGTCATGCAATGAGTCAGTGATCTGCCTGGCAGAGTTCAGGTTTCCTGGGAGCAGTGAGGTGAGCCTGGTGGCCACGGCCACTGTGATTGGCACCTGGAATGTCACTGCAATGTCCCTCCTTCCAGCTGACAGGCTAAGGCTGAAGCTGAGGCTGAGGCTGAGGCAGCAACAGTGCCTTCCTTGCTTTTATGAGTTTTATCCAATACTGTGGTTGCTAGGTTCTGCAAGGAGAGAGAGAGAGAGAGAGAGAGAGAGAGAGAGAGAGAGAGAGAGAGAGAGAGAGAGAGAGAGAGAGAGAGGGAGGGAGAGGGAGAGAGAGAGATGGAGGGAGGGAGGGGGGAAGGGAAGGAGGAGGATGGGAGAGAGAGATTTGTTATTGCTTTTCTGATACTTTTGGTTACTTTGGGGGGGATTATAGGAAGGAAGAAGAATCCAGAGATGTACAGTAACCTTACATTGCTGAGCTCTAAGGTGGGAGATTCAGAGAGGGAATTATGCTAAAGTAGCAAAACTTGTCATCCCCTTCTCTCTGGTGTGTGTTCACGATAACTCCATTTTTACTACAAGCTCCCAGAGGACAGAAGTGAAGGTTACCAGTGTCCTCAAAGGCCAGTCTGCTGTACACAGGCAGGTTGGGGCCAGAAAGCTCAGCATCCACACTGAGCCTCGATGTTATCAGCTAAGAGGTGGTACACAGTACTTCACACCCCACAGAGTTTTCGCGGGGATTCAGAGACCGTAAATGAGAGACCTTCATACAGTGCCCGGTACAACAGGTTTTCAGCAGATACTTGGTGTTCTGATAGATGTGTTGCTGAGGCTCAAACACAGCACCATGTGCCTGCTTCCTGAGTGTTCCCCTTCCAGTTCTAGCCCCAGACCCTGAGTTATTACGTGTATCGTTAGCTTTCTGAATGCCCAAGGTTGAGCTTTAGTCCAAATCTAAGCCTTTCCAATTCCTAACTCTGATCATTTCAGATCAACCCCATGCCTTACACAATTATTTTCCTGGGCTGGGAACAAAGATTGGGGGTGGGGGGGGAGAGCAGAGAGAAGATTAATTAAGAAAAAAAATCATAAAAAAATTCAGTGAATCTCAAATGGATGTAATATTAAATGCATAATTACTTTTCAACTTCAGTAGCTATAATATCAGAGATAAAAATCGTGTCAGCTTCAATCTTTTCCTCATTGTAGATTCAGACCGATGCGTTAATGACTAACTTTCTAAGCTGTGTCATTGTCTCTTGGAAACATACTTCTTTAGAGCTTGAGTACCAAGCCCTTCCAGGGCTCGCCCTGGAAACTCCCTATTGAGGCCTCTCCACTCCCTCCCACTGTTTTGGTCATCAGAGTGCCTGGTCCCCTGTCCATTCCCTCCCTTAAAAGTCACGAAAACAGTTTATCTTACAGACAGCTTTGTCTTGCCTTGTGTTTGGCCCAGGCATTGAGTTGGCTCAAGGTAGCATTCATTGGGTGGTTATGTGTATAATACCATGGATCTTTATTAATTCAGAAATGTCTTTGCTTATAACCTAAGGCCACCGCCTTCCAGTTTGAGCTTAATCCTAGGTGAAAGGCCTCCAAATATATTGACCCTTGCTTATTTTAAAGACGGGTATTCTCTTCCAGCCTTGGTACGTAGGCACCGTGGGCTTGACCCTCCAGAGAGGTGAGGGAGGTGAGATTCTCTGTTTAACTCTCCCCGGAACTTAATCTGTGCCTCCTCTAGATGGGTGAGAAATGAAAGATCCTGGAGGAGTTTGCCAAACACTGTGTAATGATAGTGTTTTTCTAAGTTCTATCCTCTCATCAGGACCCCAGGGTAGAATTAGGACACTGGATAGCACCCCATTGCTCAGGCATTATGGTAAGGGGCAAAAGGTCTAGAATTCTTGCACCTTTTACAGAGTGGATGGCAAGAGAGTGGCTTGATACTTCTCCTTTCCTGGCAGATTGTCCTCCCTCATTGTTTATCTTGGCACTCATATCTTTCCTTCCAGCACCCCCTCCTCATTCCAGCTTCCTCTCCCCATTCCCACGGTGACCAAGCCTGTCACACTTGCTGCTTAGAGACCCTCGGCTCCAAAAATTCCAGTGTTGCTCTCCACCTTTCTCATCTGCCTGGTTGGTTTCTGTGTTCTCTGTTCCTTTTCTCCCATTAGCCCAGACTCAGCAAACAGGTCTTGGAAAGGACTCCTCTCTTTCCTTATCAATTGTTGCATTACACAAAAAGCTAAGTTTAAGATGTGCTGGTTACTGATATATAAGTGCAGCCATTCAAATATGGACCAAAATTGTGGAGAAAGAGAAATGGAGAGTTCTGTAGCTGTCTCTATTATACCGCTTAGGATAAGTGTGTCCTCAGTCCTGAGAAAGGCCTTGAATTTTCTTACAGAGAAGGTAACAGTAATGTGTTGGTTTGTTTTTTCCTTCCTAAAGGAAGTATTTTTTCCTTCCTAAAAATTAAATCACTGGGAGCAAGCACAATAGAGAAACTGATGTATTAAGCTATAACCATAAGTACTTATAAGATAAAGTACTTTCTTGTGCTATCTTGACATTCTAGAAGGTAACTGGTTTCTGATCTCTGATTTTTTAAACACTCCTGAATTTGCATCAAATCATGGATATAAGGAGAAAGTTAGTTAACCCAAGGCTCCTAGGCTCAGTCTTCTTCCTTTCCCTTCCTGTTTGCACTACAAGCTAATTGGCAGTGGCTTTCTGGGGCACAAACATCCCTGCTTTCAGTCCATGACCTCAGCCACTGTGTGTGTTCAGCCTGGTCATACATGTTTCCATTCACTTGTTCTCTATAGCAGAACACAAGAAAAGAAGAGACTTACTTCAGTTTGGAGATGCTCACAGAAATTTAGGCAGAAAATTCTAGCCACTCAGAATGAACATTGGTCTATAAAGAAGAAACACACTACCTTCAGATGACCTCACTTCCTATGGGCCTGAGGACAATATCTCAGGGTGGAACATCTTCTAAAGCTCTGTGACCAGGGATGCTTTTTTTCTGTCCTGGTCAACTGGCGGTACCAATTTAAAGGTACAAGTATGTGTCTGCAACCAAGCTGCTTCTCATGGGGAAAGCTATACATGAGATTCTCTAAACTGCAGAGGCATGTTGGTATAATGACAGCCAATGAGTGGCCCCAGGCAAAGGACAGTAAAAGAAAAATGACTACATGTGAAGGTTGTTCTGGTGGGCTGAGGACAACTAATAAACCTATTATGCAAACAAAGAAATGAGCTACTAGAATTTCATGAAGATTTTCTCTTTAGAAGGGAGAGATCACTCATTGGTGCAAATGTCAGAACCTCAGGGTAGGTAAAAGAAATTGCAGTTGGTGGGCCAACTTTGAGAAGTGAGAAGCTGCTTCCTAGAAGTGAGCCTTTTATATCACCAGGAAGTAAAAGTTACTTCTGCTAATAAAGTGTTGTGTATATTGTATTCAAAGGTCAGTGAAGTGAAGCTACTGAATCCAGTGTCCCCCCCCTCTCTTTGTTCATACAGGTATACATGCATGTATCCATTCATACACATAGAGGCCAAAAATCAACCATAGATGTTACTTCTCACACATCTTCTACATTGTATTTTGAGATTTTTTTATACTGATCTCAGGTTCACCAAGAAGTATAAGCTAGAGATCCCTCCCTATCTCTGCCTCCCTAATGCTGGGGTCACAGGCATGCATCACCCCACCCACTTTTTAAAAAACACATGTGCTGTTAGGTACAAATTCAGGTCATCACACTTTCAGCCTAAGCACTTTACCAAATGACCTATCTCCCTAGATCCTATTTTTAAAGCAAGATTTTTCTTTCCTTTTTAAATTATGTATTATTTCATGTGTATGGGTGTTGTACTTACATGTATGTCTGTGCATCAAGCCTCGCCCCAGGAAGCTAGAAGAGGGAGGGCATCAGATCCCCTGGGCCCAGAGTTACACATGGGTATGAGAAACCATGTGGATCCTGGGAATCAAGGCTGAGTTCTCTGGAATAGCAACCAGTGCTCTTAACCTCTAAGCCACCTTTTAAGTCCCAAAGCAAGATTTCTCGATCTGTCTTTTCTATTGACATTTTTGTTTGAGTGATTTCTTGGTACCACTGTGGGAAATGGCCTTCTGCATGGCAAGGTATTTGGCCAAATTCTTTGCTCTTGCCCACTAGATACTCATGCCATCCCTTTTTAGTAGTGACAAGAAAAATATGTCTAGTTATGTCTGCAGTGATGATTGTCCCAGCAATCCAAAGCACTGACTGCTCTTGCAGGGGACACAGGTTTTGTTCCCAGTGTTCCTTCCCAGTGTTCCACAACCCCTTTAACTCCAGTTCCTGGGCATCCAATTCCCTCTTCTGACCTCTGCAGCCATCAGATGTACAAATGATGCACAGAACGTACTTGTAAGCACTCACACATACACATAAAATAAAAATGAATAAATCCTTAAAACAACAACAACAACAACAACACTCCCCAGGGCCAAGGGCGGGGAAGAGGAATCACCCTGTTCTTAAGGGGAAGTAGTTCTAGGTAGGTTGGTATCCTGTGTACCCAGCCAGTTTTAATACTGAGCCCAAATCGTAGCAGGCTACAGTGGATTTTCCATCATCCAAGGAAAATGAGTGCAGAGAGGAAGCCAGCTCAGTGCCCCAGCCTGCTTTGTGTCCTGGCCCCCTTTGATAGTACAGCTGTGGTTATTTTAAGTTAAAAAACAAACAAACAAATGAAATGAGGAGTGATGCTGTTTAAATATCTAGGACAATAGCATTACTAATTTCCGTTCTTTGTTGTTCTTGGTGCTGCGGTGTGAGCTAGGGTGAATGTGCTAGAAATGCAGATGTAGCAGGAGATGCATCTGCCCAGGCATCTGTCTTCTAGCACCACTCCCGGGAAGCAAGAATCTCCTCTGGCAAAGCCAGGGAAGGGTTCTGCAGTATAAAGGCACTACCATAGTTCAATGGACCACCTCTCTAGGTTTTTCCATTCCTGCCACTCTCCTGTCTCTGCAATTTCTTGTATCACACAGAAACTTCATGTTCTGCACGTGTATCTCTGCTGGTCCTTGCTGGGATGAGGACTTGTGAGGTTTTATCATGTGTGGCTATAGATGTTGTTTACAATAATAATAATTAGAAACATCCCTAGGATGCAATTAGGCGTGTTTACTTGTATTTGTTACGAAGGAGGAGATCCTTTTTCTGCACCAAAACACATTTTCTCTCATTTCTACTTTTTCTTTTTACCAAGCAAGATGGGACCATTCCTTAAGATGTTAACTTCCAGGATCTTCTTGTTGTGGGAAGTCTAGTCAATAAAATTAAAGAAGGGGCTAATTTAAACAATATAATGGAGAGGAAGGCTGGGTGAGGGATGGAAAGCACGTTCTATGACTCTTCTGAAGGAGGCGAGGAAGGGCTCTGGTGAAATAGCTAACTGCCAGACACACTAAACACCCTATTGCTTGTCAAAAATCATAGATTTGGTTTTATTTTAGAGCACTTAAAAATGTTTCCCTATAAACTCAGAGTGCTGTGTAAATAGGAAAAGTGGAATTGTTGTGTAAACTCCAAGGAAGCTGCCGGCTTGGTTCTGCCATTGCCTACTTAAAGAGCACAGTGCTGATGCCTGGGCACAAAGCTCTGTCAGCCAAGTGTCTCCCTTGCAAGCATGAGGACCTGAGGTCTTTATAAGAAAATAAAAATGGCAGCAAAATGGGTTAGTGGATAAACATGCTTGTTGCCAAGGCTGGTGACCTGAGTTTGATCCCTGGAATTCATGGAAGAAGGGAAATGATTCTTGTAGCTTTACTCTTTGCAGGCTCGGGTCTCTACACTAACTAAAGAATACTACCACCATCAGCAGTACCACCAACACCACCAGCATTACCAATACCACCACCAACAGCATCACCAATACCAACACCACCAATAGCATCACCACTACCATCAATACCACCACCACCACTACTACCACCACCAGCAGCAACAGCAACAACAAGAGACCAGGCCTATGTGATAGCTTAGCCTGACAGCCTGAGTTAGATCCCTGTCTACATGTGGTGGAAAGAGAGATCCAGCTCCTGTGGTTCTGTTCTCCACATACATGGCACTTAATACACATGTACACTCACTAGCCCAAACCCACCCTACTAATTTAATTTTTTTAAAGAAAATAATATTAATAAGACGGTCATGGTGGCACACACTTGTAATCCCAGGGGGTTAGTGGACTTTCTGGCTAGATAGCTCGACTGACTTGCTGAGCTCTAGGTCAGTGACAGATTCCGACTCAAGTACATAGAATAAAGATGGCTGATGTCCAAAGGCAGAGAGCTAAAGTT